>NW_019174570.1:267437-289532 GCF_002260705.1 Seriola dumerili | reverse complement strand
GGGGGGGGGGGGGGGGGGGGGGCTGTGGTCCTGGTCCTGCTGAGACTGTGATTTTCTTTGCCCAGGAAGTGATAAAACACCCCAGGGAGAGCGGGGTGGGTTGGGGGGGGGGTTCTATTATTATAGACGGCGGAGAGTCTGTGAATGAGCAGAGATGCATTACAGGGACAAGCAGATGCATGCAGGGTAATTTTAGCCCTGCGCTCTGGGAGGAGGCTCGATGGCGGAGGAAGAGACGGAGTAAAAAGTGACTGGTTTTTCAAAGCGGAGTGAGGGTAAACAGATAATTACGGTGGGCGCTGCAGACATGAGGAGTGATTTATGCGCCGTTTGAAACGTGATCGTCAGGCCTTTGTTCATCTTTTCCACCTGAGTTGGATAATTGCAGCGTTGATGGAGACGGTGAGCGCTCAGACCACCACGCTTTTATTCCTGGTGTTAGATACAAGAGACCTGTGAAACTTTACCACACAATCTCACTTTAAAGCATGTTTGACCTCTGGACACGCCCCATTCAGTGATGTCACTGACAGCTGATGGAAAAACCCTGTTGTGACATCACAGATGGGTGTGGCCTGAAGTTAAACATTCTGCAAACAGTCAACTCCCAGGATACTGAGATAAAATTCAAAACTTTAAAATGTATTATATTATAAGTTACAAATTAACTTTACACATTTAACTACAACTGCCAGTTTTATTTTACAACTCGATGTAAAACATATTATAAATTACACTTAAATAATTATAATGAACAACTAATTTTATATCTTTCAACTTTATTTTACAACCTAATTTACACAATAACTCAGTTTACGGCTTAACAACTTTACAACATATGACTTGACTTTGTAACTTTACGTATCAATCTAATCTGTAACTTTAAACTTAAGTCAGGGTGAAAACACGCAACAGAATACAATTATTATTATTCACAGATAAAATACTGTAATTTGTATTATGTAATTATACAAGTTACAATATGATAAAAATTGTAATATTATAAAAAAGGAAGTTACCCCCCCCCGGTGGACGTGTCGTTTCAGAGCTGAGTCAGAGTGAATCACAGCTGATACCTGAAGTTAATTATTCTTTGATTTTAGATTAATTACGTGCACTCCAGGACTTGTTCTCCCTCTCAGGTGTTTTTACCCCCCTCCCTTTGTGTGCGATGACGGGTCAGATAGCAGCTGAGCGGCGTGTTGACGTCAGCGAGACGCTCGTCTCATGTGGGTTCTTCTTTTGTGAGGAGCTGCAGCAGTTTCCAGATGTTTAATCCCAGAGACGACACCGGCTCCGGCTCTTGTTCCGAAGACAGGAAGACAGGAAGACCTCCAGCGGACTGTTTCCTTCATGTCGGGGTCAGGTTCATGTCAGCCCCCCCACGCACAAAACTCCCCCTTGAAACACGTCATTTTATCCTGCATTGCTGGAGCACAACAGCGCTCTGAGTCTTTTTCTAACAGAACTCTTCAATGTTCCATGAAAAAAACTGTCCAATCACAAACAAGCTACATTCAAACAATGGACGTTTATTCGTCTCTGATTGGTCGATCCAGCTTGTGTTTTTTTGGGATTATTTATCATCAATCATTTGAAGTCACCTTGAAGACGAAGCGGTTAGCTCGTTAGCTCGTTAGCTGCGTGTGTGTTAGTGTTAGCTAACTTCAGTTTAAATAAAGTTACATGATATACATTATTATTGGATTCAATGGCTTTAGTCTTACGTCACATATAAAAGCTGGATCAGCAGCTGTGTGTGTGTGTGTGTGTGTGTGTGTGTGTGTGTGTGTGTGTGTGTGTGTGTGTGTGTGTGTGTGTGTGTGTGGGGTGTTACTGTGCATCCTGCTGAGACTCTTTGTCTCTGATAATGAGGGCTGATTTCGTTTGTTCCTGACGTCCCGGTGTGGTGACACCTCTGGGCGGGCGCCTGCTTCTTCTTTGGTGGTCTCTGCTGTTAAAGCTTCACCAAACACACTGATGTTTGGAGCTGGGAGGGGGAGGAGGCTGGGGGGGGGGGGGGGTTGAGTTCGGTCTGAGGAGAATCTGGTTCAGGGCTCAGCCTCAGACACTGAACCAGATGTTTCTGCTCTTTACAGTCAATCAAATAAATAATAATCATGATGGCGACTGAGAACGTCCATCGACACTGAAGTCAGAAAGTTTCTCTTGGTGTTTAGTGACAGTGACCGTGAATCTTTGGCCTTTTAAAAGAGGAAACTTTGAACCTTTTCTCACATGTAAAGACAAAACAACACGATCAGCTTGATCAACGATAATTGACGAGCCACAGCTGTTTCATAGTCCTGGAGAATTAAAGTGGATTAACGTCCGTCAGAGCTCGTTAACGAACTTTATTTACTCTTCAGTCGACTTCACTTCATACAGTCAAATCTTCACCTCCCTTCCTGTCTGTCCTCCCCCTCACCCACTTAATTGGAAATCCCCCCCCCACACACACACACACACACACACACACACACACACACACTTTATTTTCACTGGTGTCAGTCTGAACTGTGAGTGTGAGCTCACTGTTGAACTCACATGGTTCCTGATTCAAAGGAGCTATTTGTAAGTTTTTGCTATTGCTACATAGCTAACGTTAGCATTAGCAGTCTCGAAGAAACGTTCAGCATCAAACTTGGTTCCTTTACTCACCAACATCTGTCTCCAGAGGTGGAAACTTGTCATGTTCAGTCAGTGTTTCCTGCAGCAGGAGGACCGGTGCACCGGCTGTGGGCGGGGCCAGCAGAAAACACCTGCTTTAGACACTTTTAAAAGACGCCCAGTGAAACAATCCAACAGCTGTTTAAATGAAGCTTCATGTAGAAGATTTTCATCTTTATCTTCACGTTAAAACAATGTGAAGTTTATCTCTTTCTGATTCAGTCAGCTGACCTGAGGCTGCGGCGTGATACAGAGAGCGCTGTAGGCGCTTGTGCGTAGGAACACGGTAGTTCAGCGATTGAGAAAAATGTAGTGCCAAAGGAAAGTGCTGTTCTGACGGGAAGAAAAAGAGCTGAAAATATTCTGTCTTTTAAAAGTGGACATGGAAATGAAACACAACCCCAGAGTTTTCAAAATAAAACACAACCCCAGAGTTTTCAAAATAAAGGAGTCCAGCAGAGTTTCTGAAGGCAGCACAGAGTCGTGTGGACGGAGCCTCAGTCGTCATCAAACATGATGGAAACGAACGTTAATGTGAGGAAGGTTCAGCCTCCTCATCGTCTGTTTCCATCGACTCTCTGGACGTCCTCCATCGTAGACTCCGCCCAGCAGGAAAACTTTTCCACTCTGAAACCGACACTTCCTGGTTGTTAGTGAGTGAAGTGTCAAAAGTCACATGATCATTTCTACTGGGATCAGCTGACAAACAAAGAAAGAAAGAGATTATTGTTTATCAGTGTGTGAGACTTTCCTCAGGCTGCAGACTCTTATCACCTGCAGACCTGGAGCCGACAGACACACACACACACACACACACACACACACTTCCTGCTCCAGATTCTCACCTCAGCCTCCTGCTCGCCTCTTTAATCTCCTCTCGTCCAATCAGTGCGCTCGGCCGGCGGCTGTTGTGTTTATCAAACAGAAGAAGAAGATGAAGGTGATACCAGCTTCATCCTCACACCGCCACTCGTGTTGTACAGTTTTAGATTCCAGCTGTGAGTCTGATCCTGAATCCACACACACACACACACACACACACACACACACACACACACACACACAGATTAGACGTGGGATGATTCAGGTGTGTGTGCAGTGTTCAGGTTCAGTTTCGTGCTGATAACAGTGTAGAAAACAAAGACCCCCTGACGGCTCCTCACATTCCTCCACACACACACACACACACACACACACACACACACACACACACAGATTAGACGTGGGATGATTCAGGTGTGTGTGCAGTGTTCAGGTTCAGTTTCGTGCTGATAACAGTGTAGAAAACAAAGACACCCTGACGGCTCCTCACATTCCTCCTATAGGAGCAGGTTACTCATTAACCGGGACATTAATGTGTAACCTCCTTGCTCCCCGCTCCCCGCTCCTCGCTCCTCGCTCCTCGCTTCCCGCTCCTCGCTTCCCGCTCCCCGCTCCTCGCTCCCCGCTCCTCGCTCCCCGCTCCCCGCTCCCCGCTCCCCGCTCCCCGCTCCTCGCTCCTCGCTCCTCGCTCTGACCCGCCTCACGTCGTGGACTTTAGCTCCTGTAATCAGATTAAAATTCCTCTCAGGTTTATAAACAAACTGATGAGTGAGCAGAACACAGATCAGCCCTGCGCTGCGTTCAAGTCACATGGAATCACTGTAATTACAGGCTTCAGAGCCGCCCTCCCTCCCTCTGCTGGGTGTCCTTGAGCTGAGCACAGACTCTCTGACCTCTGACCTCTGAGTGAGGCTTCAGGTGCTGTGACCTGTTTAAACTGTCTCATGTTGTGAGTTAAACTCTGCTGCATTCTGCACATCCCCCCCCCCTCCCCCGCCACAGCCCCACCCCGCAAAGAAATCCTCAACTTGTTCAGAGTTTTAATCAGTGTGAGGCTTCTGCTGTTTGACCTCTGACCTCAGCACCTGCTGAGGGATCTGGACCGGTCTACGGTGCCGGTCTGGACTTGGCTGTGACGCTACGTCGTCCACACTGAGCTCAGATTAACTTGAGCTTTTATTTTGGTAGAGTCCAGCTGTCCTGTCAGCTTTCTGCTCTCGGCCATGGGCTTCATCCTGGTGTTAATCAGTCACATTAAAAGAATAAACTCTGTTGATGATTAGAAGCTCAGGTCAGTGTGAGCTCTGACCTCTGACCCCTGATGTGCAGGTCCAGGTCTCAGTTGTAGCTCCACGCTCAGAAGTCCAGAAGTCAAAGCGATCATTGTTTGTTCCTCTGGAGGGAAAAATGTGATGAGGTCATGGGAGGAAATTTAATTGGACCGTGCTGTGAGCCGGGGCGTTCCCTCTGGACCCCCCCCCCCCCCCTCCACTTCTCGCCCTCCTCCCCACCCTCAGGCCGACCCCGAGGCTCTGAAGAGGATTCACAGGACTGTGAAAAACAGAAGTGAACTTCCTGTAGAAAACGAGGCGACGTGTTTACACTCAGAACCAGATTCAGAACCAGATTCAGAACCAGATTCAGAATGAGTCAGCAGATATCAGCAGTGAGTGAGACGTTTCTGATTTGGAGCGAAACTGTTTGTGACAGAAGAGATTTTATTGCTCATATTTTTGCTCGTTTTGTAGCAGTGTCATGAGTCCGTGAGTCTGTGAGTCTGTGAGTCCGTGAGTCTTTGAGTCTGTGAGTCTGAGTCTGTGAGTCTGTGAGTCCGTGAGTCTGTGAGTCTGTGAGTCTGTGAGTCTGTGAGTCTTTGAGTCTGTGAGTCTTTGAGTCTGTGAGTCTGTGAGTCTTTGAGTCTGTGAGTCTGTGAGTCTGTGAGTCTGTGAGTCTGTGAGTCTTTGAGTCTGTGAGTCTGTGAGTCTTTGAGTCTGTGAGTCTGTGAGTCTGTGAGAAGCTTGATGGCGAGCGTCCTCACCCGGTCTGAAGACGTCTACGATGGAGCTGATCACAGTAGAGAATCATAGTCAGGATTATTGAACAGATATAATGGATGATCTTGTTTTCAGGATCGTTAAAGACAAAATCATCACTGAATATAAAATCAGATTCAGACCCAGACGGTCGCTCTCTGTCCCTCCCTCCTCTTATCTGGGTGGGGTCTCAGCAGGACTGTGGTCCCCTGATCCAACACAGGGATCATGTGGTCTCACTGGTCCGGTCCGGTCGGCCTGGGTCTCGTCTCCGTCCTGTCTGACAGGGACAGCTGCGTCTTTTCATTGAAATAAAAGGTTCGGCTCATTACTTCCTCCGAGGAGTGTGTGTCCTCCTCCCCCGTCCTCCTCGTTCTTCTCTCTGTGAAGACAAACACCTGTCTCTCTGTATGTGGACAGAAGACGCATCAGTGTCAGACGTCTCTGGGTTAGAGACTTCCGTCCTTTAAAGCAGCGTGTGTCCTCCAGTGTGAAGGACAAATCAGACGTGTAATGACTGAAGGTATTGATGAATGTGACTGAGCTGCTGCTGCGTCTCTGTTATCTCTCTCTGGCTGAGCGAGCGTCTGGTTGGCTGAGGTTTCGTCCTCCGACACGTCTGGACTCGTCGCTGTAACGCTGCTCTGCAGGTCTGATGACGGCGAGCACCACAGGAAGCCAGAGACACGACGAAGACCAGACTTTAAGACTCTTTATTCTTACTCTTAAATTTCCCTGCAGTGGCTTTAAGTGAGGAACAGACAGTTTCACCGTCTCTGGTCCGAAACATCGTCTGTTGTTAGAAACATGAGCAGCAGTTTAAATTTTGACCTTTTGTTCATTTGTTCCAGTAAATAAACAGATTTGTAGGAAAGTGGATTTACAGCCAGTAAAGACTACGGAAGCTCAAAGAGGCCATTACACTTATTTTTAATCACTTCTCTTGAGTTTAATAACGCAGAAGTTTTATTGTCATTTTGAACACAGGTTTCTTTTTTTTGGTTTCAATTTTCTTGTTATGATTCTTTTTTTAATCTCATTCTTGAAATAAAACATTAAAATATTAAAAGTATGTCATAAACAAAAGGTCATTTAGGTTTGTTTTCCTGGAATAAGATTATTTATCAGTTAAATATTTTCATTGCTTTTAATAAAAAACTGAAAATTATAATTAAAAACAACATGATGTTGTCAAGAAAATAGCATTTTGTTTTCTTGTAATAATCAGAATCTTCTTATCTTAAAAACAAAACTAATATTAAACAATTCTCTCAACAAAATAAATAATGAATTCTCCAGAAAACAACTTGTAATAACAAAATCATTTTCTCTTGATCTAAAAATCAAAGGATCATTTTCTTGATCAAATTCACAACAAAATGATTTTATCTTCTTTAATAATGAGATGATTTTGTTAAAAAGAATTCTTAAAAAATCTAAAGATTTAAAACAAATGTTTTTATCAAAATTTAATTTATCTAATTTGAAAAATGTAAAAACGAATATTTTCCAATATTTGTAGAAATCATTTAAAATATAACTTTTAACCACAGCGTCTGAAACAGTGAGATCTGGTGTCGGTTCATCGTGGCAGCGACTGGAGGAGGAACAGACTCAGTTTTATCTGATGCTCAGCGGCACTTCAGCAGTGAACCTTCACCCCCCCACCCCCCTCCCCCGAGAGAAAATACCCTCATCTGCAGCCGTTTCTACTCAGTCAGTTGTCATGTCTTCCATATGTGGGCAGGAAAAAACTCCCAGCAGCCCCCCCCCCCTCTCTCTCTTTGACATGAGCAGCCTGTGTTGCTCGCTCGCCCTCTTCTCCTTCTCTGTGGACTCTTTCTTTCTCCGTCACTCTGCTCGCAGGAAACACATTCCAGCCGGTTCATTCCTGCCGTCACCGTGTCACTCCGTCACCCCCCCATCGACCCCCCCGGTCCCTCCCCAGCGGCCCAGGAAAGAAAAGCTTCTTCCCCTGAACGACTGGAGGCTCTTTTCATGTTCAGACGTGACTGTGGCCCCCCGAGGAGCGTCTCGCAGGGTCAGCGCTCCACAATGGGGGGGGTCACCTCTGCTTTAAGCAAAACCAGCTAATTGACAATGTTGGCGTTTGGTTTGGGGGGGGGGGGGGTCAAACCTGCCTACTTGGTTCTTGGGCTTAAAGGTTGAGTTCATAGACTTGATTCACGTGGTGTTTCCTGTTTCCTGAGCAGAACGGTTCATCAGGAAGTCACACAGTCACAGACGTCTTCATGTGTTCACTCCTATGAAAAGCACAACGTTGTTTTCAGTCTCATATCTTGATCATTTTTCTCACAGCTGGAGAATATTTTCAGTTTTTGCTTGAAAATCAATGGAAACGAGAAATAGATGATCGAAATAATCTGATTATTTTTCTGTCCACTGGTTCATCCTCTGGTTCATCCTCTGGTTCATCCACTGGTTCATCCTCTGGTTCATCCTCTGGATCATTCACTGGTTCATCCACATTAACATTACGGAGGACAAACAATGTCTGAGCAGTTTAAATTTGGCCGTTCAGGACTGAACTGAAAAACTCCAGCGTTGGGAAACACTGATCTGATCAGTTAATCAGTTAATCAGTTAATCAGCTAATCGTTACCTTACACCCACAACTAATTACAAGGCTTTAGCCCTGTGCTTCGCCTCTCAGGCGACCTGCTGGTTTCCTGCAGACAATCCTCAGGGCCTGACAGGAGAATAAGATTATATGTAAATAATAATTATAATAATAATATGACATTATGATCAAATAAACAGCATTTAGTTTTCTTGTAATAATGAGAATCTTCTTATTCAAAAACAAAAAGAAATGTTCTTACAAGGAAACAATAAAATAAATGAATAAATTCTCCAGAAAACAATGTGACAAACAAAATGGCCTTTTTTCAAAATTGTATTTTTATCTCAAAATCAAAACATTGTTTTCTGTTATTCTGTTTCAAAATAGTTTTATTATTTATATTTAAATAATTTTCTAAATTTAAATTTTAAAAATGTAAAATGTAAAATTTTAAATATTTTTGAAATTATTGAAAAAAATTATCAAAATGTCAAAATTAAATGTTTAGCTGTGTTTCTTTTGGTGGAAAGACGAAGCATGAAAACTAAATTTAAATCATGTGACATTTGTTTTTCAGTTTGTGTTCAGTCACTTCTCGTAGCTTCAGGACAAGTTGCTTTAAAACGTCAGACACACTTTATGAAAGGTTTGTTTGTGAGCTTTTATTTTGGTAGAGCACTCAGACACCTGCCTACGTCTCCTGTGAGCTTTCTACTTTTGGAAATGAGCTTCATCCCAGTGTCTTTGAGCAAGACTAATGTCGCCACAGGAGAGAAGAAGTTGTTGTTTCTGCACCGGGACACACGATAGAAAACCAGTGATCTCGTCCTGCCAACACTCAGAGAGAGAGAGAGTGTGTGTGTGTGTGTGTGTGTGTGTGTGTGTGTCTGCAGAGAGCGGGAGTCTTTGTGTTCTGGCGTCATATGGGACGAGGACATAAACGTACAGCGTTCTCTTTGTTCGCGCTCTCCACTGTAAAATTCTTCCTCTCATCAATACGCCGTTTGTTCTGGAGGAGGATTCCTTCCCAGAATTCCTCCTGGTTTCCTGCTGCAGAGTCGACGGACTCGTCACAGAGACACGGCGGCTTTAATGAAGCGGCGTGATGGCGTCTGTCGCCTCTCGTCTCAGCTCCTCCTGATCGTCTTTCCTCTGAGATGTCTGTTGATGAATCAATGTCTTCTTTAATTACCCTTTATAAAATAGTTTCTGATCACCTGACCGACCCCTCTGAGATGTTTCCATAGAAACAGACGAAGTCTCGCCTCGTCCTGCTCAGTCCTCAGTCCAGACCGGACTAAAAGATGGCCGTTGCCTCTGTGATGTCACCCACAGGAGCGAGCTGCTCCACCTCGTCCCTCCACCCCCCACCCCCACCCCCACCCCCCGTTGTTTGCTGTGCCAACAGAGGTCTTTGTCCTGTCTGAGGATGTGGAGGTGGACGTCCTGTCAGCGACGCCTCCTCACTAAACGCTTCACGCTGCGGCTTTGATGTGAAGCCAGAGTGTCCAGAGGGAGGGGCCGCTTAGGGAAGGGGGGGCGCCTCACGTCACAGATGTTTAGGATCAGATTTGAATAAAGCTCCACACTCTAAACGTCACTCTGAAAATACAGCAGATTTCAGGTAAAAACACTCAGAGAAACCAAATCCTGCAAGGTTTGGATGGTGGGTCCAGGTGGGCGGGGCTTGGTGACTGCTTTGTTGTGACATCACAAAGTTCCAGAAGTCCTGACGGCTGGTTTTAAGGCTCAGTTTCTGAATACAGGCTGTGTGCATTTCTCTGTGGACTGAGGCTTTGATACTTTCACAGTATTAATATAGAAGCTAGAGCTGATCTATAATCAATTAATAATCATTATAATCAATCATACCTTTAGACTGGAGGAGCTTTAACAGGATGCTCAGCTTCATGTCTGTCGGTGGTTGTTTGAACTCGGCCTCCACCCTGCACTCAGCTCCTTATTAACCTTGACCCATAGAGTTCATCTGGTCCCCACACACACACACACACACACACACACACACACACAGGAAGCCGGTGTGTTTGCTCTTGCTTCATTGTTTCCTGTAATAAACTTCAGCTCTTTGTGAACGTCCCTCCGTCCTCTCAGCTGCTTCACCTTTATTTGTCGTCATGGGGGGGGGGCGGGGGCCCCTGTCAGCACACTGTTTACAGAACAGATTTTTTGGCTGAGAAAACAGCCGTCCCCCCCCCCCCCCGGCTCAAACATGGCGGCGTTCCTTCACGCACTGACTGATGGCTCCTGGATCTGCTCTGACTCGCCCGGTATGTGGAGAGAGAGCGGGAAGGAGCGGGACGTCAGGAGTTAAAGGACCAGACCGCTGCTTTAACATGTTCCCACCACTCTTCACATTCCTGCTCCCCCGGTCCTCAGAGAAACCCCCCTCCCTCCTCCGTCCAGCTGCTGCTCCAGCTGCAGAGGGAGCGTCCATCACCGCGTTACTGTTAACGCTGCCGCCACGTCCCGTTTACATTCCCGTCTAAATCCAAGTTCAGTCAAAGTGGTGAACTCACACACGGTGCTGCAGCAAGGCATTGTGGGACGCCACGTCCACTTTGGTAAAGGAAGCTCCAGCGCTTCCTCAAGGAGACAGGAGAGGAAGCAGTGAAGCTCGTCTCCTCATGAAGCTGCTCAGAGACTGAAGAAGGTTTCAGTGGAGAAACGTTTGTGTTGATGCACGTCGGCTCAGAGAGAGAGAGTGTGTGTGTGTGTGTGTGTGTGTGTGTGTGTGTGTGTGTGTGTGTGTGTAACCCTAACCCTAACATAAACATACATGTCATGTGAGACGTGAGGAAATAAAAATGTTTAATAAAGTCATCATGTAATTTGAACATGGTCACTAATTAAAAACGTTGTTGTAATGAGACAAACTGAGTCCAGGTGTGTCGCTCCTCTGCAGGTAAGGCCTTCGACATCACCTACGTGCGGCTCAAGTTCCACACCAGCCGGCCGGAGAGCTTCGCCATCTACAAGCGAACCAGCGAGGGGGGGCCCTGGGTGCCGTACCAGTACTACAGCGGCTCCTGCGAGAAGACGTACCAGAAGCAGAGCCACGGCTTCATCCGCACCGGAGAGGACGAGCAGCAGGCGCTCTGCACCGACGACTTCAGCGACATCTCGCCGCTCACCGGCGGGAACGTGGCCTTCTCCACGCTGGAGGGGCGACCCAGCGCCTACAACTTCGACCACAGCCCCGTCCTCCAGGTGAGTCCACACAGAGACAGAGACACAGAGACACAGACACAGAGAGACACAGACAGACACAGAGACACAGACACAGAGAGACACAGACAGACACAGACACACAGACACAGAGACACAGACAGACAGAGACACAGAGACACAGAGAGACAGAGACACAGAGAGACACAGAGAGACACAGACATAGAGACAGAGACACAGACAGACAGAGACACAGAGAGACACAGACATAGAGACAGAGACACAGACAGACAGACACAGACAGACACAGACACAGAGACACAGACAGACAGAGAGACAGAGACACAGACAGACAGAGAGACAGACAGACACAGAGACACAGACAGACAGAGACACACAGAGACACAGACACACAGACAGACAGACACAGACAGAGACACAGACACACAAAGACACAGACACACAGACACAGAGACACAGACAGACACAGACACACAGAGACACAGACACACAAAGACACAGAGAGACACAGAGACACAGACAGACAGAGACACAGACACAGACAGACACAGACAGACAGAGACAGACAGAGACACAGACACAGACAGACACAGACAGACAGAGACACAGACACAGACACAGACAGACAGAGACACAGACAGACACAGACAGACACAGACAGACACAGACAGAGACACAGAGACACAAACAGACAGAGACACAGAGACACAGACAGACAGAGACACAGAGACACAGACAGACAGAGACACAGAGACACAGACAGACAGAGACACAGAGACACAGACAGACACAGACAGACACAGACACAGAGACACAGACAGACAGAGACACAGAGACACAGACAGACAGAGACACAGAGACACAGAGAGACACAGACAGACAGAGACACAGAGACAGACAGAGACACAGACAGACACAGACACAGACAGACACAGAGATACAGACAGACACAGACAGAGACACACACAGAGACAGACACAGACACAGACAGACACAGACAGAGACACACACAGAGACAGACAGAGACACAGACAGACACAGACAGACACAGAGACACAGACACAGAGACACAGAGACACACACAGAGACAGACAGAGACACAGACAGACAGAGACAGACGTACGTAGACAAACATCATAGAACAGTTCCTGAACAGGAAGTGCTGATATAATAAACGTCCTCAGTGAAACAGTCAGTTGTTTACATCAGTTAAAACAGGTTTAAAATCTTGTTTAAACTGTGGATTGTTTATGAATGACATCACACACCTGGTCGCTCTGCATTCAAATAAACTTTATTATTCCTCTGCGCCGGAGAACGTGACGCCTCAGAAACAGCTCGGGTCAAACACTCGCAGATCAGCTGATCGTAGGTCAAAGGTCAAAGGTCACTGTGACCTCACAAAACAACTAATTATGACACAATTTAACTCAAATGTCAAAGACGTGATGAGGTTTTATATCCAGAAGGTCAAAGGTCAGCGTCACTGTGACATCATTAAAACCCACAGCTGTTCTCGCCTCTAGCTCTGATGATGATGATGATGCGTTCTGTCCAGATGTTAGCAGCACTTCCTGTCTCGCTGTCTGAGCTGTGATTGGACGCTGCGTGGAGATTCCCTCACCCTCACTCAGACCTCTGTGCCAGTGGATTTTTTTTTTCCCAGCAGTCCTTGCTGCTGGTCGGGTTGTTACAGGTTTGGTGCTGCCAAGTATTGCGGCATGTTGCTAGGCGACGCCCCCGGATTTCCCACTGCAGCAGCGGCTCCGTTTGGCTCGACCGACCTGCAGCTGGACGTCCTCTCTCTCCCTACTGCCCCCCCCCCTCCCCTCTCCCCCTCCTCCCCCTCCTCCCCCCTGTGTGTTTGTGTTTCCATGTTTCCTCACTCGGTGGATGAAGTTGCTCAACAAGTGCAGCGTCTGTTTCCACTGTTCTCTCCTCACGCTCTGTTGCACAATGTTGTCGTGACTCCTCGCCGCTGCTCACAGTCGGGCATCAAACCTGCGGCGGATCATCTACATACCTCCAGCTTTTGTTTCACACATGGAGGCAAACCGTATCTGACCTCTGGTGACCTTGAGAAAGTCAAAAAGTGGAAATTTGAGGTCCTGAACTCCGCTCTGTCCCAGAGGACCTCTGTCCTCTGACTCCTCCTCCTCTGACATCACTGTCCATCAGACTCCAGCTGTACACTCTGACATCACTGAGCTGCGTCCAATGGGATTCTGACAGGAAGTGGAAGCTGAGAGTTAGTGTGAGATGAAGTGAAACGATGGTGAAGTAACTTCTCTCCTCGCTGGGTCCAGTTTTCATACGGCCGCACCAACCAATCAGATACTAATAAACTTTGATTATTGGAATGTGGCCTGTTATTGAACGCTGTCTGGTTATTGTTTGAACTTTGAGATGAAGCGAGATGAAGCGAGATGAAGCGAGACGCTCCACCCTGGAGCCGGCCGGGTGATGGAGAGGTGTGCGACACCTCCCTCCATGTAAATGAACAGATTTAGCTCAGCAGCTCTAAACTTCCTTATTTGACTCGTCAGCATGAAGCTATTTATACTGAAGCAGAGACTCTGTCTGCCTGTCTCTCTCTCTGCCTGTCTGTCTGTCTGTCTGTCTGCCTGTCTCTCTCTCTGTCTGTCTGTCTGTCTGTCTGTCTGCCTGTCTCTCTCTCTGCCTGTCTGTCTGTCTGTCTGTCTGTCTGTCTGTCTGTCTCTCTCTCTGTCTGTCTGTCTGTCTGCCTGTCTGCCTGTCTGTCTGTCTGTCTCTCTCTGTCTGTCTGTTTCTCTCTCTCTCTGCCTGCCTGTCTGTCTGCCTGCCTGTCTCTCTCTCTGCCTGTCTGTCTGTCTCTCTCTGTCTGTCTGTCTGTCTGTCTGTCTCTCTCTCTGCCTGTCTGTCTGTCTCTCTCTCTGCCTGTATGTCTGCCTGTCTCTCTGCCTGTCTGTCTGTCTGCCTGTCTGTCTGCCTGTCTCTCTCTCTGCCTGTCTGTCTGTCTCTCTCTGTCTGTCTGTCTGCCTGTCTCTCTTTCTGCCTGTTTGTCTGTCTCTGTCTGTCTGTCTCTCTCTGCCTGTCTGTCTGCCTGTCTCTGTCTGTCTGTCTGTCTGCCTGTCTCTCTCTGCCTGTCTGTCTGTCTGTCTCTCTCTCTGCCTGTCTGCCTCTCTCTCTCTCTGTCTGTCTGTCTGTCTGTCTGTCTCTCTCTCTCCCTGTCTGTCTGTCTCTCTGTCTGCCTGTCTCTCTCTCTCTCTGTCTGTCTGTCTGTCTGCCTGTCTCTCTCTGCCTGTCTGTCTGTCTGTCTCTCTCTCTGCCTGTCTGCCTCTCTCTCTCTCTGTCTGTCTGTCTGTCTGTCTGTCTCTCTCTCTCCCTGTCTGTCTGTCTCTCTGTCTGCCTGTCTCTCTCTCTCTCTGTCTGTCTGTCTGTCTGCCTGTCTCTCTCTCTGCCTGTCTGTCTGTCTCTCTCTGTCTGTCTGTCTGCCTGTCTCTCTTTCTGCCTGTTTGTCTGTCTCTGTCTGTCTGTCTCTCTCTGCCTGTCTGTCTGTCTGTCTCTCTCTCTGCCTGTCTGCCTCTCTCTCTCTCTGTCTGTCTGTCTGTCTGTCTGTCTCTCTCTCTCCCTGTCTGTCTGTCTCTCTGTCTGCCTGTCTCTCTCTCTCTCTGTCTGTCTGTCTGTCTGCCTGTCTCTCTCTCTGCCTGTCTGTCTGCAGGCGGCTGTTTGTCGCTCGCTGACATTCCTGCCGCCCGTCATCTCTGAGCGGGAAATAACCACCAGCTGAGACAGTCCACCTTAACAACAGCCAGTTTTATTCTGCAGCTGAGAGTCCAGACCGCCTTAAAATAACTCTGAAGCTCTCGCCGCGCTTCGTCCCAAACACGTTTCCTCTGACTCATGGAATTTAAAAACAAGGATGGACACAAAAATAATTAGAGACCGACCCGTCTCAGATCTCCAACACAGACATGTGATATATATATTATATATGTCCCTATATTATTACCACATGTATACATCCTCTGAATATATAAATATATATAAATACATAGATTTATTACCTAAAATACCCATAATAAAACGAGTTATATTTAATTTATAGTTACCTGAAACAATATACATAGACATTTATGTCATGTGTTGACATTATATATTTATGCAGGTTTATTAAAACAATATACGTGTTAAACATAACTACGTGAAGTGTTACCTATATGTTTTATAAACATGTTTAACACAGACTTGTATAAAATATCAACATGTACTGACAGGCTTTGAGGGATATATATTTATGTAACAATATAAACATACATGCATAAATGTATATATTTTATAGAAATATATGAAATTATTACGATTTCCAAAAGGTTTCACATGTAATTCTTTTTACATGAGCTTTTATTTTACATGTGCATTTATGTCATGTATGGAGATTCAGTCTATGAACATATAAGACATTTCTGTGCAGCTGGTCTTGACTTAAATATATTTATATCTGCAGCGTTAAATCAGCTTTCTTTTTGACCTACAGTGACCTCATGTTCTGAACTTTGACCTTACATGGCGGGGTCCTGCAGCTGAAACACGTGTGTTCATTCAGTGATTGTATCGGTTCATGTCATCATCATCATCATCATCATCATCATCATCAGATGAACTGTGGTGACCCGGCTGCTCTCACCTGATCATTCATCAGTCTGTGTATATGTGAAGCTGTTTCCACCCTGCAGCCAATCATCAGACAGGAGGAGAGCTGTGACATCACAGGTCACTGAGGACGATGATGATGAGCCTCAGTCACCTGATATCAGCCCAGGTGAATTATGGGAGACCTCCACCATCATCAAACACCACATGAGGGAATATAATGATAATTATAATAATCTATAATAATTGTCTCTCAGTTGGAACTGCAAAAACATTTTTTTTTTTACCTCAGCCCAGGACCAAGGACTCAGGTCCTGGTCCTGGTCCTGGTCCTGGTCCTGGTCCTGGTCCTGGTCCTGTACTGACTGACTGTTTCCAGGCTGCATGTGTCTGCTGCAGCTCAGCTGGATGTTTGTGACTCTGCTCAGAGCTGAACATGATTGATGGAAAACAAATGTTCAGGCGAGTTTAAACGGCGTCCGCTCAGCTGAGAACCTGCAGCGGCTTCCTGGACCGGACGGGCCTGAAGAGCTGCAGCTGCCGGACGGGCCACAGCAGTTTGTTCTGCATGAATGGCAGAGAGAGAGAGAGAGAGAGAGTCGCAGCGAGACGCCGTCGATCAGCGAGCAGCTGAGAAACCTCCTCAACAATGACGGGCTTCATCAGAGCCAGACTCTGCCAAGACCTGGACCTCCATCAGAGTCTGGCAGCACACGGACCTGATGCTGTGTGCACAGCAGGGGGCGGAGCTTCACTGTGTCACAAAACACCTTCAGTTTTCTGCTGAAGTCCGACACTTAAAGTTTAACGTCTCCTCAGCTGAGGCAGTTACTGAAGGTGCTGCACACAGTCTCTTACAAGGTTCCTTAGTCAGGAAAACACTTCAGATATTTACAGCAGTGAAAGAGATTTTACAGCAGTAAACTTCTGTTTCCATGGCGACTGATACCCGTTATCTCATCCTCCTGTTGTTTTGGCGGGAACTTCAGCAGGTGAACTTTGGTCTCAAGGTCTTTCATGCAACAGTTGAACTGACTTTAAGTGATTCTCTAAGTAAAAGACTAAGATCAGGAGAAAACCTGAAATACTTAAGTGAAGGTTTTAAGGAAACCTTAAGGAGAAGTCGTGGCGTTGTTGTTCAGGGACCAGGACTAACACCAAGACTGAGTCAAGGTTTCCTCAACATAAACTCACTTCCTGGAAACACCCTGAAGTGAAGAGACGGACTCTCGGCCGCGAGTGAGTGAATGTGACACAGACGCTGTAACGAGACACAGCAGAATAATGTCGTTAGTTCTGAATCTATTTGCGTCTGTGAGCTGATCATCTGTCCCTCCTTCCCAGCAGCAGGATTTCACATCAGAGTGTGAAGTCACAGGAGAAGAAGAAGTTTTCCTGAGTGGGAGGACGAGCGTCCGACCACAGAAAGTCAAACACTTTAAATCCTGCTGCTGAAGGTTTCAGTGCTTCTATTTACCAAAACATGACCCCCCCCCCCCCGCTGGAAACAGAGCGGGGGGGGTGAAACCTGAACAGGAACATGGAGAGAGGTTTGGGAAGCTGCTGCTGTGTCTCAGCTGCTCTGAGCTCAGGGGAAACCTCCGGCCTGATAAGCCTCCTGCCGATACTGGACAAAGCTATCGCTGGCCTTCACTCCCCAGTTTCCCATGAGCCTTTTCACACAGGCCAGATGTTGAGTAACTTTCTTTATCCTCTCGGACTGAACAGGTGTCCTTCACTAATTCTCTCCATCTGGATCTCACGTCTCAGCGCCAGGAAAATAAATACATGTCACAGTTTCAGCGTCTGCTGTCGGTGTTGCGTCAGTGTTTCAGTGTCTCCGTGTTTCCCACACAATCAGGATTAAGGCCTTGATACCAGAAACACACTGACAGAAGTTTCTAACATTTCTAAAGATCATTCTGTTAAAAACATTTGTTATTTATTTTTACCAAAATTGTACCGTTTTGCAAATGATCTGGGAACCACTGCATTAAAACATCAAGGACCACACAGCAACAGACGTGACAGTATATAATAACAATAATAATGATAATAATAATATAATAACTTTATTCATACAGAACCTTTAACACAGAGTTTAGTGCTCTGGACAGACAGGAGGAGCTACAGAGGACAAGTAATATACTTCAGTGTAAATAAGGACAGTTAGCGGGAACAGATGCTGTATAGAAACACACACATTAAAAGCAATAAGAGGGCGTCATGGAGACGACATACCATAAAAGCAAGTCTATAAAAATGAGTTTTAAGAAGTGATTCAAAAGAAGTCACTGACTCTGCCTCTTCTCCTCGGACAGGGTTCAAATATTCACCCTAACATACACGATACACATTCCCTGTGTGTGTGTGTGTGTGTGTGTGTGTGTGTGTGTGTGTGTGTGATAACACCAGTACAGACGACCCTGCCTGAGACTGACCTCTCTCCTGGTTGGGGCAGGACACTCTTGGTCTCAGACGTAGGACGGTGACATCAGTCTCATGTCACTCAGATCATTTGTGGAGTAAATATGACAAAAGGATTCAAATATTTCTGGTGTGAGTCTGAGTGCGTGGGCCGCTCTGAACAAGAGTGTCTTTATGAGACACGTCTCTGCTGTGTTTGACTGGCGTCTCTAACGTTGTGTCTCCTGCAGGACTGGGTGACGGCCACCGACATCAGAGTGACCCTGAACAGGCTCAACACGTTCGGAGACGAGGTGTTCAACGACCCCAAGGTCCTCAAGTCGTACTACTACGCCATCTCTGACTTCGCCGTGGGAGGGAGGTAAAGACGGAGGCGGGCTGACTGTTGCTGATTATTGTTTCACACTGTTTCATGTCTGACCGTGTGTCTGCCGCTCGTTAACATGTGGCTGTGACCCGCTCACACGGAGGAACCTCCTCAGTGACTGAGTGTGGTCTTGTGGTTTTGTGGGTCCTGGTCTTGAGGTGTCACTGTTCTGGTCCAAGTCCCTGTGGTCTGCACAGGAATCCACATGAGAACTCCTTTCCCTGCACGTCTGACAAACCCCCAGGAAAGGTTTGGACAGGCGTTACAGGAGTGTTAAACAGGCCGCCGCTGCACGGCCTCCGCAGCCATAATCTGTTTGAAATGTGGAGCAGATTTCCATTACACAGCCAGCATTCCTGACATTCCTGTCCGGCAGGGCGGGATTACAGGGAGACCGGAATGGGGCAGACTGACCGCCATGACGGGCGAAGAAAAGGGGAGAGTCCTGAGCCGGAGCCTGTCAGAGCTGCAGGGTTTAACCTTTATTTATCCAGAGAGGCCTCTCCTCTGTCTCACCTGAGACTGCTCACCTGAGAGCTCAGAGTGTTCCCGCCGCCCGAGGCGCCAGTCTTCAGATTCCTTTGAGTTTTTCCAACATGTACAACCCTGTGACGGACGTGAAAGTCTCAGGCTGACTGATCGGTACCAACGAGACGCTGAGCGTGACGTGAACTCTGAGGTTTCTGATGCAGGTCTGAACTCTCTGAACTCCAACAAGTTTCCTGGTGAAGCAGTTGGTTCAAGAGAAGCGCTCCAGCGGTTGACCGAGGTTAAATCTAGTGCTGAGAAAGTGATGCACATGTTAAATGTGTGAGTCAGAGTCCAGCGTGCTGCAGCTTTTTGCATGACTTGGTGTTTTGCAGATGAGCAGCCAGCCTCTACAAACCCAGTCTTCCTCCCCGCCGTCAGTTTTTCCACGGCTCTCTGCCAAGAAACACCTGAGACAATAACCAAAGGTGGCTGCTGAGCAAGTCCTGTCCTGTTGTGAGGCCCCCCCCCCAGGAGGTTTAACAAAACCTTCCCTCAGCGCCACCGAGTGGAAAAACCTCACTGGAACCAAACCCAGTATCAACAGCAGGCCGACCCCTGGTGTCGTGTTAAAGCTGTGAGGCAGCGAGCGCTCTCTCACTGTTTCTACATGTCCGGTCTGATCAGGGAAGTGTGGACATGGTGGGAATCTTTGTGTGTAACAGGTGTGTTTCCTTCCCGTCAGGTGTAAGTGTAACGGCCACGCCAGTGAGTGCCTGAAGAACGGCAGAGGACGGCTGGTGTGTAACTGCAAACACAACACAGAGGGCGACGACTGCAACATCTGCAAACCGTTCTTCAACGACCGGCCGTGGAGGAGAGCGACCGCCGACAACTCCAACGAGTGTCTGCGTGAGTCCGCTGCTGCCAAACTGCATCTCTGACCGCTTTACTACACCTGTTACTGCTTTACTACACCTGTTACTGCTTTACTACACCCGTTACTGCTTTACTACACCTGTTACTGCTTTACTACACCTGTTACTGCTTTACCACAGTTACTGCTGCTGTACTGTTACTGCTTTACTACACCTGTTACTGTTTTACTGTTTCTGATTTACTACACCTGTTACTGCTTTACTACACCTGTTACTGCTTTACTACAGTTACTGCTGCTTTACTGTTACTGCTTTACTACACCTGTTACTGCTTTACTACAGTTACTGCTGCTTTACTGTTACTGCTTTACTACACCTGTTACTGGTTTACTACACTTGTTACTGCTTTACTTTTACTGCTTTTCTACACCTGTTACCACTTTACTACACCAATTACTGCTTTACTACACTGGTTACTGCTTCACTACACATGTAACTGCTTTACTACACCTGGTACTGCTTAACTACACCTGTTACCGTTTTACTACACCTTTTACCGCTTTACTACACATGTAACTGTTTTACTGCAGCTACAACTACTTTACTACACCTGCTACTGCTGTACTGCACCTGTTACTGCTTTACTGCAGTTACGACTGCTTTACTGCAGCTTAAACCATTTCACTCCAGGTACTATTTCTTTATGGCAGCTACAGCTTAACTACATCTGTCACTACTTTACTGCAGTTATTACTGCTTTACTGCAGTTACTGCTGCTGCTGCTCCCAGCAGAGAACACATCACATGATGTTCTGCAGGAACTGATCCCAGGACATCATTAGTCATGACGGTCCCTGGGGGATTGTGGGAGCTGTAGTTCCTGTCAGCCAAAGGTTCATCAGAAGCAGATGCATGACTAACTGCTCAGGGAATCTGGCTGTTTTTGTTCTCCCACAGTGATTTAATCCAGCAGCAGCAGCAGCAGAGGAAACATGACTCTGACTGACATGTCCACATGTTCCAGCTGAGTCTTCACCTCCTTTAACCCTCTGTTTTACTCACTGTTAACACTCAACAGCAACATGAGCTGACAGACTGCACACTGCGTCTGTCACAGCTTCACCTCGGATACAGCTGTTCAACACATCACACAACACAACACTGTGTGTGATTACCTCTTTTAATAAGAGTTCACTTCAAGCAGTTTGATAGATTACTTCCTTATTTACTTCCCCTTTCCTTCCTTACTTCCTTCCTCCACCTTCAGACCCTGTTAACATGAACCTGTGTGTGTGTGCGTGTGTGTGTGTGTGTGTGTGTGTGTGTGTGCGTGTGTGTGTGTGTGCGTGTGTGTGTGTGTGCGTGTGTGTGTGTGTGCGTGTGTGTGTGTGTGCGTGTGTGTGTGTGTGCGTGTGTGTGTGTGTGCGTGTGTGTGTGTGTGCGTGTGTGTGTGTGTGTGTGTGTGTGTGTGTGTCGTCCTCTCAGCCTGCGACTGTAACGGGAAGAGTTCTGAGTGTTACTTCGACACGGAGCTGTACCGGGCCACAGGTCACGGAGGTCACTGCAGGAACTGCGCCGACAACACCGACGGCCCCAACTGTGAGCGTTGCCTGGACAACTACTACAGAGAGCAGAGCGGCGGCCGCTGCCTGCCCTGCAGCTGCAACTCTGTGGGTGAGTCCCGGCTCGGCCCGACCTCACAGGGCGAGTCTCAGCACGTCTGATCAGGTCCAGTTTGGTGTCAGGGCTCAGGTTGTCTGACCTTGAAGGAACGTCTTCAGATTTGGTACAAACACTCACCTGGACTCAAGGATGAACTGATTAGATTTTTGTAGCTAAAGGTCAAAGGTCAAGATAACGGTGACCTAAAAAAAAACATGGTTTTGACCTCGTGAACGTTCGTAACCGCCGTAGACCGCGCCAGCAGCTGTTCCCGCCCTTACAGTTGCATCAGATAGCGTGGCTCTTGTCACCTAGCAACCTTGACAACACTTAACGTTTTTCCAC
>NW_019174570.1:247437-262437 GCF_002260705.1 Seriola dumerili | reverse complement strand
TGGAGAGTGTCTGAAGTGCATCTACAACACCGACGGCTTCTTCTGCGACCGCTGCAAGGAGGGTTTCTATGGCAACGCCCTGGCTACCAACCCCGCGGACAAGTGCAAACGTAAGAGGAAGTACTGAATTCCAGATCCTTGGTCTGTGCCATGTTGATGACTGAGCAGTGAAAACCCAGAAACTGTCCCTGAGGTTCTGACTGTGGGTCTGACTGGTCCACCTCTCTGTCCTCCTCAGCCTGCTCCTGTTCTCCTCTCGGTACCGTGGACCGTCAGACCAGCTGCTCCCAGGTCACGGGTCAGTGTCAGTGTCTCCCCAACGTCGCTGAGCGTGACTGCAGCGCCTGCCAGCCCGGCTTCTTCAACCTGCAGAGCGGCAACGGCTGCGAACGGTCAGATCACCTTTGCTTTAACCTTTCAGCCATTTGAGCAAATCTGACAGAAAAATAATAACAAACCTGAGCAGAAACAATAATAACTTTATTTACAACACATTTTTCTTAACAAAGTGTCATCTGCATAGAAATGAAAAGACGCACCGTGATTGTGAAGAATAGGTGCAGCAGCTAAACTGGGAAATGTTGAGTCCACTATTATTTCGCAGCAAAACCGGACTCATGTGTTCGTTTGATGAAGTATGCAGGACACAGACTTAAAGTTCAACACGTCTAATTTATTACAAGTATAGCCAAGCATAGAAGTCTGAGATTGCTTACAGAGCTCTGGACTCACACTGCTCTCCTCTCGCCTGTCTAAGCAGAGTGCAGCCCTCCCTTCTTTCAGTCACTCACTCTTATACACATTCTCATCACTCCCCCTCTTCTCGCACAGCCCGACCGAACCCAGCATCTTAGCTGCACATCCTGCTATCTAAGCATGTTATCATCGTACTTTCTCGTCCTCTCTGTCCTTGTACGTCATTCTGCAATCTCAAACGGCAGACAATGTCACAATGTTCACATAGTTCATATAGTTTAAGGCTGATTCACCCTTTTAATCATACAATGCATACAGTAGCAGAAATAACATATCCCTTCAGAAGCGAAGGGGAACAAGAACAGAACCTAGAGGAACGCCTCATCTAAACTTCCGTTATCCTGGTCGACAGGAAAAGTTCTGTCAAAACTGAACGAAACTTTATTGAGACACGTTCTTTAGATTATAATGTTTATCATTCCTGATTTAATGATCCTACTTTAACGCGTCCAGCCTCCACAGGCTCCTGTGGTCAGTATTCGCCCTCGGTCCAGATTTGTCTGCACGCAGGGTTAAGTTTTAAATTTCCCTCACGCCATCTCTTTTGGTGTTCCCAACAGGTGCAACTGTAATCCCATTGGCTCTACCAACGGTCAGTGTGACATCACTTCAGGACAGTGCGAGTGTCAGCCCGGCGTCACCGGCCTGCACTGCGAACGCTGCGAGGTCAACTTCTTCGGCTTCAGCTCGTCCGGCTGCAAACGTAAGGACGATGACATCACTGATTTACGACACTGTGCTAGTTTATTGGGTGACCACAGGGGTTACCATGGAAACAGCCAGTGCGGTGTAGATTCAGGAAGTTGTAATGCCTGTAAATCAGAGCGATGTTTTGTGTGTGACCTGCAGCCTGCGACTGTGACCCCGAGGGCTCTCAGTCGGGTCAGTGTAAGGAGGACGGCCGCTGCGAGTGTCGGCCCGGCTTCGTCGGAGCTCGATGTGACATGTGTGAGGAAAATTACTTCTACAACCGCTCGGTGCCGGGCTGCCAGCAGTGCCCCTCCTGCTACAGTCTGGTCAGAGACAAGGTGAGGACAGCTGAGTGCCTACACGCCACTGAACGCATCGAGAACGAGCCTGAAAGCTGGATACGTGGGTCATCACAGAGCGTGAGTTAATGTTTGTGTGTCTCCAGGTGAACCAGCAGAGGCAGAAGCTTCACGACCTGCAGACCTTGATCGATAACCTGGGCTCAGGTCAGGAGACCGTCAGCGATAAGGCCTTCGAGGACCGACTGAAGGAGGCGGAGCGAGCCATCATGGAGCTGCTGGAGGAGGCTCAGACCAGCAAAGGTAACACGACCTCGACAGCGTCACTCTTACTGCTCCTCCTCCTCCGCTATGATGTCATTTAAATGCACAACATCAGTGAGGAGTTTCAGGTCTTTCAACACCAGACGCCCTCACCCAGGTGACCCAGCCGGCTGGGTCACCTGATCCACAGCCACCTTGAAGCAACTTCTGTTGCCTCGGTGACCAACTTGTTACCCCTTTGTCCAGTGTCCAAAACCTCAAGTTACAGCTCAGGACAGAGAGGAGGGTTTCTGTGGGCCCACACCCTGCTGAAAGTTTTGGAACTACAGTTCCCATAATACTTTAGTGGTTGTAGAAACATGCTGAATTGGTTATTAGCAGCTCTTGTTTGCAGAGTACCTGCTGATGTTCAGACGACTGTCACTGTGTCACTGAAGGAAACTTAAAAACACGAGGATCTGAAGATCTGCAGCGTCTTTTTTCTTTGGTTTTAAAGCAGATTTCTGGAGCTTTATTCTGGAGGGATATCAGAGATAATGACATTGTCAGGAAGTGGAAGTCACGCTGAATCTAAAAATATGCGTTTCATTACTGTGTGTTCAGATTTGACTGAGTTATGACTCAGAGATGAAGGAGTGCGATTTGGATTTTTAGTTATTTTCTGTAAACTTCATGTTCTGGGCGTGTTTGTTTTCTAAAGCTTCAGTCTCTGCTGGAGTGTTTATGATTTGACCTTTGACCCCCGCAGACGTAGACAAAGGCCTGCTGGATCGCCTGAACACCATCAACAACACTCTGACCACTCAGTGGAACCGACTGCAGAGCATCCGCAACACGGTGGACGACACCGGCAGTCAGGCCGACCGCGCCCGCACCCGAGTCCGTGACGCCGAGAACCTGATCAACCAAGCCCGGCTGGAGCTGGACAAGGCCAAGGACGCCGTCAGCAAAGTGGTGAGTGAGGTTGCTGTCGTCACGGCAACTGTTAGACTCATTAACAGAGTCTGACTTGATGTTGATGTCGTCTGCAGGACATCAAACCCCCCGGCGGCACCGGAGAGCCCAACAACATGACGCTGCTGGCTGAGGAGGCTCGAAGACTGGCTGAGAAGTAAGACCACAACACACACACACACACAGAGAAACACGTTTAAACTTCTGGTAATGGAACCTCCCTCTAACACACCGCTGTCGTTTGTCTTGTGCAGGCACAAGATGGACGCCGATCAGATTGAGAAGATCGCCAAGGACGCCAACGACACGTCGACCAAAGCGTACAACCTGCTGATGAAGACTCTGGACGGAGAGAGCAGGACGAGCCAGGAGATCGACGAGCTCAACAGGAAGTGCGTCACAGCTCCGCCTCCTCCTCTGTTCCTCAGTTACACACATTGATTCACATATAATCAATTAACACGACAGTTATTTTCTCAAATGATAGATTCATTATTTTGTTGTTTTTGTATTTTGCTAAGCTAAGTTAGCTGCTTCCCCTTGTTCCCAGTCTTTATGCTAAGCTCAGTTAGCTGTTCTGCCTTTTCCGCTCTTTATGCTAAGTTAGCTAAATGATCGCTTCATTATTTTGTCAGTGAAATGACAAAAAATAACCGTAATAATTTGCCGGAGCCCAAAGATGTTCACTTGACTGTCATGTGACGGAGTCCTGCTCTGTCCTGCTCAGGTACAACGAAGCCAAGGAGCTGGCTAAGAACCTGGAGAAACAGGCCAACAAGGTCCAGGCCGAGGCCGAAGACGCCGGGAACAAAGCTCTGAAGATCTTCGCCAACCTGACCAGCCTCCCGCCGTTCAACACCAAGGCTCTGGAGGTGACAGACCACATTCAGACCGGACATCTCTGCCGACGGTAAACGTCTCGGTGTGGAGTGTTGACCGCTGTTTCTGTTTTCAGGACGAAGCCACAAAGATCAAGAAGGAGGCGTCGGACCTGGACAAGCTGATCGACAAGACGGAGAAGGAGTACAATGACCTCAGAGAGGACCTGAAGCCCAAAGAGCTGGAAGTCCGCAAACTGCTGGAGAAAGGCAAAAGTGAGCAGCAGGTATGTTAAGGAGCCGCTCACCTGTCTGAACACGGAGAAGATGGCTTGGTTGTTATGGTTACACAGGTTACACATGGTTCATTTAGGTTATATTTGGAAAGAGCCAGGCTAGCTGTTTCTCCTTCTTTCCAAGTCTTTATGCTAAGCTAAGTTAGCTGTTTCCCCTTGTTTCCAGTAATAATGCTAAGCTAAGTTAGCTGTTTCCCTTTGTTTCCAGTCATAATGCTAAGCGAAGCTAGCTGTTTACCCTTGTTTCAAGTCATTATGCTAAGCTAAGTTAGCTGTTTTTCCTTGTTCCCGGTCTTTATGCTAAGCTAAATTAGCTGTTTGATGATGCTAGCGTCTGCTTCCTGTTTCTTTTGGACAGACTGCTGATCAGCTGTTAGCTCGCGCAGATGCCGCCAAAGCTCTGGCAGAGGAAGCGGCGAAGAAGGGTCAGTCGACCTTCAGGGAGGCCGAGGGCATCCTGAACGACCTCAGAGGTACATGACTGTCCACCTGTCGATCTCTCTACCTGTCCACCTGTCAACCTGACTGATGTATATTAAAGTTGGTTTAAAATATAACTGTGTCTTAGTTAAAGGGTTTTTAAGAGACAAAAACAAAATACCATTTCAGGTATCTTTAATTAATTCAAAATAATTTGTAACTTAAAACCACCTTAATCTTTCATTTCATACTTAAATATTTGTAGCTAATTATTGTAATTATTGCATAAAGAAATAGATTTTTAATGGATCGTCTCAACAAATTAAGGGATTTTTTAAGGGCTGAAGTGAAAACTCCTCCCATTCTTCTTCTCCTGCAGACTT
Source organism: Seriola dumerili (assembly GCF_002260705.1). Taxonomy (NCBI): domain Eukaryota; kingdom Metazoa; phylum Chordata; class Actinopteri; order Carangiformes; family Carangidae; genus Seriola; species Seriola dumerili. The sequence goes on along the minus strand of NW_019174570.1, from coordinate 257,557 downwards.
TGACAAGAGGGTCAACGACAACAAAACTGCCGCTGAAGAGGCCATGAAGAAGATCCCCGCCATCAACGCCACCATCATGGCCGCCAACGAGAAGACCAGGCAGGCGGAGGCGGCGCTCGGAAACGCAGCCGCAGACGCCCGTGAGGCCAAGAACAAGGCGGAGGAGGCGGAGAGGATCGCCAGCAATGTGCAGAAGGTAAACCAACAGTGGCCGGCTCTCTGCGGTTACCTGGAAACTGTTGCCTAGGTTACTGGTTTCATTTCCAGCACTGATATCATCCCGTGTGCTCAGGGCTCAGCCAAGACCAAGGAGGACGCGGAGAAGGCGTTCCAGGACACCAACAAGCTGGACAACGAGGTCAACGACATGATGGACCAGCTGAGCACTGCCGAGCAGGAGCTGGCCAGGAAGAAGGCGGAGGCTGACCAGGACATGATGATGGCGGGAATGGTACGACCCGGTCCGGACACCACTGTGAGCTTTTAATAATGAAGTTAATGAATCAGCTGACACTGTTTACTGTCACTGACCTGCAGGCGTCCAACAATGCCAAGGAGGCGGAGGACAACGCCCGCAAAGCCAAGAGCGCCGTGAAGACGGTCCTGAGCACCATCACCGCCCTGCTGGATCAGCTGGGTAAGACCACGGTCTGAGACTCATGATGATCCGGTTCACAGAGAGATCCGGGTCACTGGTATCAGACTGAGGGAACAATTAATCAATAACCTTCTTGGCTCCGTCTGATTGGTTTAGATTGATTAAGGTGATGTCAGGTCTGAAGTTTTCCCTTCTTTGACTCCAATTGTTTACACTTTTTATGCTAAGCTAAGTTAGCTGCTTCTCCTTGTTCCCGGTCTTTAAGCTAAGCTAAGTTAGCTGCTTCTCCTTGTTCCCAGTCTTTATGCTAAGCTAAGTTAGCTGCTTCTCCTTGTTCCCAGTCTTTATGCTAAGCTAAGTTAGCTGCTTCTCTTTGTTCCCGGTCTTTATGCTAAGCTAAGTTAGCTGCTTCTCCTTGTTCCCGGTCTTTAAGCTAAGCTAAGTTAGCTGTTCCCCCTTGTTCTCGATCTTTATGCTAAGCTAAGTTAATAAAGTCTTGCCTCCTTTGTCTCCTACGCAGGAAACATTGACAAGGTGGACCTGAGCAAACTGAACCAGATCGACGAGTCACTGAAGCGGGCCAAGGGCAAGATGGCCGACAGTGATCTGGACAGGAAGCTGGCGGAGCTGAACAACGTAGCGCAGACCCAGGAGGAGATGATCAACGACTACGACCGGCAGATCCGCGAGATCCGCGCTGACATCAACAACCTCAACGACATCAAGAACACGTTACCTGACGGCTGCTTCAACACGCCGTCCCTGGAGAGGCCTTAACCCCGCCCTCCTCCTCCTCCTCCTCCTCCACCGCCCCGCCTCCAACACTCCCCCCTTCACATCTAACACTCCGGCGAACATGCCGACTTTTACCAAAACAGTTTTTTAAACCTTTTGTTTTCAGATTCTTGTCTTTGATTTTCAAAACCACGTTCACGGTTTTTTAACGAAAGAGAAGCAGCTGTTTTTTGTTTTTTTTTGTTTTTGTTTTTTCAAGACGCAGTAACGTGGTTACGGTAGAATGAACTAAGCGGCGTAGAGAAGCCGTGCAGAGAGGTGGAGGACCTCGGAGAAAAACCAGAACCACAATCCCGACGTGACTGCACCCGTCTGAAGTTTCACCGACGCAGAAAAAACCACAGAAGAAGTTCCTCCCGCCTCGAGGAACGTCCGCTCGCGTTTTCGTCTTTCACCCGTCACTCCATCAGTTCTCAGCCAGCTGAATGTACGGCGACACTGTTAGAACCTTTTTCTCTTTTACTTTGAAACCAGAAACCACACAGTGAAGGAATCCTCTCTTCTTTGATTTTCTCTCCTCTTTTCTCCCAAAGCTTCAGAGGAAGTGTTTCACTCCTCTCTTCAGCAGTATTTTCACCTCCAGTGAGTCGCGACCATGAGCAAAGTCCAGCTGGCTCTGCTGGTCTACATCAAACCAGACGCACCTGAAGTCCTGACCTGAAAGTCTTGTGCAAGTTTTTTATTAAACTAGAGTTTTGTTCCCATGAGAAATGTTGGACAGACCACGAGTTCTGATCTCACAATCTGTCACAGAGATCTGGTGGGAACACGTTCCTTGGCGTTGTGTTCAGGATCATGCAGGAACACGACAGCTTCTTTATCGTGTGTGCAAGACTACATGGGAACGAGATATTAGTTCCCACACATTGTCTTCTACAAGTGTTATTAACCTGCACACAGAAGGTATTAGTGAGTAATTATCTTGTGAACGTCTCTCAGGACTTCAGGCGCTCTGTCTTTGATCTACGGTGGCTGACGATGTCAAACGAGCTGCAACGGCCCAAAACTCTTCCATCAGGAGAAACGAACTGCAGATTCAAAAAACACAAACGAAAATACAAAAACAAACACAACAATGGAAACGAGCTGCAGATGAAACAACGAGCTGCAGGAAGATGAAACAAAAACATGAACAACAAACACGTTGCAAATACACAAACAACAACAAGAACACACAAACCTCCAAAACAAATGCAACAGAGAAAACGGGAGACAACACATGCAGAAGAGCTCCAGGCCTGTAGGAGGAGCTTCAGGCCTGTAGGAGGAGCTCCAGGCCTGTAGGAGGAGCTCCAGGCCTGTAGGAGGAGCTCCAGGCCTGTAGGAGGAGCTTCAGGCCTGTAGGAGGAGCTCCAGGCCTGTAGGAGGAGCTCTCAGTGGAACACCCACAGACTGTCTATAAGCTAACGCTAACGCTTGCTACATTATCTGTTGCTCTTTTATAATAGTGTAACAACTACGGACAAATGTAACAACTCTTGTTTCCACCTTCATACTCTCTCGTTGGGTCAAAGGTCAAAGGTCCACTCCTAATTCTCGAAGTTCAAGCTAATGCTCAAGGTGTTAGAGCTCCCCCTACAGGCCTGGAGCTCTTCTGTTGTGTTGTTTGGATATGCAGCGTTTTTATTTGACAGTCGGAGCCGGAGCCGTAGTGTTTTCAGGTTGTGCGTCCGTACGTCCCATTCTCTAGATCAAAGGTCAAAGGTCATGGTCGTGGCGACCTCACAATGGCCTTGTAACGCCTTGAGGGAATTTCTTTAGATTTGGTAAAAACCTGGACTCAAGGAGGAGCTGATTAGAATCTGGTGGCCAAAGTTCAAAGGTCAAGGCCACAGGGATCTCACAGAACATGATTTTGGATTTGTGAACACGATATCTCGAGAACACAAAGTGTTTTGGCGCTGGGATACAACTGCGAGGCGGTAGTTCTAGTTCCTGTTGCATAATGTTTGGAGGTTTGTGTGTTGTTGTTGTTGTTTGTGAATTTGCGGCGTGTTTGTTTCTGTTTTGACGTCCTGCAGCTCGTTGTTTCATCTGCGGCTCGTTTCCGTTCTTGTTCGTTTGTGTTTCTGAACTTGCAGCTCGTTTCTCCTGATGGAAGCGTTCTGGGCCGTTGCAGCTCGTTGGACCTCGTCAGCCACCGTATGAATCAGCTGTGACGCTTCTCACTGCGGTCAAACACCATTTCATGTACGGACGTTACAACACCACACAGCTTCTTTTTTATCGTCTGTCCTTCTCCCACAAGTTGCTGCTTATCACTGGTGTTTTTTTGTTTTTTTTACCAATCACACATTAACATTTTCCTCCAGGCTAAAATCCAACACTATGCAACTTTGTACATTTTGCGTAGCGAGAATTTTTATCTGATACACTGGTGCTAATAATTATTTCAAATGTTATATTTTTGTGTGAATGTTTTTTATTATGACATAGAGTGAGGATTTGTTATTTGTGTAAATATATGCTTCAATGATTCAGGACTGGCTGATTCTAAGAAATAAAACTCCAACATGCAAAACAGCCACTTCAAGTTCTATCACAATCAATCAACTGAAACCTCCAGGTTAAATATATATAGATCTCTATGATAACGTCTGTGGTATGTTATTATTATCATATGCTTGCTTGTATACAAGGCTCAGTGTTGCTGCCTCATAGCGATGCCAATATTTCATTTGTGTTTTATTGATTCTCTGGGTTTTCAATCGTTAACTCGACCTAACTGAATATTTTTGTTTATAGTTTTTTTTTTTTTTTTTGGCCCTTTCACCAATCAGGATGTGTTTCAGAGCGGTGGGCGTGGCCCGCCACCTCGTTTTTACTGAATTTATTGGCTCGACTCCATAATGAGATGATGAGCTCGGTCACGTTGCTACGGTAGTTAACTGTTTTTAATTAGTGTTTTGTGCCTTAATATAAAGTTTGGTTGTAATCACAGCCCCAGTGACGGGCTCCACTTGTTATCTCACAGAAATGTCCTCGTCGTTCTCGCTCATTCACGCCGTCTCCTCCTGTCGGTACTGAAGCAGGGTTCTTTAAACATCAGGTCCAAACAGAGCCAAAAAAAGATCCTGATCCAGGAAGTAAGAGTCGAACACTTTGTTAGTTTAACATCTGAACCTGAACAGAAGAAGAGTTTCTGTGACAGAGGATCTAAATGATCTGGACTCTTACAACTTGTCATCCATTTTGTTCTTTCTCTCCCTCCATCCTTTCTCCCGCTCTGCAGGACGTGCAGCACACGCAGACATGATGTATAAACAGTATTTTAAGTTATAATGTACCAGTTATTTGTGTTGTAACCCTGTTGTCTTAGATGGTGACGTGTGTGTGCTGCGCAGCCTGCAGGACGCCTCTGTGACGTCATGTTTTCCCGCCCTGCGAGGACCTGAATGACCCTGTTTGTCCCCATGTGCCTGTAAATCCAAACTTAACATTTGAATAATAAAAAGATTACTACAGGAAGAGTGTGTAAGTGTGTGTGTATCACATGGAGGCTGTTGGTGTTAGCTAACACGTCTGACGCTAAACTACAGTATGAACTGCTGGTGTACCAGATCATGAACCTATAGGGAAAATGTAAAAGGTTTGAAATGATCTAGAAATGTGTGATAGGTTTGTTTCTTAGCGCCCTAAAAAATGTATTTAATTTACTGAATTTCCATGTAACAGTTTTAGTAAGTAAAGCAAAATACACTTAAATCAAATACGTTATCTTATTTTAATTTGGTGAAAGAGAAGAAGAACTCCTCTATTAGGTCGCTGATGTTTTGCTCTTTACCAACATGAATGTAATGAACCAGCTGTGGCGCCGTCGTCACTGTTCACACACTTTCTCACTGACTTCAACATCAACATGAATTTCATTAATCCCTCTGCCTCGTTACAGCAGCAGCTGGATGTGATGGTTCATTTCCCCTCATTTCATAATGCATGTGTTAGAACAGACATGTAAATATAAAACACGAGACAAGTAAAAGTATAGAAAACTTAAATTACAAAAAGCTAAATAAAAATAATGAAACAAAATTAATCATTTCTTTCTGTTATATGCTGCACTGTGTAGGTTTATATCTATTAAACTGTGCAGAAATATTTTTATGGTTTTATTTTTATATTATTTTACTACATTTATGTACAATATTTACTTTGTTCACATTCTAATGTTTATTTTATGTAAATATATTTGCATGTTCTTCATTCACCAGTTGACCAGGTGCCTTGTGGTTCCCAGCTGAGAGCAGCAGGTGGCGTCAGAGTCCTGTTTGTGTTTGTGCTGCTCTTTGGCTGCAGGAGCAAAGTGAGGGACTGAACAGACACTTGTACATTATATCTTCAGACATGTTTGTTTCAGCGCAGACGGAGGAACCTGATCACTAACTACAGTCCAACCAGAAATCACAGAGTGCAGCACAGATCAACAAACACTGAGACGATGAGTCAAACTCTGTGTTTGACTTTGTCTAAACGGAGAAAATGAGCAGGGGGAGGAAAAGATCTGCACTGTACAGATATGGATCTCTTCAAACAACCCTCTTATTTATTCATTTACTTATTTATTTTACTGTCATTCATGACAAGAAAGAGGTTGAACAGAATATTTTTAATCACATGATAAAGTAAAACTTACAGAAGCTCTTTATAGATGAAGTGATTAGTCACTAGATCAATAAGTTTAACTGAAAGGTAATAAATAAAGGAAATAATAAAAGTCAGAATTATGAAAAAAGAAATTAAAATTATAATAATCAAAAGTTTTGACAGAAATATGACGTCATGAGTCAAAACTATGAGATAATAAAGATAATGACATGATGAGGATGATGATGATGATGATGATGATGATGTTATGAGATTACAAAGTTGTGACCATCTGTGTAAACATGAATTTGACATAAGTCAAATTCATGAGACAGGAAGTCAAAACAAAGACTTCATAAATACAACATATGATCTGAAAGTTAAAAGTAAGAGATGAAATGTCAGAATTATGACTTTCTTTAAGATAATAAGTTAAACTTTTGGCACTGTTTGATAGAGTTGTGTATTGACTTGGAGCAACAATAAAAATACATTTATACTATTATTATACTATTATATTATTGTATGTTTTAATTTTGTAGATGTACAAAATGTTTTATTTTAATCGTTTTAATTTTTTTGTATTTTAAAAAAAACATTTTGTGATATAGTAGTAATTTTTCTTTTTATTATACTTTTTTATAGCCTAACTTAAATTTTATTTTTCATAATTCCACAATACAAAAACTCAAGTCTCCAACCAGCATTAAACACAGGAGAAAAGAAAAAGAAGCAACAAATATATCAACTCCACACACAAAAACATTTATTTTACTTTTTATTTAAATGAAGCAATTAATTGTTTAGTATATGAAATGAAAAAAAAACTTGATTTACCACTTTATATATATATATACACTGTAAAATAAAAATCGTAAAAAAAAAAAAACGGTCAAATGACTGGCAGCAACAGCTACCAAAAGCAAAACATCCTAATTCAAATAAAGTGTAAATAAATAAATAAATTTACAGAGAAAAACTGTTATTTTACAGATTTCTCCTAATTTATTTTGATCAAACTCCTTTAATAAAGTGACGCCACTAAAGTTTCTGCAGAGAAACTTTTTCCTAATAATAAAATTAAGTGTCAATCAATGAAATATTAACACAAGCTTAATATTGTAAAGTAAACCTTTTGTTTTGGAAGACAAAGTAAAAAATACTGTGTAAAACAGATTAAAATCATCTCAAACTTCAACTTGCAGTATTTGTGTCAACATTGAATGAAGTGTAAAGTAATGTTAAAACCTGTAGAAGCACAATCTAAATACAATATTTACTGATTCAGATTCAGATCAATTTTCTTACATTTCTCATAAAATATAATAAACTGAAGAAATGCTAATGAAACTGTTAAGTCTCTGTATGTAGTCTTTCAACTAGTGGGGTTGGAAACTTAATTACAAATAACAAACACACCACTATTGACTTTATAACATTTTTATTTAATATATTCAGATGTAAATTTACAATATCAACCAATTATTCACAAATAGTTCTTCAGAGCCCCGGGATGATCTGAAGAACTAAAACTGGCATTTCTCCATTGGTCTATCTTGCCTGTTAAGGTTCCTATAATGAGGAGGTGATGATGTCACCTCTGAAAGAGGGGGGGCTGTGGAGCTGAGGGGGGGTGGTCTGTTGTTTTTTAGCTTGTATCTTCCAATTCAGTTTTATCTTGTTTTCCACAGTATTCTCCATATAGTTCTGACAACATATGTGGACAAACATTATACTATCTTTTATGTCAGAATCCCAACTATACAGTGTATTAATAAGTCAAATCTAAACATACCACAAAGGTCAATGAATCTTTACCAGAAGTGACGGTGCAACGGAGCAGATGAAGAAAAATCCACCTTCAAACTGCCAGTAATCAGCTGGATCCTTGGAGCATCTGGGGAGAAAAGAAATAACAGCCTAAAGATGTTGTTTAATACTTTTATCATATATTATTATTATCATCCCCATATAAGATGTTTTACCCTCCTCTTCCCCTTTTAAAAATGAAGCAGAGTAACAGTTTACTCAGAGTACGTCACCTTTCATTAACAGCAGTGAGTGACCGTTTACGTGCTGACGTCACTGTAGTGTCTCATCGCCAGTCTCTGGAGTTTCTGTTTCCGGTAGAGTTTATTGCTGCTCTATCTGAACACAGTTAATGTTGTTGTTTTCTTCATTACAGTGACTAACTACCTGCTGTACATTTAAACTGACCAGTTCTGCTCCAGCACCCACAGCTCTCTGCTGCTTATAGCGAACTTCACTGATTCAGCATTTGTTTACATGCTGTTTAGAACTGATTGTTACTTTAGCTTAGCAGCTAGCTCTGGCTTCTCTCTCTCTCTTGCTCAGTGTGTGTCTCGGACCAACAAATTAACTTGTTCATAAGAGTGTTGTGTTTTTGTATCTTCAGAATATTGGATTGTGATGTTTATTACAACTTCAGCGATGTCTGCTGTCATGCTGTGGACACACAGCTCCGCTCGCTAACCGGAGCTACAAACAAAATAGCATGTTAGCTATTACTCACTAATCCCTGAGTTGTCATCTGGAACATGGTGAACAATGAGGAACTGGGTGATGCCCGGCGATGGGAACCATGAGTGGTAGGCTGGAGACAACAGTCCAGACCAAGCGATAGCTGCGCGGGAGACTTCTGCTCCTCAATGTGTTTCCTGGTCCTCTCTGTCTAAGTGTACAAGTGTGTACAAGACAGTTTTCACTTTACTCATTCTCTTCACTCATTTACCTCTCATCAGTTCGTTTAAGCTTTAAACCAGCTGACAACATTAACACATACTAGCAACACACAGTAAAATTAGCTTCTTCTACATTGAATTAAATGCTGTTATGGCTAGCGCGCTAATCACAGTTAGCTTTTCACTTTAACACGTTAATGACGCAGAATAAACATACATACTTGATGACATTTGTTTATCCGTCTATAGCATTATTTAATAAACTACACGAACACAAACAACGTCACATAAACAATAGAGTAAATGTTTTCTTACCTGATATTTTTGCAGGATATAAATTCACTTAACTTCTCTTAGGTGACCAAACAGATTCCGTCCGACCTTTCCTAATATTCCAGTTCTCCATTAAAACCCTACAACTCAAATTCACTCAAAATAAGAATTTATCAGATATAAAATGATCCAGGAAACAGGAGACCGAGTAGCAGTGCGGAGTACAGACACCCAGCAGCAGCACTCCCACTCAACACGTACTTTCAAATTTGATTCGTTATGTGTTTATGGTCTGAATCTACAGTTTGAAGTTTTCTTCAATACAACATGATGTTCATTTTTAAAAAAAGATTTTTAAGCCTGTTTCTTTGCTAGCCAAAATTAGCATCCCTGCTAATGTCACAGTTCAGGTGAAGATGCACCTTGCTAATCAAGCTAGCCAGCTAGTGCTAGCGTTAGCTGATAGCCTGTGTCAACCTGGGTTAGCCCGTGGAGGTGTTCAGTCAAAGCCCAATAAAAAGGTGAATTTAATGGACGTTAATCTAACGACGTTTGGTTTGTGTTTCTCCACATGTGACCCAGTTTAAGTGATCTGCGTTAGTGTAATGCGCAGCGTTAATGTTGGTTAATACATTGTCCATCAAGACTTCGTGATAGTTCAAGTTAAGATAACGTGACGTTTACAAAATGTGTAGACAAATATTTGTCATATAGAAGATTGTTCATTTAATACTCAAACCAGTCCTCAACTGAAGCAGACATTCANCTGTGTCAACCTGGGTTAGCCCGTGGAGGTGTTCAGTCAAAGCCCAATAAAAAGGTGAATTTAATCGACGTTAATCTAACGACGTTTGGTTTGTGTTTCTCCACATGTGACCCAGTTTAAGTGATCTGCGTTAGTGTAATGCGCAGCGTTAATGTTGGTTAATACATTGTCCATCAAGACTTCGTGATAGTTCAAGTTAAGATAACGTGACGTTTACAAAATGTGTAGACAAATATTTGTCATATAGAAGATTGTTCATTTAATACTCAAACCAGTCCTCAACTGAAGCAGACATTCATGCACCTATCCTGACAGCTGATCGATATTTGTGATTAACTGTGATCCACCGCATCTTAACTCAAGTGTTTGTGTTTTATTGTCATTTGAAAGGTTTCCACACTG
>NW_019174570.1:223333-246214 GCF_002260705.1 Seriola dumerili | reverse complement strand
ATTAATTACAAGATTCAGGAAAAACGTTCAGTGTGTCTGGGATTTCTAGTACTGTGCTGTGCTACTGATTAAAATTTCATTACCAGACACGCTCCATAAAAACCATCAACAAAAGCAAAGCTTTCATACAGAATGTTATTTACATTAAAAACTGCATTATTTCAAAATTAACAATCAACTGTAACTGACAAATGTTAAAAACTAGAATACAGTTGTGAAATGAAAGGTAGCGAGGTGAACTTTGCACTGACACAACACAAGCTGCATGTCATAAAGAGGTAGGATAAATCTTATTTAGGTAACAAGTATTAAATTATAGTAGAATGTAAAATAATACTTTCAAGCTCAGTGGAGGACGAGACAACAGTCGACAGGTGGACTGTGAGGAAGCTGTTGCAGCCGTCCATTAATGATGGAGGGAAGGTGCTAAAACGTCGTCAGGAGCCGTGTATTCATCAATCTTAGGGTGTAAAAACGTTTTACACTGTGGTTTTACAGTTTTAACTCAGTTAGCACACATGCTAACTTCAGCTACAATTACATTATCAAGTTACTGCCTCACGATATATGATATTTGTGCTTAGCCTGTACAGACTAAGTGCTAACAGTTGTGGACAAAGGTAACCTGTGTTAGCAGCCATCTGTTCGCCGGCTCAGCCAGGAGCTGTTGCGTCAGGTATGCAGAGGGGAGGTTTACCTGGTGTCCTCGAGGACACAGGTCAGATCCACCCCTCCCTCCTCCCCAGCTCCACCCTCTCATCCAAACATGGTTTCTTCTGGCACAAACACACAGACTAGTAAAGTCCAGGCAGGAAGACAACAGCAAGAAGCTCCTGGGTTCAGCTTCAGCCCTGGTTCTTTCTTGCAGTGTTGCATGTTCTCCTTGTGTTTCCTCCAGGACTCTGATTACTACAACAAAGACATGACATTTCATTCACTGAGGACTCTAAACTCTCCATAGGTCTGAATGTGTGTGTGTGTGTGATAAACCATTGTCCTGCTTTCCTCCCAGTGCATGCTGGGATACATTCCAGTACTTCAAACTTTTTTGTTTGAAGTTTGAATGTTTGATGTGATGAAAACAAGTTTGTTACATTTCATCCAGAATCACAAAGTTTGAATGTAGAAGTCACATAAATGTAAAACTAATAAGATTCACCCTGAAATTACAGAGAATCTTTAAATTGTTCGTTTGGACATTAACCTTTATAATAACAAGCTACATTATTAATTACAGATAATTACTGTCATTTTACACAGATTTGTATGTAATTTAAGAAAGCAGAAAAAATACTGTATCAATAAAACAGTAATTTGTCTTTACAAAAATGGGAAATAAATGTAATTCATTATTATTGGCATAATGTTTAAAATAAAAGTTTGGTTGTTAATTCACAGATCATTTCTGTCATTTTACAGACTTTTGTTCACAATTTAAAAACATTTTTTACAGTGTATCTGAGCTGCAACTATCATTTTCATTGATTCATATTATTTTCTTGAATCATTGTTTTGCTTGTAAAATGTGAGAAAGCAGCAAAAACTGCCTGTGATAAGTTCATAAAACTCAAAGTGATCAAAGATCTTCAGTTTACGATATAAAACAGCAAAACAAAAAGGATGTATCTGAGAAGAATCAACAGTTATTTCATTATCAACACATCTGACAGTTGTTTTCTTTAATAACTGATTGATTGATCAATCAGTTATTAAAGAAAATGCCTCATTACGCCCTGAAGTAAGCAAGCAAAACTTTATTTCCATGGCACATTTCATTCCAGGTGGAAGAACAACGTGCTGCACAAGTTATCAAGGAAGTTGCAAACACAAAAGCTATGTGGATAGTGTGAAGATAAAACATTAGACACAAATTAAAACGAACACATGATACATAAATGATACGTATGAATTAAACACCACTAAGAAAATAAAAATAAGACGTATAAAACATATGTATAAAATGGTTGTTCTACGAAGTGAACATATTCTAATTGCTTTTTTTTAATATTCACATGAGAGAAACTGGTTCCAGTGAATCAGTTGTCTAAATTGCTGACAATTAATTTTCTGTCAATTGCTAATTGATTAATCAACTCAACAATGATTTAAGCTGTAGTGTGGCCTGCTGGTTGGCTCCTGGGTGTCTGGGGAAATAATGTAATTGTAATGAAAAGTGTGAGTGTGTGTGTGTGTGTGTGTGTGTGGCTGTGTGTGTTGTGTGTGTGGGGGGGGGGGCAGGGGGGGTCAATAGGGGGCCCAACAATACATTTTTCCTACAGGCCCCCTGGGACGTTAAACCAGTCATGAATTAATGAGATGGGGCTTTTGGGGGCCCCTGATGTCCGGGGCCCCGGGGCAGTTGTGCACTTTGCCCCTTAACTGGAGCCAGAGCATGGATGTTGTTATTTACTAAAAATGTAGCCTGTTAATTAGCCGACGAATCGATTAATCGACTATTAGCTTCAGTGATTCAGTACCCAGACCTGAATGCGCGCTCCCGTCTCTCTTCTCACGCAGGAGCGCGCCCGGTGTCAGGCTCGTGCCCGGCTCTGTGGAGTGGACTGAGCGGCGGCGGTGAGGGGGACAGCCAGCCGGAGACACGCCGACCGACCACCGCGTTAGTCCGCTCACTTTCCAGCGGCTCACACAGACACTCCGCGGCGGCTTTGAAGCGGACGTTTCAGGGGCAGGAGGGAAAGGGGCTCCCCGCCTCGGCCGGGCACCGGTTTGTTTGAAGTTTAAAGCCCGCTAAGCTAACCTGGGAGAGCGGAACAATGAGGGAGAGCCAGCCGGGCTGCCGGACCGCCGCCGGCTGCTGCCGCCGCCTCAGCTAACGGCTAGCTAGGAGCAACTGGGCGGTCAACGCGACAAAACTCTCCCATGACGGATTATACACCGACTTTTCCCGCTTTCTCCCGCCGTGTAAACACTTAAACCCACTATCCCCGGCTTCACGTTCACTTCTGGAGGGTTTCTTTGAAAGACAACAAGTTTTTTTCCCCTATTCGGATATGGAGACGGACTCGGTGGCAGGCGACGTGGAGTCTCTGCACGGCGGACTGAGCCTCCTGGATCCCCTGGTGGACCGGATCCTGGTGGACACCGTGTCCCAGCAGCAGGGATGGCTCCGAGTTTACGGTAAGAAAAAGACACAGAAAGAGGGGGGGCAGCAGTGTCGGTGCTGACCCCGCACACTGGCAGGTTTCACCGGGGCGCTGTGCAGGTAGTCTGGAGAGCGATTACCGGCCGGAGAGCCAGGTAACAGCCGTGGGCCAAGGCCGAGGTCATGGCGGAGCTCAGTGTGTCTGCTCCTGCTCCTCCTGGTGTTAACCTTTACAGCCAGTTACTTTCAGTTCTGGTTCCCCTACACAGAGGTCAGAGGTCAGCCACAGAGCAGCAGCACCCCCCTCCAGCTGGGTCTGGACCCCTACAGTCCCTTCAACTCTGGGGGGGTTAAATACTTTTCATGACACGGAGCTCCAAAAATAGACCCACACCTCAGTCCTGAGACTGAACTAGTTCCTCTGTAGAGAGACAGAAACTTTAATTCATCTTCAATTGAAACTTGAAAACACAGAAGACATTTAAAAACCTGAAGGTGTTATAATCCGTTAATTCATTATGAGGTAAATCTGTTCAGTTTAAACCTGAAAACTCAATAAAACACCATCATGTTGCTTTCTGAAGTGTCATAAACCAGGATTCAACTTCATTACTTCACATTTTTAGAGCTTAACTTCCCCACTTTTTCAAATGAACAGAAGTTACAACAAGTTTAAGAGTTGTCACTTGAATTTAATGTAAATTATAATATAACAAGTTAAACTTTTAACAGTTTGATATAGCTCACAATGTTCACAATCAAATGAATCCAATAATTGTTTATCTTATGAAATGAAAAAAGAAAACTTTAACACTTAGTTTAAGGTCTAATAACATATATAACAATATATAACATGTGCATCCTGGATTGAGGCTGTAAAGAGTCACATGTCAACAAGATAAAGCAGCAGTGGTGTTACAGCTGTTCTCTTTCCCACTGAACACCATCATTAAAATATTAAATACTCACTTACAGATTATAAAACTACACCTTGTTAATTATCCTCCCATTTCTAACTGGCATTTATAAAGTTTGAACGTTTCTTCTTTAAGTTTAAGCGTTGACAGATGTGTCTGCTGACGTCACGGTCTGTTCAATATATATTGATATTTCATAACGACCATGATCACGAAATATAGAAATGTAACAAACGGTCAATAAATGTTTGATATCAATGATTTTCATTTTTATGAGTTAGGTTAGATGTGATCATTATAATCTCGAACGTTCTGACAATAAATAATCATTTAAAAAGAAGGTAAATCAGCCTTTAGACTCACTCATTGATCATGATAATTATCCATATCGATACCCATCATTTTTGGCATCATTGCAGACGGCGTATGTTCCATCAGTCATACACACTTTGTTTTGGCGGCCTGCCGGTGGGAGGCGGGGCTACACTAGTATTGACCACAGGTGATCGGTTTGAAGGTGATCGATGACTAGAAGCATTAGTTCACATCTACCCATCACGTATTTTTAAGGATCAGCCGCTGATCAATCGGGGCATCCCTAATTTATTATAACCTTGATAACGCAAAGCTGTGCTGCTAGCTTAGCCTTCAGGCCCGTCACTGTTTGTGTCTCCTGGAAACACTTCCTGTTGTGTTGTGAGTGTTTGCAGCTCATGTGTTGTCCAACTGATGAAGATGTTTCCTGAGGTTGTTTGTGTTTTGTCTGTTTGCGTGTGTTTTAAGTTTCAGTGCTTTGAGCTCTCAGGGCCACCGTAATAATAAGTGTGAATAAATAAATTATGGAGTAAGGTCTGCTGAGCGTGGGGAGATTAGGCCGGTCTGTTGACTCTGAGTGTCTGAGGGACAAAGTGAGTTTGGTTTCTACTTCCTGTGGCGCTCTGTGGTGGATGAAAGTTTGTCAGGAAGCAAAGTTGAGCCTGAGTTGTCATCCTCTTAGAACATGTGAATATTGACAGTAGATATGATTTCATGTTGGGCAGCAGTCGACTGACTGACTGACTGACTGACTGACTGACTGACTGACTGACTGACTGACTGACTGACTGGGTTGAATGACTCAGCGCTGCAGCTGTTGTCTGATGTTCCTCCTTTAATCCCTAAAATAAAAGTTTGTCAGAGCTGTGAGACACAAACAGTTTTCCATGACAGAACGTCGCTCTGCGGCGCCGAGGCGGTCGTGTCTCCCCGGGGAGTCGGGCTCTGCAGGAAGTGAATGAACTACTGGTGACGTGTTCACAGTGAGTCACAGCGATGTGAAGCATCTTCTCACTTTATTTGACTGTATCTCATCGGTTGGTATCAGGTCCGTCCTTCACATCAAAACCTGATTCCTCTGTGCTGCGTTCACAGCACTTAGGAAACACAGGAGAATTCAGCTTCTGGTTAGAAAATGCTGCTCCTCCGTGTCCTAGTCACCTGAAACCATCAGTTGATTTATCAATAATTAATAAAGAGAAGATAAAAGGTTTTTGTGATAAGCAGGTTTTTAAGTAATTTATTGTTCAGTTTTTCAATAAAAAACAAACAAACTGTTTCCCAAATAAAGACTTAAGATTTTTTTTGTTTTTGATAAGACGAAATCACCGTTTTTTATTTGGGTCCAGGTGGGCAGGGCTTGGTGACTGCTTTGTTGTGACATCACAAAGTTCCAGAAGTCCTGACGGCTGGTTTTAAGGCTCAGTTTCTGAATACAGGCTGTGTGCATTTCTCTGTGGACTGAGGCTTTGATACTTTCACAGTATTAATATAGAAGCTAGACCTGATCTATAATCACACTACACATGGACACAGACCTTTACACTGGAGGAGCTTTAATGTGAAGTCCACACCTCTGTTTTATGGACTATTGCGGGGCAGCAGCTAAGAATTATTTTTGTTATCTACTAATTATCTTTTGGATTAATTTAGTCAATAAAATGACAGAAAAAATTGTCATTAGTCCATAATTTGTCTTTCAAAAAAACCACGGATGCTCCATATTTTAAAATGATAATAAATTAGTTTTAACATTTTGAACATTTACATTCATTTCCAAAAATCAACTGGAAGTAGGACTTTCTCCAAAACTTCAAAATAAGAGCCTCATAAAGAAGTTGTTGCCTCGTTCTTTAACTAGTTGAAGTCGTTTCTCCGAAGCGAGAACAGCTGTTCAGAGACATTCAGTTTAAAATGATGTGAAACTGAGAAAAGCAGCGAGTCTTTGAGCGTTCATCTTTTGTTGATGCAGGAATAGTTCCAGAGGAGGGAAACATCTGCAGAGACTCAGTCACTGACAGGGTTTGGTGTCTGTGGCTGTAAAACTTGTTGTAAAGTCGCTGCAGTGTTTGTTCCCATGGATCCTGAACGCAGCACTGGTATCTGTGGATGCAGGGCTGTGTTTGGATGTTTGCTCGCCCCCCCCCCTCCCTCCCCTCCCCTCCCTCCTCAGTGTTGGGGGAGTGTGATGTCAGCAGCCAGTTTGTGCCGGTGATCTCACCCGGCAGGACTCCGGCTCTGGCATCAGACCCTCGCTGCCATCCGCAGCTCACATACCTCAGATAGACTGAAGGAGGGCCGCCGGCGTGCTGCCTTCAAGTCCACCTCACTGAATACGGACAGACCAACTAGCTGCAGGTAGTTCAGCCTATACAAGAATATATTATATGTACATATATTGAATTTACATAAGTAAAAATTATATATGAAACCTGCTAGGAAATGGAAATATTTCATATACTGACATATATATCTAGCCGATACAAATATATACATTTCTGTATATATGCCTATATTGTAGACAGATATATGTCCATCCCACAGTCAGAACATGATGATGATATAAACAGTAGTGTCTAAAAGTCTGAGACACTTTCCCAGAATGTGAAGTTGAAATAAATGAGAAATAAAAAAATAACAGTTTTGTTTTAATAAACTTGTCTAATACTAATTAACTTAAACTCAATAAATAAAATATATAATGTTAACACATCATGTGTTCTTGTAAAAATTCATCATATATTTTTGATATATGTACATATACAAATTTTACTATGGGCATTTTCTGTGTCATATAAACTCATATCTTCATATATCCAGAGGATATGTGATAATAATAGGTGACAGATATTGATATAGGGACTGTGTGTGTCATATATTATATTTCAGTAGCTCACAGTGAGTCAGAGAGGCTGAGGTCAGACTGGGGATGATGTCATCAGGTCCACTTCCTGTGGTTTACAACCACATCTCCAAATATGAGTCTTTAAAGATCAACATCACCTTCATCAGAGTGAGAGAGAGACAACATGAGGATTTACTGAAGCCAGACCACATCATCCCTCCACCTGCTCCCTGTCTGTTTTAGAATCGGTCTGAAGATTTTACTGATCACTTTTAAACCCAGAGCAACATCAGCGTTATTAACCCCGTACGAGCCAGAGCGCAGCCTCAGGTCCTCGCTGGTCCTGGACCAGGAGCCTTCGACTGTACTCCGACCCGCCTGAGGAGGCGAGGCAGAGACTTCTTTTAAATCGCTTCTTAAAACTCATGTTATAGACTTGCTTTTATGTGATGTCGTCTTTTTATTGCCTTTTTAATCCTTTTTTATCTTTTTAATCTTTTTTTAAAATATTTTTGTCACCTTTTTGAATCGTTTTTTTATATCGTTTTTTTTAAATCATCTTTGTATCTTTTTATTGTCTTTTTCATTTGTCTTTTTATCTCATCGTCTCCATATCGCCCTTTTATTGCTTCTACTGTGTTTGCATGTGTCTTTTCTAATATGGCATCTGCTCCCTCTGATTGTCCTTATTATATTGAAGCTCATTGTTTGTCCTCCATCCGTAGCTCCTCCTGATCTCTGTCCTGCTTTTCATTTGTTTGTCAGAGCACTTTGTAAACTCTAAAGGTGCTTTATAAATAAAGTTATCATTATTAGTAATATTATTATAATAACATTTATAATGCAGCGTTCATGGCCTGTTAGAGGTTGTGAATAGATGGCTTATGTGCAGGTTCTCCAGTGTGTTCTCCCACTGTTAGCCTAGCTTAGCACAAAGACTGGAAGCAGGGGGAAACTGTTAGCCTGGCTCCTTCACAGCTGACACTGAGATGAAGTTGTTCTTTCTGGTTTTGATAATGAGGATGATGATGATGATGTTACGCTGCTCAGACTGAGGTGGTTTTAATCTGTGTGTGTGTGTGTGTGTGTGTGTGTGTGTGTGTGTGTGTGTGTGTGTGTGTGTGTGTGTGTGTGTGTGTGAGACTGACACACTGTATTATCCAGAGAAAGGCTGCTGGATATAAGCCTGTTAAAGCTGACTGTGGACAGATGCTTAAACACAGGATTTATCCTTTTTCTGCCCCACCCCCCTCTCCTCCTCCTCCCCCCTCCCTCACTGAGCGTGAGCAGCCATCATTCAGAAGTGAACATATGGTGAACACTTTCATCCTGTGGCTGATTAACGCTGAGCTGTGACATGTTGTGACAGATAGGACATGGAGCAGTGAGGAGAGGGACGTCTGACAGGTGAACCGACACAACTTCCTGTTTTCCATCAGTTAGAATGGCGAGGTTCTACACCTAAATCCAACAGTTGTTCTTGTGAGGATCCACAGCTTCTCTTTGCCACGTGATGGTAAATACAACATGTTTGGGTTGTTGCTGCTGTGGTCGAATGAAGGTGGCTCTTCTACTTGATGATTTTCAATAGACTAAACAGATGATGGATTAATCAAGAAATTATCAGATGATTAATCAATAATAAAAATAATTGTTGGGCAGTAATTTGGACCTGGTGGAAGAAACTGTAGGATTGTTTGGCGTTGGTTCTCTCTGTTCTCCTGATCGGACCGTGTCAGGTTCAAACTCAACCCGGTTATTTGATGAAAATTAGATCTTTAATAGATTTGATAGAAACTTCTGTACTTACCACTCAGTGACACAGACTGTAAGTAAAGATGGCCGTCGCCTCTGTGACGTCGCCCACAAGTTTCTGAAGCTCAGAGTGAGCTGCTCCACCGTCGCCATCTTGGCAGTCCCTGACTCCGCCCCCTAACTCCCAGCTAATCCAAATATTGACAAAGAGGAGGGGCTTGTGTGGAGCTGAGACTTCAGTGCATACATGCACCCACCTGTCACTCAAAGAGGCCACGCCCTCAATCCTCCATAACTTTAGTCCTTAATAAAATGTAAACAGGTGAGTTATATAAACAGGTGAGTTATATAAACAGGTGTCATGAAGGAGGAAATTAGCTCCAGAGACCAAAACAGTTTCTGTACCAGGCTGTAAACATGTTTATTTCTGCTGTAAAGTTGGACATTTTAACATGGGAGTCTATGGGGACTGACTCACTGTTGGAGCCAGACTCTAGTGGTCGTTAGAGGAACTGCAGCTTCTGGTTTCAGGCTGGAGGTTGGAGCTTGATCAGAACAAACTGTCCTTTTCACTCAGATGATTATTTTCTAGATGAATCTCCTGATGGTTCTGCTTCACAGTTTCCTCTAATGTCTATATTCAGAGGCTCTGCGGGGTCAGAGGTCAGGACAGGAAGGTTTCCCTCCATCTGTTCAGCAGCATGGTGCTCTCAGTGAAGCCTTCAGATCTCTGAGCCGATGGCGGCGGGGAGCGCCGCCACCCGCTGAGGTTTTCAGCTTCTATATTGGATGGGGACTGTGGGAGCTCGTTGTGTTCGGTCTAATTCACACCTGAGATTCCTGCCGGAGCGTGGCGTCCGGATCGGAGCAGGGCTGGACCGCAGCCACGGCGACGCTCGCCTCGTGTTTCCTCTGCGGCTGAACGGAAACAGACTCTCACTCTGAACTCTGTCTGTCACACTGTCACAGCTCCAGATTTCTTCTTCTCTGCTTCCAAATGTTTTCATTTCAACAACAGAGAAACAACATGAGCTTTAAAGGAGGGTTCATGCTTTTTATCTAACGGCTTTAATGATTATTGATTATCAGCTATCAGGAACAACGTTTGTGTTTCCAGGTTGTTAATAGGGATGATGATCATTGAGATTTTAACGGTTCTTCTACTTTTATTAATACTGCTTATTGATCCAGTACTTTAGTGGTTCTCTTATCAATCCGGTTCTTTAAAGGTTCTCTTATTGATCCGGTTCTTGAACGGTTCCTTATCGACAGTTCTTTATGACTCTGGTTGAGTGTTTGGACTTGTTGTCGTGCTGCAGGATGAATCTGAACCAATCAGACACCTGCTGATGATGATGATGATGACGACTTTGGCAGAACCTCAGACAATCTGTCGTTTGTGCATTCTCCACTGTGATTGGTCGGCTGTACGGAGGTGTGAATGTGGGCGGGGTCTGACTTTCACACCACTGTTTCTGTCACTTGTCATGCGAACAGCCGAGTGTGTTGGACGGAGTATGAACGTCGGTGAGCGGGTTCAGGCCCGTGTGCTGGTGTCGGGGACAATGGAGGCCGACCAGAGGAGGAAATGGAAAGTTCCTGGCTGTTTTCAGGATGGGGGGCGTTGAGACAGGATTTCCCCTCTCAAACAAAACAAGAGTCTTGACTTCTCTGGTCAGAAATAAGCTGCCGTCTATTTCAGGACGCAGAGTGGAAAAACACAGCAGCGGGGATCCACTAGTCTCCATGACTACAGGGTTAATATCAGATTGTTATTCCTCCGCCCAGCGACAGTCAGAGCGGCAGCCATTTTGTTTTCGGGTTGTATGTACGTCACATTCTCGTGGACACGATGTCTCAGTAACACCTCGACAGAACTTCTTCAAATGTGGCACAAATGTTCACCTGGAGTCAAAAGGTCAAAGGTCACAGTGACCTAAAAGAACGTGGTTTTGGCCTTGTGAACGCGATATCTCCGTAACGCCTCGAGGGAGTTTCTTCATCTTTGGTAAAAACATTCACCTGGACTTAAAGATAAACTGATAAGATTTTTGTGGCTAAAGGTCAAAGGTCATGTCGCTGTGATCAACTGACTGATGGATGTTTTCTGACTGATTCAACAGATTAATCACTGATGAAAGTTCGTTTTAACTGTTGGGTTTCCCCTGGCAACAGTCGCAAATACTGTAATTCTGAAATCATGTGCAGATCAGCTACTTTATCAATGAGTTAATGGTTTAGTCCATAAAATACAAAAACAGTTTTACTCTAAAATCCCTCAAATGATCAAAATAGTCGCTCATTGATTTTCTGTTGATCAACTGATCAACTCATCAATGAAATCAGTGCATTTTCAGCCACCAGTGTTTCTGCTAATTCTCAGTTTGAGCATAAAAACCAGAAAAAAACAGTTAGTTGTCGTGTGTCGATACAGACTCAGACATTCTTCTGTTTGTGACATCATGATCTTCAACTTCCTGTCTGTTTTCTGGAACAGTTGTGTGTCCTCGTCTAGTCGAGCCTTATGGGAGATTTACCCAGGATTCCTGAGGGCCGTGCCCCTCCCTCTGCTGATTTATTGCTCTCTTTGAGGCTGCTGGTTATTTTTAGCTGGAGGCTGCTGCTGGTTTCCGGCAGGATGGGGATGAGAGGTGGACATAGCAGCCCCCCCCCCCGGGGTTTGGGGCTCTGTTCTCGGAGACGTAGAGTCCACCTCTGGTTTCCACCTGATGGACTTCCTGTTTGTCTTCTCCTGCCGCTCTCAGGGAGTTGTAGGAGCAGGAATGTTGGTTACATCTCCCGTCTGGGCTCAGCGCCAGGAAATGAATGAGATTCCATTGAGCTCAGTTCAGTTCAGTGTTTACAGGAGGTCTCAGAGTCCTGAGCGTCCAGGTCAGCAAACCTGAACCTGCTCCACATCTACACAGCTGTTAGTGACCGACCTGCAGTCCTACCTGTGCACAGGTGAGCAGGCTCAGTGTTGGCTTTAGGTGCAGAGAGCCAGAGAACTGAAAGTGTGCTACTGATTCTTCTATTGACTATTTAATGATCAATTTGTTGATTGTTTCATTGAAGTTCATTTTATTTGTGTCTTTGCACAAAACACAAAGGTTTTAGCTGCTGCTCCGTCATCCAGAATGTGGTTTTCCCTCCAAACTTTACACAGAGAACAAACCGCCATTTTGTTTTGCCCCGGAACAGTTAACCTCCTTTAATGAAGCGTTCCCCCTTCGTTAACATTTTTAAGACTAATCTTAAAACCCACGTTTTTCTTTGGCTTTTAATCTTTCTCTTTTATCTTCTGTGTTTTGTGTCGGACTGTGGGGAAGTTGAAACTTCACATTGTGTCGTGTGTTTCTCGTTGTATGTTATTGTTCAGCACTCTGGTTGTTTTTAAATGTGCTTCATAAATAAACTTGATTTTTGAATTTGACGAAGTCCCGTACATTCGAGTCGCACTCTGCTTCAGCCGCCGTTTCCCAAAAACGTTAGCGTCGACTGGAGCCGATAACGGCTGGCGTCACGACGCAGCAGAGTGATACTGAAGAAGACATTTGTTATGATTAAAGTGTTTTAGAAAAAATAAAAATGATGCGTCAGTTTAAATATTGATGACGTCATTGATTACGGCAAGTGATGGCGGCAGGACGGCCGCACAACTGGGAGTTAAAAGACGTCAAGATGGATGACATCATCAGGGAGGTTTTCACCCCGTGTGGAGAACAGGTAGAGCTGATTGAATGGTTTTCGGTGGCGTTCTTGTCAGATGTTTGCTGGTGGATTTAAAGGACAGATGGTTTAGGTCTCTGTGCCGCGACAGTCGTAATCTCTTGAAGGAACTTCTTCAAATTTGGCACAAATGTCCACCAAGACTCAAGGATCAACTGATTAGATTTTGAAGGTCAAAGGTCAAGGTCATGGTGACCTCACAAAGCACTACCCCGTTTTGCCCGTGTGAACGCGATATCTCCGTAACGCCTTGAGCGAAGACCCGTTCACCTGGACTCAAGGACGACCTGATTAGATTTTTGTGGCCAAAGGACTTCACAGCAATTATGACAAAATCTCACACAGATGGTTCATATTTTGTATTTTCTCTGACTCTGGATGAGCAGGGATGTGACCTGGACCTCGTCTGAGTGGAGGAGGAGTCTAGCTCCAGTCAGGTCCAAGTTTCAGATCAGCGTCCCTGTGTTTCCCTGGACAGTGTTCATGTGTTCAGGACGTCCAGCGTGCTCACAGCGGGGCGGCTTATTGTGTTAAATGGAAACAGAAAGTTTAAGGAGAAAGTGTATTGACTCCCACAGTGAGGCGCAGAAAAAGAGAACAGCTTTGGTTTTGGACTCGATTCAACAGGAAGTGTCTGGCAGGAGCCGGACTCTCCCGGTCCCTGCTGTCTGTTGGTGGGCGGTTGGTGGAGGACTTGGCTCCGTCCTGGACTCCTCAGCTTAGCCTGCCTGGGTCTTAACTCTGACCTACATGCAGCCGCCGTCGTCCCGGACACCAGCCGCTTGGTTATCCAATAAATAATGATATGTGGGTCACTGAGGGCAGCTCGTCTTTTAAAGCCTCGGCCCGTCGCAGCCTCGTTACAGGAAGAGGAAGAAGAAGAAGAAGCAGAAGAAGAAGAAGGTTTACTGGGGGATCCTGGAAGTTGGACAGGCTTGTTTCTAATATTTTTAACTGAGGAAGAGATCCTGTTTCCTGACCAGCCACCATCCTCTCCTCCTCTCACGAGCTGCAGTCAGCCGTGTGTCCCTGGAGAAACACCAGATGATTTTTACCAGCGGTTCAGTTTATAACAACTTCCTGTTGACTTTAATCTGGTTTTAAATTTCTTCTACAATCAGACTTTCACATGTGCTGATCCTCCACAGCTGCAGATACGGACTCCTGACAGGAGCAGCCAATCAGACAGCATCGTGGTGACAGGTAGCCGGCCTCACCTGCGTCACATTTGCTCCACCTGACTTGTTTACATTACATATCAGACACTGAGAATAAACTGTTTAATAATAATGAGATGAGAGCAGCAGTCCTGTTGTTAATCCAGATTATATTGATTAGTTACTGTTTTCTGATGCCTTCCCCAAATGAGACATCGTCTCCACGGAAACCACAGATTATTTAAAGCTCCTCCAGTGTAAAGGTCTGTGTCCATGTGTAGTGTGATTATAGATCAGCTCTAGCTTCTATATTAATACTGTGAAAGTATCAAAGCCTCAGTCCACAGAGAAATGCACACAGCCTGTATTCAGAAACTGAGCCTTAAAACCAGCCGTCAGGACTTCTGGAACTTTGTGATGTCACAACAAAGCAGTCACCAAGCCCCGCCCACCTGGACCCACCATCCAAACCTTGCAGGATTTGGTTTCTCTGAGTGTTTTTACCTGAAATCTGATATATTTTTTATTGGATCACTCAGAAAACAGTGAGCCAATCAGAAGAGAGGCTCAGAGCCTCCTCTCTTCTGATTGGCTCACCGACCTGTTGTTACTAGAGCTGCAGAGAGAAGCCTGAGAGAGGAGATGTGAAACCAGAGATGGTTTTTATATCTTCTGATGGATCAACACTTCAAATAAAACAAAGAAGAAGAAACAAGGAGCTTTAAAAAGGATGAAGACGTTTGTTTGTTAGTTACAGCAGTGCATTATGGGTTTTTTTTTATCTCACCTTCACACCTACTTAAAAGAAAAACTACATACAATGCGTTTTAAACGTTTTATGTGTGCGAATAAATGAATAAATAAAATCATATATCAATAATAGCGATGAGCAATGAATGGAAATATTATGAAAATCACAATTTGACAGAGTGAAAATCCAGATCTCTGCAGTTTTTTTGATGGTTAAATTGTCACAACACGTCTTTACAAGTGAACATCGTGTTCTCCAGATGTTACATGGTTGTTTGATGCAAAAATCATCATTTATATAAATATATAGATGTATATATATATATTTTTTTTTCCAGTGAAATCTGTTAATTTGGAGGTTATTCTGTTTATTCTAATTGGGGTAATGATGTGCGCATGTGCCGACGTTTCTTATTTAACCCTCGTTACTTCACTTCATCATTTATTTATGAGTTAATAATTTATTTATTTACACTTTCTAAATTATTCTAACTGTAAAATTCTGACACTTACAGACAAGTGAAAATTTAACTTTATCTTCCATATTTCTATTTTTTATGTGTTTGTATATCATAGTATAAGGACTTTTATCGTTTATCTTTTATCTTTATAATCTACTTCCTGTTCTCTTTCTTTGCTGAGGAAGCAAATTTGATTTACCTCCTGGGGATCAATAAAGTTTATTGATTCTGATTCTGTTCGTACTATGTTCTGAAAAAATGACGAGCAGTGTTCCCAGTGAATTCACCATCTGGATGCTGTGACTCTGACCTTTGACCTGCAGTTGCTGCTCACCCTTGTGATTGTCAGTGGTTTGACTCGTCGTGATGATTGACAGCTGAAAGCCTCAGATGTAAAGTGCCGCCGCCTCCTCGTTTCCATATGAATCAACACGCAGAGCGAGTCCTGCAGGAGTTTTGCATCCTGCTGCTGCTGCAGAGCTCGACCCTCCCATCGGTTGAATCATCAGTGGAGATAAGTTTCTTCTGAGGATGAGTTTTCTAACAGTGTCGCCTCCCTGTGGGACGCTGCTCCTGTTTCCTGTCTGAACACAGAGGCCTCCGACCCTGCACAGGGAGGGGGGTGGGGGTGGGAGGGCATTCTTTAATGCTGATGAGTATTATAAGCTCCTGGTCGGGTCGAGCCCTGAGAGCTGACAGAGAGTTAGAGGTTGTGATGTGATATTTTGAGCCACTTCCTCTTTACTAACCCAAACCCAAAAACCACAAATATTCCGTTACTTAAAATCTTAATAATTGAATTTTAACATTTCCAACATTTTCATTAATTTCCAAATCAACTGGAAGCAGGACTTTTTCCAAAACTTCAAAATAAGAGCCACATAAAGAAGTGACTGCCTTGTCCTGGTTGATGTCGTGACAAAAACTCAAAGAATTCACTTTATTAACATTAAAGACTAAAAAATATTCAGGTTTGAGAATCTGGAGTTGGTGAATTTTTGTCATCTGTCCTTAAAAATGATTCATTGATCCTCAAAACAGTCGCAGATCAATTTTCTGTCAATAGAATTAATTGACGAGCCCTAGTTATAAGTACATTTTACACCACCGCTTACACTTTTATTTAAAGCCCTCACAGTGAATCTGACTTCCTATTGGTTGGTTCAGCAGCAGTGAACAGAACAAATGCTTTTGATTTTGATCTCTGAGCTCTGACGAACCAAGAAGTTCAGATTTCTGAGAACACAAATCCTGCCCATCGGCTTCAGGAGCCGCCGATCAATAAGTAACCATCAGGAAACAAAGATTGTAAACTGATAGAGGAAACCGAGAAGGCCGACACACTGAACTGTGTGTGCAGTTTCAGTTTCTACCCCGGTCATAAGGGAAACCACAGCGTGCAGCTCTGCTTCTCGCTAGAAGCTGATTGGCCGGGGCTCTGAAGTTAACTTCGTCTACATCTGACACTCGACTTCCTCCCAGGAAGACCGTCAGCCGCCTGTTGAGAAAGACCGAAGCAGAAGCTGGAGCGTGGCGTTGACATGAAGACGAGCGGGACCTGACGTCTCCTCAGAGCAGAAATGTGTTGTTAGGGCGTTGTGTTCGTGTTGGAGCACAGCTGTCGGCAAACCAGCTGTTTCCGCCATCTTGGAGGTCTCCATCTGTTCGCCCCTGCTGCCTGGAGGAGGCCTGTGTGTGTTGGAGCATGAGTGGAAGTAGCGCCCCCCCTGCGGGCAGCGAGGGTCCGGTCCAGGGACCCTGCCAGGCGTCGTACCGCTGGCACCATTACAGGAAGCCTTGGCGGAGATCCGACCCCCAGCCGGGTCCTGAGCAGCTATTGGACAGATATAAGTGGAGGACATCTGCTCGCCTGGCACCGAGGGCGGCCAAGCAGTCACCCCCCGAGGGCAAAGGTCACAGCGCTGAGCCCCTTCACCTACGGCTGCTCAGCTTACCGAGGCTCAGCGCCGCCGCCGCACCCGACAGGAGCCGAGTCCGGGCCCACGAAGGCCAGGCGAGGCCCGGCTCTCTGCGCAGGATCTTCCCCTACCTCAGGTCCATGTCGGAGCCCGGCGCAGGGGACGACTCGGAGAGGCCGGCGCTCAGGAAGGTGGGATCGGACGCAGAGCGACGAACCTCCTCCGTCAGCAGCTTCATCCACTTGTTCTCCAGGAGGATCAGCAGAGTCCTCAGAGACGAACCTGAGACTGACGCAGGAGAGTCCGGTAGGAGAGATTAGCGTTTACCTGGCTTTATGTCGTGTTCGTGACAGAAGGTGGAAGGTCTGGATTTTATTTCTGAGGTCTCTTAAACTTCCCACTCCATCATCAGCTGCTTAAAAGCTCCATGTTTCTTCTTCTTCTGTGTTTTATTTGAAGTGTTGATCCATCAGAAGATATAAAAACCATCTCAGCATAGTTTTACATCTCCTCTCTCAGGCTTCTCTCTGGAGGTGACTGCTTTGTTGTGACATCACAAAGTTCCAGAAGTCCTGACGGCTGGTTTTAAGGCTCAGTTTCTGAATACAGGCTGTGTGCATTTCTCTGTGGACTGAGGCTTTGATACTTTCACAGTATTAATATAGAAGCTAGAGCTGATCTATAATCACACTACACATGGACACAGACCTTTACACTGGAGGAGCTTTAATGTGAAGTCCACACTTTTGTTTTATGAACTATATTAAAGGATTATCTATTTTCCTTTGGATGAATTTAATCCATAAAATGTCAAAGAATTGTGAAAAATGGTCATTAGTACTTTCAATTGTCTCATTTTGTCTGACCAACCATCAAAAACCTAAAATGTTCCATTTTTTAAAATCATAATAATTGAATTTTAACATATTGAACATTTACATTAATTTCCAAATCAACTGGAAGCAGGATCTCATCCTAACTTCAGTATAAATAAATAAAATAATGTTCATGTTTTACTAACCAGGCTGCGTGGACTGATCAGAGGAAGTTCACCTGTGTTTACTTTGTGTTGGAGCGGACAGAGGAGATGAATGAATGAAAGCAGCAGGTTTTTGTTCAGTGATTCACTTCATCCAAGTGTGTCAGTCGTCATGACGATTAACCAGCTGTTTTTTTGTCGTAGAAATGGTTGGCGGTACATTTTCTGTCCCACTAATGGATCAATAACCCAACAGTTAGAGGTGTGTGAATGTCACAGAGACTCCGCTCCTCCACGTGTCGTGTTCAAAGTGTTTCTGAGGAAAATCACAGCGGCGTCTTATCTCTGCTGCAGGTCTGCGCAGATTTATTCTCTTATCAGAGTGTTTCCTGGGGGGGGGGGGCTTCCTCTGCCGGGGGGGGTCAGGCTCTGAGCTGCTGATTGAGAGCTAGAAATCCACCTGCTGCTGCTTCAGGAAATATTTACATTGATTCAGAGTGTGTAACGCTCAGCCAGGCAGCCGGTCTGAAGGTTAAGTTATGCTAATTGCATTTTCCACTAGAACGTCACATGATGTGCAGATGTTCTGAGCCAGACGTGATGAATGTGTGTTTTCATGCAGAACTGAGGAGACACTGTCCCTTCTGTCTTATTCACTTCTACATGTTTCATTGTCTGTCGTCCTTTAACATCATCAGTCAGTGAGTGTGTTATTCTGTCAGCCTGATGCTTTCATGACTCGTTCATAAAACATGGTGGATGTTTGTTTAATCAACATGGTTGATTACAAGCTACTGGAGGAATCGAAGCAAACACTGAAGAAATATTCATCTGACATTTTAGGCTTGAACACACGAGTGTTAAACTTCTTGAGACGGTTTCAAGTGATTCAAACAGATTTATTGAAGACGCCATTTTACAGCATCATCAGTGAGACTGGGTAAAGTTTCTCTGCTGTGATTCATATTGAGGTCAACATGTTTTCACACAATAAACTGGGTCTGAAGATCATCTCCTCTCACTTCCTGGTTGAGTAATCTGGGTCAGGCCTTGAGCCCCGCCCACCACCTGCTGGCTCCAGGTGGACAGGTGAAAGAGCAGAGAGCATGAAGGTGGTGAGAGGAGGAAACATCAGAGAGACTCAGTCAGACCCAGACTCAGAGGAGGAGTCTGAGACCAGAACCAGAGACTAGCAGACGATCAGAACCGTTAGCTAGTTAGCATCTTTCAGAAAAGTTAGCACAATTAGCATCTTTTAAAAGCAGTTAGCTAGTTAGCATCTCGTCAGAATGGTTTGTGTAGTTAGCATCTTTTATTTGTTTATGTTGTTTGTTAGCTTGTAACTGACAGTGGCTGATACAGCGTTAGAGGTTGTGCTAATGCTAAGTCTCTCTCTCTGTACTGACAAGGTTTCAGGTGTATTTAGCCCCGCCCACCCATCCCCACCAACTGATATGATTGGTTCCTGAGGTCTGTGACGTATGAAACCCTGAATCTGTGTTTATGAGACTGTGATTGGTTCACTGCAGTTCAGGGTGGAAACACTCAGTCATGGTGTTGATGATTGTTTCATCATCATGTGTCTATGTTATATAAAAACATCTTTAATTCCTTATTTGTCATTTTCAAAAGGGACAAAAATGAAGGTGTAAATCAGAAAGAGAAGCCAGTGTGTTCCTCAGGTCTCTCCTGCCGTGTTTCCCTGCTCAGCCTCTGTCCGACCTCGTCGCTACATGTCTCTGTGGTATATCTGAGCTCATCCATCATCCTGAAACGGAGGTGATCCGTGTTATCTGTCACCTCCCAGCAGCCTCGGCACGCCGTGGGCAATGGAGCGTCCATCCCTCGCCGTAAATTTTAAAAGCGGCGACGAGGAGCGCTCATGTAAACCGAGCACACACAGGGAGATTTAATTTCATCTCTCTGAGTCAGTGGTTTATGGGAAATGATGTCCTGTGGGAGGAGGAGGAGGAGGAGGAGGGTCTGAGCTGGGACATCACAGTCATCACATGTTGGTAGTCTTTGCTCATGTTACTTTCCTTTGCTTTACTTCTATTTTGGAGATAGTTGTGCTCCATGTTTTCAAACTACAGTTCCCATAGTGCATTTGGAGGATGTAGGAAAGTAAGCTCAATTAGCCATGACCACTTCCTGTTTACAGTGTACTCACTGATGTACAGACAACTCTCACTGGATCACTGTGATACTGAGGATGATTTCTGATCAGATTTATAGATCTATATCTGATAGATGATAACCTCTGTGCTGAGATGAAGTTATGTTTTTAAGGTTCTTTAATCTCCTCCATGATCTGTGTATCAGCTCCAGCTGCTGATCAGCAGCCAAGCTACAGTAACCAACTTCCTGTCTCTCCCTCTGCCCCTCCCCCTCCTGTAACTCTCCAGCTTCTGCCCTGCGTTCACTTAAAATGATCTGTCATTTATCCAGTGACAACAACAACAAACACTCTCTGGCCCCGCCTCTTCTCATGTGACCAGTTGTGTAGATAAATATTTTAACAGAATTAATGAGGAGTCGTTGTTTTTTATTTTTTATTTTATTTAATTAGTTTAATCAAAAACAAACCTGCAGGAACGACAGAGAGACAGAGAGGTAGTGAGAGTCTCCAGCAGGCCCAGAGCATGCTGGGTAGTAAAAACCACAGAGTTCTCACTTCTCCCCACACACACACACACACACACACACACACACACAAGAATGATTCACCCTCCTGCTCTTACACTCTTGAGTTTCCATGTGAAAATGAGCAGCTACTGCTAATTGGAGGCTAATTAACCCAAGTGTGTGTGTGTGTGTGTGTGTGTGTTGTTGGCAGCACTAGTGTTTGGTTGTGTTTTGGCTCAGGGCATTCTGACAAAAACCCTGTTCATCAGAGGTGTGTGTGTGTGTGTGTGTGTGTGTGTGTGTGTCTCCCTTTTCTATGTAAATGGTCCCTCCACAATAAAAGCCCTGACGGTAACAAAAGGAGCCTGAGCTCATTAACCTCTCAGAGCTGTGGTGGGAAAGTGGAAGCTTCCTCTGTCGACCACCCTGATGCAGTTACCTCTGAACACACCTTTTGTTTTGTTTTGTCTTCGTTTTGGTGCCGATTCAGACCTTTACCCAAACCTCATGTAAAAGCTGAATCTGTGAGAGTCCTCTGGTAAGATAAGAGATTCCTGTATCAGTCCCACAGTGGGGACACCTGCAGGATTACAGCAGCAAAGTGACAGAAGAAAATCTGCAAAATGAGAAGCTCAGGTGCTTAAAAAGATTAATAATATAATATGTACAAATTAGAGATTTAGATATAACAAAAACTAAAAATAGCAGCAGATGAGTGAAATGATTGAACGTTCTGAGGCAGACTTCAGGTTCAGAGGGTTAATGCAGATTTTAGTCACAACAAAGTAGTGTCAGTGTGTTTTTGTTTTTGTCACATCCCTTTATTTTGATAAGTCACAACAGGAAACTGATGCCGGTCAGTTTTTAGATGAACCAGCTCCTGGGACAGTGAGGAGAAGAGTAAACCTCCTCCATCCATCACTCTTTATCTCCACTCGTCTCTCCTCTGCTGCTCTCGTCAGTCTGATAGGGGGTGACACCGCTATTCACCTTTGACCCCTGAGACCAGCCCCCCCTGCTCTCCCTCTCACCCCCCACATGCAGGCCACTGTCATGATTGACACTTGGCTCAGAGAACCTGCCTCAAAGATGCAAATGCAGGAGAGCGGTGCTGAAGTCAGCGTGTTTAAATATTAAACAGAGTCGCTGCCTCAAAGAGCCGACACACACACGCACACACACACACACACACCACACACACCACACACACCACACACACCACACACACCACACACACACACACACACACACACACACACACACACACACACACACACACAACACAAAGGTTTCATGTGAGCGTGGAGAGATGGGGGTTATGATGGTGGTGGAGGTTCATGTCTTTAGAAACCTGTAGTTTCAGCAGCTTCAGCTGAAACGATCAGGTGATCAAACAGTTAAAAGATAATCTGCAGCTATTTTCATAAGTGATTAAAGTTCCTCCAGACATGTTTTCAACTCTGTATAAATCCTCTGCTGTGATTCATATTTAGTTTAACATGTTTTCATCTGCACTTACTTCCTGGTTGAGAAATCTGGATCAGGCCTTGAGCCCCGCCCACCACCTGCTGGCTCCAGGTGGACAGGTGAAAGAGCAGAGAGCATCAAGGTGGTGAGAGGAGGAAGCATCAGAGAGACTCAGTCAGACCCAGACTCAGAGGAGGAGTCTGAGACCAGAACCAGAGACTAGCAGACGATCAGAACCGTTAGCACATTTAGCATCTTTTCAGCTTTGACAGCCCTCACTTTGAGTTAGTGGGACTTACAACCATTAACTGGCAGCTTCAGTCTCAGCTAACTGCCCCTCTCACTGGCTGTAAACAGCATGAAGGGGCAGAAGTTTTGAGGATCATTTGATTTTTATTTTGCACAAATGGCCAAAGAAACGTCTCGCTGCAGCCTCCAGGTTTCTAACTGAAATGACCTTGTCAGCAGGTGAATCTGTCCCAGAGTGTCCCTGTAAGTGGCTGTTACCAGAATAGTGTTGATGTTTCTGTGTGACTGGGCTGAGTGCTGTATCTGTCCTCTCCAGAGAGCTTATCAGAGCCGAGCTGCAGCCTTCGCTCACAATCAGCTGCTGCAGGAAACTGGCTGCGCGCCGTCACTGATTTGTTCTGCCGGCGTTCAGCGGGAGAACGCCAGGAGCTGTGGTCACACGGCTCAGTTCAGTTTTAAATGTGTCAGAGTTAGTTTTCCCACAGAGGAAATACAGTTTCCTGACTTTAACAAGTGTATTCATTGTTATTATCAATGAATCTGTTAGTTTTTTTTTAACAAACAATTCATCAATCCCTATAATAAAAAGGCGTCTGTAGTGGCGTCTCAT
>NW_019174570.1:210833-213333 GCF_002260705.1 Seriola dumerili | reverse complement strand
TACATATTTGAAATTTATATAAACATTGTTCTTTAATTCACCCCCAACAGCAGAAACATCTTTTTGTACAGTGAACTCCAGTTTCTGCAGCTCTGAACATGAATCATTACATTTAATTAGTGTCATTATTAAAAACACATGTGGCTTGTTTTTACAGCGAGACCATTAAATGATTTCTTTCTAAAGAAACAGAAGGTTACAAAGGGAAGTATCAGTGAGCTTTATATAAAGTCCGGATTTGTCCTGGAGTAAAAACTCTGTTGAGCACGACGTCATATCTTCCAGCTGACAAAGTGCTGGATCAGTGTGAAACAGCTGAAGAGAACATGAAGTTTCCTGATGCACCTGAAGTAGACGTAGACCGGAGCAAACACAATGAGATCAATATGAGTGAATCTGATCTGAGCTGATCAGCAGACACTGAA
Source organism: Seriola dumerili (assembly GCF_002260705.1). Classification (NCBI taxonomy): domain Eukaryota; kingdom Metazoa; phylum Chordata; class Actinopteri; order Carangiformes; family Carangidae; genus Seriola; species Seriola dumerili. The sequence goes on along the minus strand of NW_019174570.1, from coordinate 212,908 downwards.
GCTGCTGCACATGTTAGAGACAGTCAGCTGATCCAGTTCACCTCACATCAGGGTGACTGTCTGCCCCCCCACCTTCACCTCCTTCTCCACCTCCCCTCTAACACACAGTGACACGACCTCTGACCTCTGCTGAGTCTGCTGTGCAGCGAGTGTCAGCTGAGATCACACGACTCGGCTGATTCCTCCAGACATCGCTTTCATTTTTAATCGCCCTCCTCCTCCTCCTCTCCTCCTCTCCTCCTCCTCTCCTCCTCTCTCCTCCTCCTCTCCTCCTCCTCCCTCTAACACACAGTGACACGACCTCTGACCTCTGCTGAGTCTGCTGTGCAGCGAGTGTCAGCTGAGATCACACGACTCGGCTGATTCCTCCAGACATCGCTTTCATTTTTAATCGCCCTCCTCCTCCTCCTCTCCTCCTCTCCTCCTCCTCTCCTCCTCTTCTCCTCCTCCTCTCCTCCTGCTCATCTCTTCCTCTCCTCCTCTCCTCCTCTCCTTCTCTCCTCTCGTCCTCCTCTCCTCTCCTCCTCTCTCCTCCTCCTCTCCTCCTCCTCTCCTCCTCTCGTCCTCTCCTTCTCCTCTCTCCTCCTCCTCTCCTCCTCTCTCCTCCTCCTCTCCTCCTCCTCTCCTCCTCTCGTCCTCTCCTTCTCCTCTCTCCTCCTCCTCTCCTCCTCTCTCCTCCTCCTCTCCTCCTCCTCTCCTCCTCTCGTCCTCTCCTTCTCCTCTCTCCTCCTCCTCTCCTCCTCTCTCCTCCTCCTCTCCTCCTCCTCTCCTCCTCTCGTCCTCTCCTTCTCCTCTCTCCTCCTCCTCTCCTCCTCTCTCCTCCTCCTCTCCTCCTCCTCTCCTCCTCTCGTCCTCTCCTTCTCCTCTCTCCTCCTCCTCTCCTCCTCTCTCCTCCTCCTCTCCTCCTCCTCTCCTCCTCTCGTCCTCTCCTTCTCCTCTCTCCTCCTCCTCTCCTCCTCTCTCCTCCTCCTCTCCTCCTCCTCTCCTCCTCTCGTCCTCTCCTTCTCCTCTCTCCTCCTCCTCTCCTCCTCTCTCCTCCTCCTCTCCTCCTCCTCTCCTCCTCTCGTCCTCTCCTTCTCCTCTCGTCCTCTCCTCCTCCTCTCCTCCTCTCTGCTGGAGCGATGATCAGGATGGAGGTTAGACCCACAGCACCCCCTGCTGGTTCAGTTTGAGCTCTGCAGGCTCCACTCACTCCCATGATTCCTGTATGAGGTGGATCAGCTGACTCAGGATCAGGTGTGAACAGACCCCACTCCTGGTTCTTACCTGTGTGACAGGTGTGAACCTGACCCCACTGAAATCCTGACTCATATCAGTGTCTGTCAGAATAATCACAATATGATAATGTTGAATTTAAGTTTTGCAGGATGTCCGTATCCTCCTCTCTTTCATTCTCATGATTTTCAAAGTAAAACCCTCACAGCTCTGGGTTCATGTCTACAGTTGTCATATTTTATTGAGATGTCTCTGAAGTGACTTAAAACACTGTGACCTCACACCTGCTCAGGTGATCACTGTCTTGTCCTGTGTCTCAGATGTTAAAGGTCCTCCTGCTCACCGCTTCTCCTGCGGCCAGAGTCCGTACACCGACAGCGGCGCCTGGGAGAGGAAGTACTGCATCCTGACCGACACCCAGCTCATCCTGCTCCACAAGGACGATGAGGTCAGACCCCCCCATTTAACACTACATTTATACCGGTTTAACCAGTAGATCTATACTGGTTTTAACACACCACTGGCAGACACTTAAAAACACTGATGTCCTGCAGAGACCCTGTAACACGCAGTAACCCCCCCCCCCCCACCCCCCTTCTCAGGCTGCAGGTGATGCTCAGGAGAGCCCCACAGACTCAGCGAAGGGGCGGAGTCTGCGCAGGACAGTCAGCGTCCCCTCAGAGGGACAGTTCCCAGAGTTTCAGGCAGAGGGCGCCACCATGCTGGGTAAGAAGCTTTTTATTATGCAACACCCCTGCCACCATGGATTACCTGTGTGTGTGTGTGTGTGTGTGTGTGTGTGTGTGTGTGTGTGTGTGTGTGTGTGTGTGTGTGTGTGTGTGTGTGTGTGTGTGTGTGTG
>NW_019174570.1:210243-210699 GCF_002260705.1 Seriola dumerili | reverse complement strand
GTGTGTGTATGTATGTGTGTGTGATGATGAGACTGGAGGAGTGAGTAAAAACATAGAAGCATCATCATCATTAAATATAGTTACCAGAAGAAGACGTGCTCATTATTTCAGAGTTATTGTTCTATAATTATTAATGTGACATCAGTTCATGTTCCACAGCTCACCTGTAGAACCTGTAGAACCTGTGGAACCTGTAGAACCTGTAGAACCTGTAGAACCTGTGGAACCTGTAGAACCTGTAGAACCTGTAGAACCTGTGGAACCTGTAGAACACGCTGGATTTATACTGGTTTTAGCAGTCGATTTATCTGTAACTAAAGCTTAAAGAATATTTAGGGTTTGTTGTTGTTGTTGTTGTTGTTGCTGTCGTTTTTGTTGCTGTTGTTGTTGATGCTGTTGTTGTTGTTGTTGTTTTTGTTGCTGTTGTTGTTGATGCTGTTGTTGCTGTTGTTGTTG
>NW_019174570.1:207461-209825 GCF_002260705.1 Seriola dumerili | reverse complement strand
TGTTGTTGTTGTTGCTGTTGATGCTGTTGTTGCTGTTGTTGTTGTTGTTGCTGTTGTTTTTGTTGCTGTTGTTTTTGTTGCTGTTGTTTTTGTTGCTGTTGTTTTTTTTGTTGTTGTTGCTGTTGTTGTTGCTGTTGTTGTTGATGCTGTTGTTGATGCTGTTGTTGTTGTGTTGTTGTTGTTGTTGTTGTTGTTGTTGTGTGAGACGTGGTCTCTGGCTGCTGGTCTGTATCAGAGCCGTTTCCCAGAGTGAGGTGAATGTTTTTCTAAACTCATAATGAGGCGTTCGGGTGCAGCCTGTAATTTCTGCCGCTCTGTGTGGGAACGTCTGCTGTGGCGGCGGAATGTCTGAGGACAAAGCGTCCAGTGTGTGTCCGTCCATCTGAAGGAGCTGGACTGACCCCGCTGCCCCCGGTGGGACGCCTGAGCCGAGGGGATTCCCACCCTGAGCTGCAGGGGTCCTTGGTTTTTATGTCACTGATCCAGATCTGGGACGAATCTGTGGAACTCCAAGTTTAAAATCTGTGATTGAGATTTAAGNCCTCGTCCTGCTCATTCAGCCACAGAGAAGCTCATTCATCCACTGACCTCCTTAATCCCCCCCTCACCCCTCCTCAGCCACTAGCTGAGGGGGGAGGGGGTTATTTACATGTTAATGTACCCCCCCCCCCCCACACACACACACACAAACAGGCCCCGAACAACCAGTTCATATACCTCATGCAGCACTGGTTTAAAGGGTTTCACTGTTTGATTTATACTGGATTAAAAACTAGATTTATACTGGGTTTATACTGGGTTTATACTGGGTTTATACTGGGTTTTATACTGGGTTTTATACTGGGTTTATACTGGGTTTATACTGGGTTTATACTGGGTTTATACTGGGTTTTATACTGGGGTTTATACTGGGTTTAATGCTGGGTTTATACTGGGTTTTATACTGGGTTTATACTGGGTTTATACTGGGTTTTATACTGGATTTATACTGGGTTTATACTGGGTTTATACTGGGTTTATACTGGGTTTATACTGGGTTTTATACTGGGTTTTATACTGGGGTTTATACTGGGTTTATACTGGGTTTTATACTGGGTTTATACTGGGTTTATACTGGGTTTATACTGGGTTTTATACTGGGTTTTATACTGGGTTTTATACTGGGTTTATACTGGGTTTTATACTGGGGTTTATACTGGGTTTATACTGGGTTTATACTGGGTTTTATACTGGGTTTTATACTGGGTTTTATACTGGGTTTATACTGGGTTTTATACTGGGTTTATACTGGGTTTTATACTGGGTTTTATACTGGGTTTATACTGGGTTTTATACTGGGTTTTATACTGGGTTTATACTGGGTTTATACTGGGTTTATACTGGGTTTATACTGGGTTTTATACTGGGGTTTATACTGGGTTTATACTGGGTTTTATACTGGGTTTATACTGGGTTTTATACTGGGGTTTATACTGGGTTTATACTGGGTTTATACTGGGTTTTATACTGGGTTTTATACTGGGTTTTATACTGGGGTTTATACTGGGTTTATACTGGGTTTTATACTGGGTTTATACTGGGTTTTATACTGGGTTTATACTGGGTTTATACTGGGTTTATACTGGGGTTTATACTGGGTTTTATACTGGGTTTATACTGGGTTTATACTGGGTTTTATACTGGGTTTTATACTGGGTTTATACTGGGTTTATACTGGGTTTTATACTGGGTTTTATACTGGGTTTATACTGGGTTTATACTGGGTTTATACTGGGTTTATACTGAGTTTTATACTGGGTTTATACTGGGTTTTATACTGGGGTTTATACTGGGTTTAATGCTGGGTTTATACTGGGTTTTATACTGGGTTTATACTGGGTTTTATACTGGGTTTTATACTGGGTTTATACTGGGTTTATACTGGGTTTATACTGGGTTTATACTGGGTTTATACTGGGTTTTATACTGGGTTTTATACTGGGTTTATACTGGGTTTTATACTGAGTTCATGCTGAGTTCACACTGTGGTTTTAAAGTGTTGCAAACGTCTAATTACTGTGTTGAAGAGGTTAAAGTGACACGAGGTGAAAGGAGCCTGAGATGTCAAATAATGAAACAGGAAATTAGAAGCTCCTTTATTGACCACTTCTCCTTCTCCTCCTCCTCCTGTCTCTCTCTCTCTCTCTCTGTCTCTCTCTCTCTCTCTCTCTCTCTCTCTCTCTCTCTCAGTCTCTCTCTCTCTCTCTGTCTCTCTCTCCCTCTCTCTCTGTCTCTCCCTCTCTCTCTGTCTCTCTCTCTCTCTCTCAGTCTCTCTCTCTCTCTCTCTCTACAGGAGCAGTGACAGTCTGTGAGATGTGATCTCTG
>NW_019174570.1:168995-207123 GCF_002260705.1 Seriola dumerili | reverse complement strand
TCTCTCTCTCTCTCTGCAGCAGCAGTGACAGTAGCTGAGATGTGATTTCAGTCTAATTACAGTGTTGACTGCTCATTAACTGTTTCTGCTCTGAGACGCCTGCAGCTCTGCAGCGTGTCCTCCTCCTCCTCTTCTTCCTCTTCTTCCTCTCCCTCCTCCTCCTCCTCTCAGTTGTGTCCACATGAGACTTCTCAGGTCGTGATGTCAGCAGATAAATTCACTGATTACAGGAAAGCGATCTGCGTGTGAAAACAGCCAGAGGCCACCTGAATGTCACACCTTCCCTCAGACACATTCTTACCTGCAGAGCACAGGTGACTTCCTGTCAGGCTGCAAGTCGCGACCCCACAGAGCTCAGTATCACATGATCACTCAGGGACACTGTGTGAGGACTCAGTCCCACTTTGTTTCATGATCAGTGTCATTTCACCTGGTTCAGTGTCTCTAACACCTTGATCATTGTCAGTGTGCAGTGTGAGTGATTCAGGGACCCTGATCTGGAGTCATTATTTTCAGACTTGGGCTGGACTTAGTGTGGACCTGGTCTGAAGTCCTGGTCCTGGTTAGTTCACAGGTGGGAGAACTAGTCGATGTTGTTGGAGTAAAATGTAAAAAGCTGTCTGTTGTGTATTTAGTTCGTCTCATTGTTCGATCAGCTTATTTAAAGGCTCAAATATTGATTGTGTTCAAAGCTTCATTTCTTTCTTTCTTTTAAGCTTTTCCTCCGCTTTTGTTGCACCTGCACAAACTCCTCAGATCCTGCAAAGACGAGTAAAACTCCTGAGATATAAAACTCTATAAAACTATATAAAACTATATAAACAGTATAAAACTGTTAAAACTATATGAACTATATAAAGCTATACAAACACTATAAACTCTATAAAACTCTATAAACAATATAAAGTGTATAAACTGTAGAAAACAGTCTAAAACTATATGAACCAGTATAAACAATATAAAACAGTGTAAACAATATAAACTATATAAAGTGAGTTTTGTTGTCATCGTCTCGGTCTAATCTCTGGTTGAGGTGAAGCTCTGACTGACTCTGGATCTGCTACATTCCTCGGTCTGCGCTCCACCTGTCAGCCCCTCCACAATAAAACCGCACATCTCGCAACCCTCCCTTCAAAATAAAAGCCTGGACAAATCCGTAGATTCAGTCCATACACACCACATTTAAACACATTGTGAAATTGTAGCCTGAGGCAACATGTTAGTATCACCTATGTCTCATCTTCCTATAATAAGAAGTCTTACTAAAGTTTATAATATTCCAACAGTGTAAATAACCGTTTGTCTGCTCTGAAGATAAAATTTTGTCCACTAGAAAATCAATACATTTATATTTATATTTTAATAAAGCAGCTTGTCTACAGGTTCAGTGGACAACTTGAGCAGTTGAGCAGCGTGTGTTTTGTGTTTGAGATTATTGTTCATGTTTGAAATATTTGTTTGGAAAGACCTTTATTGTGAAGGTGCGGGTCGGAGGTGTGTGTTTGTGTGTGTGTTTGTTGGCGGAGTGCAGCTCAGACTCTGGGGACATGAGTGAGTGACGCTGCTCTGAGCTGATGGACTCTCCGGGTGAGTCTCCTTCATTTAAACTCTGTTAATTAGAGCAGACTGGTGCTGCTGGTGGTTAGAGCGGTCTGCTGCTCCGTCTGCAGCCGGACTCCGGTGTCTCACTGCGGGCAGACAAGTTGCGAAACACGCGTGAAGTTGCAGAAACCCGCCGCTTCTCTCTGAGGCTGAAAACAAAACTGAGCGGAGAAGTTTTTATTCAGCTCAGACTGAAACCACCGCGGGTCTGAGACGAGCTGTTACTGCGTCCTGGGTTCACTTATCGATCAGTTAGCCGTCACTGATCGATCAGGATCAGAAGTGGCGCTGTGGATGCGGAGAAGCGGGAGAGTTAAAGAGGGTTTGATGAGCAGAGTGAGTGAGAGCTGAAAGAGCAGAGAAGAAGTGAGTACTCTGCGCGGGGGGGGGGGGGGGGGGGGGGGGGCTGCCGCTGCTGTTGTGGTGATAAGACAGTTAATCAATTATTCTACTGTTGAACAGTAATGTTCTAATATACCTGAACACTGTCTACACCTGGTGGTCAGAAGGAGAGCGACAGTTACCGTGTGAGAACCTCCTGAGTCCTGGTTTAAAGGTTCTGTGAGGAATACAGAACCTGATGAAGTACCTCATTCTGTACATGTGACTGATAGGAGACGTTGTCCACTGTCAGGAGACGTTCTCTAATCCAACAGTGTTCTGTCATGAGACGTTCTCCACTGTCAGGAGACGTTCTCTAATCCAACAGTGTTCTGTCATGAGACGTTCTCCACTGTCAGGAGACGTTCTCTAATCCAACAGTGTTCTGTCATGAGACGTTCTCCACTGTCAGGAGACGTTCTCTAATCCAACAGTGTTCTGTCATGAGACGTTCTCCACTGTCAGGAGACGTTCTCTAATCCAACAGTGTTCTGTCATGAGACGTTCTCCACTGTCAGGAGATGTTCTCTACACTAACTGTTTTGTCAGGAGACGTTCTCCACTGTCAGGAGACGTTCTCTAAACTAACAGTGTTCTATCAGGAGACGTTCTCTACACTAACATTGTTCTGTTAGGAGATGTTCTCCACTGTCAGGAGAAGTTCTCAACTGTTAGGAGACATTCTCTAAACTAACAGTGTTCTGTCAGGAGATTTTCTGTACACTAACAGTGTTCTATAAGGAGATGTTCTCTAAACTAACAGTGTTCTGTCAGGAGACGTTCTCTAAACTAAGAGTGTTCTGTCAGGAGACGTTCTGTACACTAACAGCGTTCTATAAGGAGACGTTCTCCATGGTCAGGAGACGTTCTCTAAACTAAGAGTGTTCTGTCAGGAGACGTTCTGTACACTAACAGCGTTCTATAAGGAGACATTCTGTACACTTACATTGTTTGGTCAGGAGACGTTCTGTACACTAACAGCGTTCTATAAGGAGACGTTCTCCACAGTCAGTAGACGTTCTCTAAACTAACTGTTTTGTCAGGAGACGTTCTCCACAGTCAGGAGACGTTCTCTAAACTAACATTGTTCTGTCATGAGATGTTCTCTACACTAACATTGTTCTGTCAGGAGACGTTCTGTACACTAACAGCGTTCTATAAGGAGACGTTCTCCAGGGTCAGGAGACGTTCTCTAAACTAACTGTTCTGTCAGGAGACGTTCTGTACACTAACAGTGTTCTATAAGGAGACATTCTGTACACTAACATTGTTTGGTCAGGAGACGTTCTCCACAGTCAGGAGACGTTCTCTACACTAACATTGTTCTGTCATGAGATGTTCTCTACACTAACATTGTTCTGTCAGGAGACGTTCTCCTCTGTCACGAGACGTTCTCCACGGTCAGGAGACGTTCTCCACGGTCAGGAGACGTTCTCCAGCTCTTGTCATTTTTATTTGGTTGATGAATTCATCCCTGTTCTCCCTCTGATCTGGGTCCAGGTCCCGTCAGTGTGACTCAGTGGTCCGGTACATAATGACAATGATTGGTCCGGTCATAGAACCGGTATGAGATGTGGTTCCGGGCTTTAGAACCATGTGAACTCTCCTGTGTGTGTGACTGCGTGGTTTGTGCTCAGGTCTTCCTCTTCAGGTCCACTCTGTCTCTGTGAGTGAATCACATTTCTTCCGGCTCGGTGCGCTCGGCTGAGCTTCAGTATTAACGGCTGCTGTGGCGGTTAGCCTGCATCGTGGCGCTGCAGCTGTCCCCAGATCAGCTATAATTAGATCATTGTGTCCCAAATTTACTTAAGATCACTCTCCCTTTGTCTGAGGATGCAAACGACATCTCACTTCAAAGGATCACACAACTGCAGCAGACCCAGCTGTTTTAATTCACGTCAGCAATTTACCAAAGAAATGTTTATTTTTATTCCTCCGTGTTGCAGACAGTCAGAGCGGCGGCCATTTTGTTTTTAGGTTGTCCATACGTCCATCACATTCTCTTGGACAGGATATCTCAGAAACACCTTGAGGGAACTTCTTCAAATTTGGCACAAACATTTACTAGGACTCAAGGACGAACTTATTAGATTTTGGTGGTCAAAGGTCAAGGTCGTGGTGACCTCACGAAACACGTTTTTGGCCTTGTGAACGCGTTATCTCAGTACAGCTTAAGGGAACTTCTTCAAATTTGGCACAAACGTTCACTAGGACTCAAGAACAAACTGATTAGATTTTGGTGGTCAAAGGTCAAAGGTCAGGGTCACGGTGACCTCACAAAATATGATTTTGGCCTTGTGAACGCGATATCTCCTCATCTCCCCAAACATTCACTCGGACTCAAGGACGAACTAATTAGATTTGTTCGTCAAAGGTCAAGGTAGGTGTGATCTCAGAAAACAGTTTTTAGTCATAACTCAAGACTTTACATTTCCCACACATGGTTTATATTTTCTCTGACTCTGGATAAACAGAGATGTGACCTGGAACTAGTCTGAGTGGCGCAGGGATACGACCATGAGGAGGCGGTTCTAGGTCTACGTATGATCCATCTCTCTCTCTCTGTCTCTCTCTGTCTCTCTCTCTCTCTGTCTCTCTCTCTCTCTCTGTCTCTCTCTCTCTGTCTCTGTCTCTCTCTCTCTCTCTGTCTCTCTCTCTGTCTCTCTCTCTCTCTCTCTCTCTGTCTCTCTGTCTCTGTCTCTCTCTCTGTCTCTCTCTCTCTCTCTCTGTCTCTCTCTCTGTCTCTCTCTCTGTCTCTCTCTCTCTCTCTCTCTCTCTCTCTCTCTCTCTCTCTCTCTCTCTCTCTCTCTCTCTCTCTCTCTCTCTCCGTCTCTCTCTCTCTCTCTCTCTCTCTCTGTCTCTCCTCTTAATGAGAACAGTGTCCTTGAAGCATTGAAGGGATTGGTTCAGACTGACTCCATCAGGCTTCATTCATCTGGTTTGTGTTGAGCAGACAGACACAGTTTTTATTATGAACCTGTATAAACAGCAGCAGCACAACACAAATTCAATCAGATGAGATGAATGTCACTTCTAAAGTGATCTAATAAAGCATCGTTAAGTCATTCACACAGTTCTGTCAGCGCTCGACTTAAATGACTAAACACGGTGACGTTCCTACATGTTCCTGCTCCCAGTGTCTCTGTGCTCGGTGCCGGTCGACTCCTATCAGCTCCTGTGTGATGAGTTAATCATTTACTCAGGCGCTTGGCAGCTTTCAGGTGCAGATGAAAATGCAGCTGTTGGTTTTACTCTGATAAAAGTCTCTGATGTTGTTGAATCTGATTTGCTGTATGTTAAAGATGTAGCTCAGCAGATACAGGAGGAATCTTTCCAATGTGGATACAAGTACTAAACTTGGCACTAATCCTCCTTGGGTATCACTCTTTTGATAAAACACGTTAGCCACTCAAAAATTCAAGATGGCTGCCATTTCTTGCAAGGAAATGTCTTTTCTTTTTTTTTTTTTTTTGCAATAAATTCACCCACAATTTTCCCATATGAACGATCCAGGTGTCAAATCAAACATTTTAACAACGTAGAAGGAGAAATTTAGTTCACTGTGAAAAATGAAACCATAACAGTTTATTTACATTTTACAAATTAAAAGTCGTGCTGAATTAGAATAAGCATCGGGCCAAAAACCTCATCCGCATAAAAATATTTTAAAAATAATAATTTTAAATAATATTTAATTGACAGTAAGAATTGTAGATTTGACATCCTCATAGTCAAAAACAGATTCAGTTATTATTATTGATACTGATTATTTTTTGATTATTTCTGTAAAATTCAGTTCTTATAATAAAAGCATTAGAATACTACAGTTTTATTATGAAGATCACCTGTTACTGTGGAGATGGTCCCAGTTCAGTTAACTGGTGACCAGTTTAGTGTAACTGGAGGGCTGATAACATTAATACATTCAGAGGAATGTGAAGTATGAGGAGGCGGCTGTAACGCACACACACACACAGACACACACACACAGACACACACACACACACACACACACACACACACACACAGACACAGACAGACAGACAGAACTGGTTTCATTATGTGAACAGAAATTCTTTGAATATTTGTTGTGAAAGCTGATCTGTGTGTCTGCTGCGAGCCGACAACACAAGCTCAGTCTGAGGAGGAGGAGGAGGAGGAGGAGGAGGAGGAGGAGGACTGTTAATGTTACTGTTGATTAAATCTAAACTGACCTGAAATTAAAATCGGGAAAAAAACCCTACATAACTTGTTAAATTTGAAGTTCATGTAGAGTGGAGTGTAACTGTCTACATTTACTCATGTACTGTACTTAAGTTTAAATTAAAGGAGCTAGCTCTTGCTACATAGCTAACGTTAGCATTAGTAGCTGTTTACTCACCAGTCTAGAAGAAACGTGAGTTCAGCATCAAACTTCATTCATTTACTCACCAACATCTGTCTCCAGAGGTGGAAACAAACACCAATGTTAACTGTGGTCTCCATCATGTCTTTTCTTCCACTGAAGTTAGCATGCTAACCAGTTAGCTCCTCTCCTCACTTTATGATATCGAGTCACCGTAGCATCCCGTCTGCCCTGAAGAGGCTGCTGCTCAGAGTTCGTGTTATAACCTCTGGGTTTTGTCATATAGTCAGTAGTTTTATTGCAGCGTATTTATTAGAGCTGATCTGAAGATCCAGAAGCTGCAGTTCCTCTACCGACCACTAGAGTCTGGCTCCAACAGTGAGTCAGTCCCCATAGACTCCCATGTTAAAATGTCCAACTTTACAGCAGAAATAAACATGTTTACAGCCTGGTACAAAAACTGTTTTGGTCTCTAGAGATAATTTCCTCCTTCATGAGACCTGTTTATATAACTCACCTGTTTACATTTTATTAAGGACTACAGTTATGGAGGATTGAGGGGCGTGGCCTCTTTGAGTGACAGGTGGGTGAGCGTATGCTTGCCACAAGCCAGCATGCACTAAAGTCTCTGCTCCTCACAGGCCCCTCCTCTTTGACCATTTTTGGATTAGGTTAGGGGGCGGAGTCAGACACAAGATTGCAACAATGGAGCAGCTCACTCTGAGCTTCAGAAACCTGTGGGTGACGTCACAGAGGCGACGTCCATCTACGTCCACGCTGTAAACATGTTTATTTCTGCTGTAAAGTTGGACATTTTAACATGGGAGTCTATGGGGACTGACTCACTGTTGGAGCCAGGCTCTAGTGGTCGTTAGAGGAACTGCAGCTTCTGGTTTCAGGCTGGAGGTTGATGCTCAGTTCAGCTGAATGAGTTTCTGGCACTTCAGATCAGAAGTTTTCACAGACTCATGTTTTAGTTTAAGAGCAGCTGTTATGAGCTTTATTCTGGAGGGACATCAGAGATGATGACATCCTCAGGAAGTGGAAGTCGTTGTAAATCTAAGAGTGTGTGTGTGTGTGTGTGTGTGTTCAGGTTTGTCAGTTATGACTGAGAAGGATCAGTGTGATTGTTCAGCAGCTGCTGATGCTCCTCCCTCTGCAGCAGACACAAAGCTTCCTTTGAGCAGCAGATTATCTGTTTCCTGTGTGTCAGGTGTGTCAGGTGTGTCCACTCACATGGTTTCAGCCTCAGACATTCCCAGCATTCCTCACACCGCTTTCTGATTACATCACACCCTCCCATTCATCCTCCCTCGGCCGCTCACACACACACACAGAGACAGACCGGCCGGTGTCACAGCTCCATGACCGTTTACTGTGATCAGGGTCAAAGGTCAGAACCAGACACACCTGTCCGTCTGTCCACTGAAATAAACATCAGAAATAATATGCAGATGAAATAATACGAGTCTTAGGGACACATGGAGGGAAAAAAAATCATAATATAAAGAGAATAAAGTCATAATAATAACTTACATGTCTATAGCACATTTCAAGGTGCCCACAGCTGCTTTACAGAGTCACAGCTCGGTGCAGCTGCAGCCTGTCCAGGGTTTCACTGGGAGCCCCAGCACGACTCCATACAGGGATCCAGACGGGCGGTGACGAAGGCCGTTATGAGAATGAATCATAATATTATGACTCAAAACATCTGATTGGTTGGTTGCCATAGAGATTCACGCAAGCTGGTCTGTACTGGTCTCTGCTGGTCTGTACTGGTCTCTGCTGGTCTGTCCTGGTCTCTGCTGGTCTGTACTGGTCTCTGCTGGTCTGTCCTGGTCTCTGCTGGTCTGTACTGGTCTCTGCTGGTCTGTCCTGGTCTCTGCTGGTCTGTACTGGTCTCTGCTGGTCTGTCCTGGTCTCTGCTGGTCTGTACTGGTCTCTGCTGGTCTGTCCTGGTCTCTGCTGGTCTGTACTGGTCTCTGCTGGTCTGTCCTGGTCTCTGCTGGTCTGTACTGGTCTCTGCTGGTCTGTCCTGGTCTCTGCTGGTCTGTACTGGTCTCTGCTGGTCTGTCCTGGTCTCTGCTGGTCTGTACTGGTCTCTGCTGGTCTGTCCTGGTCTCTGCTGGTCTGTACTGGTCTCTGCTGGTCTGTCCTGGTCTCTGCTGGTCTGTACTGGTCTCTGCTGGTCTGTCCTGGTCTCTGCTGGTCTGTACTGGTCTCTGCTGGTCTGTCCTGGTCTCTGCTGGTCTGTACTGGTCTCTGCTGGTCTGTCCTGGTCTCTGCTGGTCTGTACTGGTCTCTGCTGGTCTGTCCTGGTCTCTGCTGGTCTGTACTGGTCTCTGCTGGTCTGTCCTGGTCTCTGCTGGTCTGTACTGGTCTCTGCTGGTCTGTACTGCTGAATGAAACTAGTTCACAACAATAAATAAAACAAGTAGCTGATATGAAATAAAACTGATCTGCTGATGTCACACAAGCTTCGCCAACAGTAACCTCAGGACATCACGGCCTCAGCAGGGCATGATGGGAAACACGTGGCTCTCACCTGATCCAAGAGCTGATTGGTTCAGATGCTTGATCAGAAAGAGGAAGTTTCTATTTTTGGTTTGCTTGGAGATATTTTGACTTCACATCCGACAGGCTGAACGCTGAATTTTACAGATTTAGGACGAGGTCCTGAAGTACTCGGAGAAACAGGCACCCTGCCGCTGTGTGTTGAGAGCGTGTTGAAACCGACTGCCGCACCTGTCCCGCCACAGCCGCATCTGGTCTGATCCGGGTCGGTGACTCAGCAGGTCGTCTGCAGCCGCTCTGGTCCTGCGCTGCGTCTGTTGAGCAGCATCGCCGTGACGACCATGATCACCTCCAGTCAGTTCACACACCGTCGCTGTTTGACTCTTCTCCAAGTGAAGCTACATCCGCTGCAGTGTTGGTCCATTTATCAATACGCTGATCGACAGACAATCAACCTGTAAACACTCTGATCATCGATCATCGTCCTCTCTTAATGAGATCATCAGGATGTGACGCCGTGACAGCTCATGTCAGCCTCCATCGCCCCCTAGTAGCCGGCGGCAGTACAGGTCATAAGCTCCGCCCCCTCTAGCTAACAAATCAAAGCACACGCCAAATAAAGTTTGAGGTCGTTTTCATGCTGACGTTCAGTTTTAATCAGTAATTTGAGGCTGTAAAACGAGAGTGTGACGTCCAACTGTGGTTGACTTATGATTGGTTCTGGTGGTTGTATGGGCGGGACCTCGATGCCGGCTGTCAGAACCCAGAGCTGGTCTGAGCGGGGCGAGGACTCACTCTGTGTCGCTGATGTTTGACATGACGATGAGAAATAACACGGTAACAAACCACAATCAACATCGTTGTTTGTTGCAGCCCTGATGTGATGATGAGCAAATGATGAGAGTGCATGCACACACACACACACACACACACACACACACACACACACACACACACACACACACACACACACACACACACAGTTAATAGCCGAAGCCCCCAGAGTTGTGTCCCACATCAGTCGGCTGAGGGGAAACTTATTTAGTAATTATCCTCCGAGCGCAGCGATAAACGCAGCTCCAGAGGAAGAGAAGAAGAAGAGAGAGAGGGAGAGAGAGAGGCTACAACTGAGCTGCTGCAGAGAGAGAGAGAGAGAGAGGAGCGTCTGCAGAGAGAGGAGAGGAGGAAGACAGGAGAAAGGACAGAAAGCAGAACAGTGTAGTTGGAGGGATTGATTGAATAAATGCGGTAAAACCTTGGCGCTCCGAGAGAGACAGAGAGAGAGACAGAGAGAGAGAGAGAGAGAGAGAGAGAGAGAGAGAGAGGGTTAGAATTACTGCTGAGTGGAGAGAGAGGGAGGCGGAGAGGCAGAAGGGCAGAGATGTGAGAGGAGGGACCGTGAGGAGGAGGAAGGAGGAAGGATGCGGTGCTGAGGAGGGAGAGGCAGGTCGGAGTGGGGGGGGGACGCCAAAGTCGAGGATGTTCACGGGACGAAGACGGACGTTTGCAGCTTAACCTCATTGGCTGACAGGTGGCGGCTGCTTCGGCCAATCCCGTCTGACTCTGTGTGTGTGTGTGTGTGTCCTCTCCTCAGATGATGGGGAACAGCTGCGATCGAGGTATCGTCTCCTCTCTCTCTCTCTCTCTCTCTCTCTCTCTCTCTCTCTCTGTGTTTCTGTCCATGTCATGTGACCAACCTGTCATACCTGGCTTCCTGTGGCATGTTGCCTCAACTTTGTCTCGGCAGTGAAAAGAAAAACAGGAGCGATAGTGGTCATCACCGTTCCTGTTTTTCCGTTACCGGACTGGGGGGGTGGGGGTGGGGGAGGCGTGCATGAAAGTTTGTCCTCGGCTTCTTGCAGCGCTGCATCCTCCTGCAGCTGGAACTTGATCCAGCACTTTGCAAGAAGCTGATAAATGCTGACTGCTGCTGCTGCATGCTGCGTTCACTGTGGCTCCGTCACACCGAGGCGACTGTTTTTCCTGCTGCAGAAAAAACAGCACGTATGTGTGTTTTTCATACCATTGAAACATCATGTGAAGTGGTCACGCTGCTGATCCGGGGTCTGTGTAGCTGCTGGTTCAGAGCTGAGTCTGTAGATCAGCTGATAACAAACACAGTGACCAGGCAGAGCCGGCTTTAAACCAATCATGTGTCTGTGATGATAAACAGCTGTTTGTCTGTGTTGATGTTTACGTCCTCATGCTCCAAGAACAAACATGTTTATGTGTAACAGCTTGTTTCAATTAGAACGCAGGAGAACGTAGGAGAACGTAGGAGAACATAGGAGAACGTAGGAGAACATAGGAGAACGTAGGAGAACACACACCTGAAAAGATTTCATCTTTAAAAAGAAAAATTCCTCTTCTGTAACTTTTGCAGCAAAAAAATTGACATATTTTTATTTTAGGAAGGAATTCTACAAACGTCTAAGAAAGCAGCTTGATGTGATTGATTAGACTGTGACTAATACTGATGATCTGGTGTTTGTTTTCTGAATCGATTGATCGTCTATAAAATGTCAGGAAATGGTTGAAAAGTGCTGGTGATGATTTCATGTGTTCAGATTCAACAGCCTGACCTCAGATCTGATCAGTTTCCTGTCACAGTGACAAAGACAAGAAGCTGAGAAATGACTGAAGTCATTGATCCTTGATCAGCTGATCGATTAGTGCAGTTGTTGTGGCTCTAATAGGGATCAGAGACTTGTTTAATTCTGCTGTGATGTGGAAGAGAGGGAGCTGACATCACTGACGTCCTCTAAGTGAAACCATCAGGAGATCCAGCTGCTGCGGGTGAGGAGGAGTTATTTCTGCAGCGCTGTCAGCTGTTAACGGACTCATAGGTGGTTTAAGATCTGGTCCGGGAGCCGCTCGGGCCTCCGGAGACGAACTGCAGTGACCTGAGAGACGAGTGGAGTTAGCTGGAGAGGAAGTAAAAGAGGCTAAAATTAGCTTTAAAATCAATGAAGCTGGAGATGAGCCAGGGACACAAGAGTGACTGACACTGAGCTCCGAGGACAGGACCTGGTCTCTTACTGGGCTGAGCTGAGACCAGGAGGAGGCCTGAGGAGGTCTGAGGAGGCCTGAGGAGGTCTGATGAGGCCTGAGGAGGTCTGAGGAGGCCTGAGGAGGCCTGAGGAGGTCTGAGGAGGCCTGAGGAGGTCTGAGGAGGTCTGAGGAGGCCTGAGGAGGTCTGATGAGGCCTGAGGAGGTCTGAGGAGGTCTGAGGAGGCCTGAGGAGGTCTGAGGAGGTCTCAGTCTGTGTTGACGGTAAACAGAGAAGGTGAAGAGCTGCAGGAGGACAGACTGCTGGTCCTCGGTCAGGATCAGGGCTGAAGACAGGAACAGAAACCTGCTGACATGATTAACATGAGGATAAATGTAATGAGACTGATCTGGGGTCAGAGCTGGTGTCTGACGGGAAATTAATCAGTAATTAATTTAATGATCAGTTCAAGTCATTTTTCTGTCTCTTCTTGTTCATATTATTAGAAACTGTTGATAAGAACAGATGGAAGTGATGATCAGTTGAAGGGTTTTTAGGTGAAGCAGTTTTTCAGAGCTCGGGTAAAGAAGTAGAACCTACGTGTCTTTGCTCAAGGGCACTTCAGCGAGGCAGAGAGCTGATGTAGGTTTCAACCTGTCTGTCTGTCTTCGAGACAGAGACAGACAGACAGAGAGAGACAGTGTTCTCTCTGTTCCTCAGATTCACTGTAATTGAATCTGTTTGATCCAGATCTCACAGTTTTGCTCTTCTCTGCATTTTTAGTCACAGTTGATGATGATGATGATGATGATGATGATGATGATGATGATGATGATGATGATGATGATGATGAAGCACAGAGGAAGATGCTGCAGGTCATTCAGACTCGGACACTAACTGAAGTTGAGGATATGTTGAGTCCAGTGTTGTTGTTGTGAGACTGACCTGATCCTGGTTCCAACTATTGGTGCTGGTTGTTTAGCTTTAGCCAGTTAGCTGATCTGAAGCCAACAGTCCGGACGGTTTGTGGTTACAGATGTCTCAGTCACATTAACTGTATAACTGCGTTAATAAGTGACCTCACTGTAACTGTTCTTATTGATGCTGAAGGTGCGACCAAGTGTTACAGCCACATTGAGGGAAAAAAAATAAATCTGAAATTTCAAGACTAGGTCGTAATACTTCAAGAAAAAAGTCGTAATAAATGAGAAAAAAGTCAAATCATTTAGAGAATAAAGTCATAATATTACGAGAATTAAAAATGTTAAATTATAATGAGGGTCACATGACAAAGAACAATGTACAGCAGAGCAGTGAAGTGAGGAAAGTATTTATTTTTTGATGTTATGAAAAATATCAGGAAATATATTAAACATTATCAAATATCAGCCAGTCTGTTAAAAGCCAAAAATAGTCACTGGTCACATGATTCATCCTGGAAATGAAGTCGTTAGAAAAGCTGGTCGATGGTCAGTGTGAATATATATACATTATATGTATATGTATAACATTTATCTATAGGAACTGTCCTGGTTCAGTGCAGTTAGTGTGTGCTTGATTTCTCCACCTCCACCATGTCTGACCATCCCCACCCCGTCCTCCGTCCGTCCAGCTCAGTCTGAAGCTCACAGGCTGCTGCTGCTGCTGCTGGTTATACAGAGGAGGAAGAGGCTGTCCTGCTCTAACTCTCTCTCTCTGTCTCTCTCTCTCTCTGCAGAAGTTTCTTCGGAGCGATCTCCGAGGAGGAGGAGCATCTCTGGTCTGGGGAGCTCAGAGAAGAGCGTCGCCATCGACAACCCCAACTCGTCGCCGTTTAAAGTGCCGGTGAGTCACACGCCGGGTCCTGAATGATGTTGAGACGCGATCAGCTGATTGCCTCCGCTGCAGATGAAGCTGAAGTTACTGTAGCTGTGGTTACACACAGATGTTGACGACGACGAGCTGATGATGATGTGATTGTTGTTGTTCTTGTACCAAACAAACATCTGGAGAATATGATCTGTAGGCCGGGGCGTCTCTGTAGCACCGCAACAGTGCTAACAATGCTAACGCTAACAATGCACAACAATGTTGTGACATTTTACCTTCATCAAATAAACTGCAGCTCGTGTCATTTGGATATTGAATTTGTTCATATTTCAATCATAAAGAAATGACAGCAAGGTCGTTCACCTGCTGAACTTCACCTGACGAAGACCAGAGGAGAGTGAACATCCAGGAGCGGGTTCTGTTTGTTAGTTTGTTAGTTTTCCCGCCTAATTGATTATAAAGAGATGAAACTTTATTGATGGAACCCTGATTGTTTGGAGGCTTTGCTGTTGGACTGGAAACACATCTGCAGCTACTGGATCTTGTGTGTTGTGTGTTGTGCTGATTCCAGCTGTGTGTGTGTGTGTGTGTGTGTGTGTGTGTGTGTGTGTGTGTGTGTGTGTGTGTGTGTTCACCTGCGTTGTGTGTGGTGAGATGCTGACGCCATCACAGCAGCTTCACAGTCTCTATTTATACTCTCAGTCGGCTTCAGACAGGAGGCGCAGGCAGAGAGCATGCTGGGAGTTCACTCAGTCCTCTGCACACTGACCTGCAGTGGTGATGGTTGTGTTCAGTCGTCCCTGGAGACCGATGATCAGGATCAATAGCTGTGATGGAGACGTGTTCACTCTGCAGAGTCACTGTCTCTGGATCTTCAGTCTGAAGCTTTAATGGAGCCGACGAGCCTGAAGGGAGTTTGTGGGGGGGGGGGGGGGGTTGTGTTTGAGGATATTAATATCTCAGGAAATGAGGCCGCTCACTTCCTCTGTTTCTGCACATGACTGTTATTGTCACAGAGCAGCTTTGATCAGTTTGATCAGAATCAGCTGAGTCATGTGACCAGTCGGCTCACACAGGCAGACGTCAGGTGAGGTCATCAGCTGATGGCGCTCACAGTGGTGACACTTCATTTAAACAGATGTTGGATGGTTTGGTTGTGCGTCTTTTAAAAGTTTTGACGTGGACATACATACAGCCTGATGTATATGAATGATATGGCCCCTCCTTCGAGGGGGGGTGGCATGGAAGCATTTTCTGTCGTCTTCAGTCGTGCACATTTGACATATTACGTGTCAAAATGGACGTTTTGGACCAATCCAGGCTCCGTACTCACAGACTTACCTGACGTCACTCCCCAGGTGACGTCAGGTAAGTCTGTGTGTGAGCAGCTGCAGGTTTAGAGTGGGACAGTTGTGGGTTTGGGACTTTTTTTATTTCCTCCCTGTTTGATAAATAAAGTTCTGGATTCTGGATTTGACCATCGCGACATCACAGGACAGACAGGAAGTACTTCCTTTTAATGCTGGTTTGTGAACTGTTCTTCTATCATCTTCTTTCTGTTTTATCGTGGTTTATCATTTGTTAACACATCCAGGCGTCCCCCTGGTGACCCCCCCTCCTGTTTAAAGCTCCTCCAGTGTAAAGGTCTCTGTCCATGTGTAGTGTGATTATAGATCAGCTCTAGCTTCTATATTAATACTGTGAAAGTATCAAAGCCTCAGTCCACAGAGAAATGCACACAGCCTGTATTCAGAAACTGAGCCTTAAAACCAGCCGTCAGGACTTCTGGAACTTTGTGATGTCACAACAAAGCAGTCACCAAGCCCCGCCCACCTGGACCCACCATCCACTCCTTGCAGGATTTGGTTTCTCTGAGTGTTTTTACCTGAAATCTGCTTTATTTTTATTGGATCACTCAGAAAACAGTCAGCCAATCAGAAGAGAGGATCAGAGCCTGATCAGGAGAATGATTCCAGGATTAATCAATGAAGGAAATAATTGATCTTCTTTCTTTTCCTCTCTCAGGGGTTTTTCAGTAAACGTCTCAAAGGCTCCATCAAGAGGACGAAGAGTCAGACCAAACTAGACAGAAACACCAGCTTCAGACTTCCCTCACTGCGTCCTGCTGAACCAGACAGGTAACGTCTTCTGACTGTCCAAGTCCCAGTGTGTCCCAGTGTGTCCCAGTGTGTCTCAATGTGTCTCAGTGTGTCTCAATGTGTCTCAGTGTGTCCCAGTGTGTCTCAGTGTGTCTCAATGTGTCCCAGTGTGTCTCAATGTGTCCCAGTGTGTCTCAATGTGTCCCAGTGTGTCTCAGTGTGTCTCAGTGTGTCTCAGTGTGTCTCAGTGTGTCTCAATGTGTCTCAGTGTGTCTCAATGTGTCTCAATGTGTCTCAGTGTGTCTCAATGTGTCCCAGTGTGTCCCAGTGTGTCCCAGTGTGTCCCAGTTTTTCCCAGTGTATCTCAGCTGGTGTGAACAGTCAGGACAGAATCAGACACTATGGTTAAATGTAATTATTGCTCCATCAGTGTGTTGTTGTTGTTTGTGACACTGAGCAGCAGCTCTGTCATATTGCAGCCTGACTTCCTGCTCTGTCTCTTCTTCTTCTGTCTCTTTTTCTGTTCTAATCGTCTGAGTCTGTCTGAGCTGTTGCGTCTCTCACTTCTTACAGAAGCCTCTCCTCTTCCTCCTCTTCCTGTTCTTCCTCCTTCCTCCTCTTGTGTTCAGGAGGTTGTGGGTTTCTCCTCCTCTTCCTCCATCCATTAACCCCCCCAGCCTTCCCAGCACTGGCAGTTTTACTGGAAGCTGTCCTCTCTGCAGTGCTTCACTCTGCTGAGGCTCCTTTTTAGAAATCCTGGATGAATCTTTCCCGCCAAGGAAAAGCCTATTTTGAAGTGGCACATCACAGTGACGCCTGGAAATGTCTTGTTGTTGTTATTAAAGTTACTGAAATAATCACAAATGCAGCAAGTTCTCACATCTGAGAAGCAGGAACCGTGAAATGTTGATTCACAGATTATTAAAAATGGTCGTCAATGAATTTCCTGTCAGTTGAGAAATAGATCAGCTGATCGTTTCAGCTCTTCTGCAGCTGGTAAATAAACGTAGTGCAGTAAAACGTCCTGAATTGTAGTAAATTCCAAGTATAGAGTGGCATCAAAAAGAGTCTGTACTCAGCCAACGATTTGTTGTGAGGGAAGATGCTCCACTCTGTGACACCACAGTACAACCAGAGTGTTTCTGCGGTTCAACATCTCCAGCAGAGTGAGACGTCTTCTCTTTAGAGGATCGCTTCACGTCACGTTCTCCAGTTAAACTTTCAATCATATCAATCATCAGATCAATCAGTTTTTCAATTCAAATTCAAATCACAAAAGCTTTATTGGCATGAACAAAAACATGTTGTTGTCAAAGCAGTTTACAGATTATTAGAATATATAGATTATTAAATATGTGTCGCACACTGATACATACTTAGATTTTCATTTAATACAATAAAATAATGTGATTCATACAATATAAAACTGTTTTATACATTTATTTACATTCAGTCATTTAATATCATTCATTCAAAACAAAAGTCAGATTCAGAGTCTACAGCTGTTAATGAGTCAGATACAGATTTAATCAGTGTATGTGTGTGTGTGTGGAGGATGTTGATGCAGTGAGAGTGGAGTGTGTGTGTGTGTGTGTGTGTGTGTGTGTGTGTGTGTGTGTGTGTGTGTGCAGCTTTGTAGTCGACAGAATGTAGAGCCAGCTGGACAGGAGGATAATGCTTTACACACACGCGCGCACACACACACACACACACACAGCCTCTCTCAGTCAGCTCTGAGCTCTGACTCCTGATGGACGGTTCGTCTTCTCTCCTCCGGAGAGCCCGAAAAGCTCAGCTCTCCAAAACTCTGAGGTTCAGGTAGGTGTGTTTGTGTGTGTGTGTGTGTGTGTGTGGTAAGATTGGCTTGTTCATCGAAGACGTTGTTGTGTTTGTTCGCGGTGGTAGCTTCAACTGTAGACAAACAGCTGATCCAGCTGCGCCTGTGATTGAATCAAACGCACCCTCCTGTTTAACGTGCAGATGTTACCTGTGTTTGTTACCTGTCGACTCCAGGTGAACAGTCCGTCCTCAGGCTTCATGTTTCCACGTCACGCCTGTTATAGGTTCATACTGCACCGTGATTGGCTCCAGTAAATCCTACAGGTGCGTCCAGATGTTTGAACAGGTGACAATGATTTGAGCAGATGCAACAAGACTTGACGGGAACCAAGACCCTGCAGGCCTGTCTGCAGAATTTTGGCCACGTTGTGAACGATAAGAGGAAGATAAATGATGAGGAAAGAAACTTTATTGACACTGACTTGACGAACAGTTCCAGTTTCTTAAATGTGAGAAGTTTCTGTCTTTTATACATTAACTGGAATATTTTTGGACTGATGTCAGAATAATAATCAGTTAATCAATAATCAAAACAATCGTTAGCTGTAGCAACATGTTCAGATCTGCAGACAGAGAGAGAATCACAGTGAGCAGCAGAGGGCGCTGACGCTGACAGTGAAACTGGTAATAATCTGTGTGTGTGTGTGTGTGGTCAGAGCTCAGTAAGTGCTTCCTCCTCCTCTTCCTCTTGACAGAGACTGGATCAGGTTTCTGTCCTAATGCAGAGACCAGCCCTTCCGGAAACTCACTCTCTCGCTCTGTCTGTCTCTGTCACATATTCAGACAAATCAAACGTCTCTCTGACCTCGTCGTGCTTCGTCCTGTTCGCCCCTGGATTCCTGTGGGGGGCAGAGCTGTGTAATAAAACAGAACAGTGAAAATAAAATTTGACATTGAAAAATAAAACCCCAGCATTGATTAAAAATAACAGTCTTACTTAATTTGGTTTCACTGGTTTTCAGCTTCCACTTCGTAGTTGTCGCGTCTGATTGGTCGATGTGTTTCCAGCTGTCAGTGAAACAAGCCTGATGTTGTCATAGCGTCAGTGTCGAGCTCAGACCACTAATCCAGGTTTACGTAACTCATCTGACACAGCAGGAGGATTACACTCACACACGCGTGCAAACACACGTGTGTGCGCACACGCACGCACGCGCACACACACACACACACAGTGAATTAAAGAGTGATCTTCTGAAAAGCTCAACTCGTCATTCAGAGTTTCTGACAATTACATGATCAGTGTCAAAGTACTAATACCACATTTCATCCTCAGTGAACCTGTGGATTTGATCACTGATTGCGTTAAGTCATGGCTGTTGTTACATGAAGCTGTTGTTACATGAAGCTGCTATCATATGAAGCTGTTAGATGAAGCTGCTGTTACATGAAGCTGTTGTTACATGAAGCTGCTATCATATGAAGCTGTTAGATGAAGCTGCTGTTACATGAAGTTGTTGTTACATGAAGCTGTTAGATGAAGCTCCTATTACATGAAAGTGCTGTTACATGAAGCTGCTGTTACATGAAGCTGTTGTTACATAAAGCTGTTACGTGAAGCTGCTGTTACATGAAGCTGTTAGAAGAAGCTCCTGTTACATAAAGTTGCTATTACATGAAGCTGCTGTTACATGAAGCTGCTTTTACATGAAGCTGTTAGATGAAGCTCCTGTTACATGAAGCTGTTGTTACATAAAGCTGTTACATAAAGTTGCTATTACATGAAGCTGCTGTTACATGCAGCTGTTGTTACATGAAGCTGCTGTTACATGCAGCTGTTGTTACATGAAGCTGCTGTTACATGAAGCTGTAAACACTGAGAGAAAAGTAAAACAACAAAACAAAGAAAAACAGAGTCACATGTTGTAAAATGATCCAAAAGAGTTTCACGTCACAAATGACAAAGAAAAGCAGCAAAAAAAGAAATAATAAATCAATCATCACAGTAGTCGCTGAATAATTAATTAATTGACTAACTTTTTTGCAGCTCTGCTTCTCATGTGACTGAACTTCAGATTTATTTTGTAAAGTAAATTCTCAGGACTTTATTTGATTAATATATTTCATTTGGACATCCAATCAAATAAACAAAAAAACAAAACAAAATAGCCGTGGTTACAAGCATCCATTACCTGAGTCATCGCTCGGCCTTTTCTTTCCTTTTTAATTTAATCACTTTATTTTGAAAGTGTAATTGGTTTCTTCTTCTGCTACTGATAAAGTTGCATCTGTCTCCTGAGAGTCTGTAGTTAAACACCTGCCTTGCTCTTCACCTGCTGCGTCAACTGCCGCTGCCTGGCGCCTGCCCTCCCTGTGGAGGTTGTTGCCTTGGAAACGTTCCCACAGGCCCAGCGCCATTGTGCCGTCCCAGGACCTTGTTTACCGCCTGCCGGACCGCAGGGAGGCTCGATAAAGGCAGCGCTCTGCCCGAGGCGTTCTCTGTGAAGCAGAGCTCCTGCTGTCTGCGGCAGGGGTCGAGGTGGGAGGACGGTGGGAGCAGGGGGGGAGTCGAGGAGGAGGAGGGATGCGGTGGGGAGCTCCCCTCACCTGGCTCTGTGGTTGTTTTTCGTAGGTATTACTGCTCTCCTGCCTCAGACACTCACAGGAAGTTTGGAGAATCTCGTGGCGTTGTCATGGCGTCTGAAACCTCCTGCCAGTGGCGCCCCCTGGCTGCTCAGTTTTACTTCCTGCTCTGCTGAAGATCCACAGCTCTGCTTCCACAGACACAAAACTACTGTTAATTTCGGTCTGTTTTCATTTTCCCTCCGTTCTTCCAGATCTCGTGGGCTCCCCAAGCTGAAGGAGTCGAGCTCCCATGAGTCTTTGCTGAGCCCGGGCAGTGCCGTGGAGGCTCTGGACCTGAGCATGGAGGAGGATGTGTTCATCAAACCTCTGCACAGCAGCATTCTGGGACAGGAGTTCTGCTTTGAGGTGAGACCAGCTGTTTACAGACTGAAAAGCTGTTTTACAGACGGATCAGCTGTTTACAGACACATCAGCTGTGGACTCGTTGTCCTGCTGCAATACTTTAACAGTAGTTCAGATGTCATGCTCTCTCTCTCTCTCTGTCTCTCTCTCTCTCTCTCACCTGTCAGGTGACGTACTCTGGCGGCAGCAAGTGTTTCAGCTGCACTTCAGCCTCAGAGAGAGACAAGTGGATGGAAAACCTGAGGAGGACGATTCAGCCCAATAAGGTGAGACAGACAGACAGACTGTTCAGGCTGCACAGGTGACACTCAGACTCAGGTAGTGTAGAGGAGATGTTGGTATTATTTTTATATATATATATACACACACATATATAAGAGCAAACTAAACAGTTGAATTTGCTGCAGAAATGTTTGTTCAGTCTGTTTGTCTCTAGATGAATCTGAATGATTCTGACGGGATCTGTCGTCCACAGCTGATCAGCTCCTCTTAGTTCATCCGGATCTTAATGTTTTTTAATTTGTTAATTGAGGGTGTTTGCGTTTCCAGGACAACTGTCGCCGGGCGGAGAACCTGCTACGACTGTGGATCATCGAAGCCAAAGACCTGCCGCCCAAGAAGAAGTATTTCTGCGAGCTGTGTCTGGACGACGTCCTTTACGCCCGGACCACCAGCAAGACCCGGCACGACAGCCTGTTCTGGGGCGAGTACTTCGACTTCTCCAGCCTGCCGGCCGTGCACAGCGTCACCGTGCACATCTACCGCGACGTGGACAAGAAGAAGAAGAAGGACAAGAACAACTACGTGGGCCTGGTCAACATCCCCGTGTCGGGCGTGACGGGCCGGCAGTTCGTGGAGAAATGGTACCCGGTCAGCACGCCCACCACCAGCAAGGCCAAAGGAGGGGGGCCGTCGATCCGCATCAAGTCCCGCTTCCAGACCATCTCCATCCTGCCCATGGAGCAGTACAAGGAGTTCGCCGAGTTCATCACCAACAACTACACCATGCTGTGCTCGGTGCTGGAGCCCGTCATCAGCGTCAAGAACAAGGAGGAGATGGCCTGCGCCCTGGTCCACATCCTGCAGAGCACCGGCCGGGCCAAGGTCAGAGGACACTGTCTGTACAGCCTGCAGCCAGAGGAGTTAGCTTAGCTTAGCATAACTACTGCTAGACAGCAGGAGGTCAGAACAGCTGTCACTACATTTGTTCCATTCATCAGGTTAATGTAAATGATGTCAGATGTCACGACAATATTATACTAAAATAAAATATAATATTTTATTATTTGAATTAAATAATTCAATCAAATCAAATCAAATAAAAGAAAATTATATATATAAATTAATTTAATTTAATTTAATAAAATTAAATAAAATTATATCAAATAAAATTAAAAATAAAATATTTTATTAAATTAAATAAGTTCAAATCAAATAAAAACATTTATATTATTTGTTTCATAAAATTTAAATAATAAAATAAAATTAGATAAAATGAATCAATTTAATAGATAATAATTAGATTAAAAACAATCCAATAGAATCATTAGATCTTCTAGAAAGAATAAATCCTGTTTCACTGTAACGATTATTAAAGTAATGAAGTAATACATACATATGAATAATTTAGTTTTTAGGACTAAACATGTCTGTGTTGAATAAAGAGTAAAGATTTGTCCCCCTCCTCCTCTTCCTCCGGTCCAGGACTTCCTGACAGACCTGGTGATGTCAGAGGTGGATCGCTGCGCCGACCACGACGTCCTGATCTTCAGGGAGAACACGTTGGCCACCAAGGCCATCGAGGAATATCTGAAGCTGGTGGGACAGAAGTACCTGCACGACGCACTCGGTGAGTCACACATACACACACACACACACACACACACACACACACACACACACACACACACACACACACACACACACACAAACCTGGTCAACTTGATGTCCGACAGTTTAGCTCTAAGTACTACAGTACCCATGAGCCTCATCTGCTGTTGCCGTGGAGAAGAAGCCAGCCAGTGTGATTTAAACAGCTGGATGTTTTATCAGGTTCCTACAAAGTGTAATAAGCTCTGTGATTGGCTGAAATGCGCTCTGGGAGTCGTAGTTGACTTCTCTCCTTCACAGCGTCTTGTAGCTTTGACTTTTATCTGCACTTCCTGTTAACGGTCTAACAAGCAATCCTGCACACCAAAATAAAATAAAGTGAAATTAATTAATTGAAATGGAACAAATAACATGAAATAAAATGAAATGAAATGAAATTAACTAAAATAAGTTGTGGAGACGATGTGTAGACAGAGGTAACAGCTCCATCCAGAATTAGACCAAAGGTTTTTTTTCATTTTTATGGACCTGGTGCTAAAATTAGATCACATGATCATCTTCACTCTGCTGCATCATCTTCATCGTCCTCCTGACAATATTTCCGAGCTGCATTCAAAGAGAGGAGACTCTTAAAATAGTTGAGAGTCTGTGGTGAAGACGCCCAGGAGACCTGCTGTCATTAAAACCAACAGTCATCACATCAGTCAAGAGTTTATTTATAGCTTCATATAGAGGTGACATCAGTCCTCTTCAGAGGCTTTTATTTTGATAGGGAGTTATTTTGGTCCGTGCTCAGCCGACTGTTGACATGTCCTCCTCTCTCAGTGAGTCATCAGCCGAGGGTCAGTGTTTAAAGCCTAATGATGCGTGAGAATGTAAAAAACCCGGTTTCTCTGCTGACAGTGAACGCATCGCTCACGAGACAGCAGGAAGTCAGAACAACTGTAACTACATCAGGTGTGTTAATGATGATCACAGGTGATTAAACTCACTGACGTCTGTTTTTCTGAACTAAACTAATAATTTGATTCACTCTTCACCACAACTGGAACAACCTGAGAAGACCAAGACGTGTGTTGAAAGCTCTGGAAATAGTACCAGCTTTTTCTGGAGACCTTTATTTTGTTGTTTCGAGGTTTTTCTACCTAAACATGCAAATTAAATTAGATTAATAATGTTAAATTCAATTCAATTAAAGAAGAAAAAATTTAATTCAATGAAATAAAATTAAATTAAATTGAACTGAATAAAATAAAATAATTAAATTAAATAACAAAATTTGGTGAAATAAAATAGAATAGAAGAGAATTCAATTAAACCAAATGAAATAAATTATAATCAAATTAAATAACATAACATTTAATGAAATAAGATAAAATAAAATAAAATAGAATCAAATAGAATAAAAATTAAATGAAATAAAAGATGACCCACTAGAATCATTGATCTTCTAGTGAGAATAAATCTTCTGTTTCACTGTAACAGTCATTAAAGTGATGAAGTAATTAGTAATAAACACATCACTTACACGATTTATGGTGGATAATTATTGTTTATGTTAAAGTGATGAAGTGAATTCTGCTGGTTTATGTTGTTGAAAAGTTTTAAATCAGGTGAAGAACAAACGACCTTTAATGAGCAGCTGCTGGATCTGAGTTCAATAAACTGGAAGAATGCCTGTGACCAGTCTGTCTCTACCTCTCTCTCTCTCTGCCTGTCTCTCTCTCTCAGGTGAGTTCATCAAAGCTCTGTATGAGTCGGATGAGAACTGTGAGGTTGATCCCAGTCGATGCCCGAGCGGCGATCTGTCCGAACATCAGAGTAACCTAAAGATGTGCTGCGAGCTGGCGTTCTGCAAGATCATCAACTCCTACTGGTACACACACACACACACACACACACACACACACACACACACACACACACACACACACACACACAGCTTTAGAAGTCAGTGAGTGTGACACTTGACCCCGCCCCTCCTCTCTCTGTCACTTCCTGTCTCCTCAGCGTGTTTCCCCGGGAGCTGAAGGAAGTGTTTGCGTCGTGGAAGCAGCAGTGCGTGGTTCGCGGCCACCAGCAGGACATCAGCAAGCGTCTGATCAGTGCCTCGCTCTTCCTGCGCTTCCTGTGCCCCGCCATCATGTCGCCGTCGCTCTTCAACCTGATGCAGGAATACCCCGATGACCGCACGTCCCGCACGCTCACGCTCATCGCCAAGGTCATCCAGAACCTCGCCAACTTCACCAAGTGAGTACCTGCAGGTCCACGGCGGCCACACGCTCTGTGGTCAGACATGAGCGCAGACTGGAGGGGTTGTCATGGTGACTGTCTGAGTCCAGGTGTGAGCGAAACCTTCAGGGTCCTAGGTCAAGTTGTGGTCTTAACTTTTGTGGTACCAGGCCGGTTCAGACCGGTTCAGGTGGGTTTCTGGGTTCAAGCTCCAGTTTTTGGCCCAAACAGAATATTTAATCTAATCTGAAATATGGTGAAGTTGCCATGGCAACAGGGTTCCCAGTCAGGCAAATCTCATGTCGGTCTTAATCCTCCTCAGAGGTTTTATGACACTGAGTCCACTCTGTCTCCTCTGC
Source organism: Seriola dumerili (assembly GCF_002260705.1). Taxonomy (NCBI): domain Eukaryota; kingdom Metazoa; phylum Chordata; class Actinopteri; order Carangiformes; family Carangidae; genus Seriola; species Seriola dumerili. Next base: position 182,196 of record NW_019174570.1, on the reverse strand, counting down.
AGGTTCGGAAACAAAGAGGAGTACATGGCCTTCATGAACGACTTCCTGGAGCACGAGTGGGCGGGGATGATGCGTTTCCTGTCAGAGATCTCCAACCAGGAGACTCTGTCCAACACGCCGGGCTTCGAGGGTTACATCGACCTCGGCCGCGAGCTGTCTGTCCTGCACGCTCTGTTGTGGGAGGTCGTCTCCCAGCTCGACAAGGTGTGTGTGTGTGTGTGTGTGTGTGTGTGTGTGTGTGTGTGTGTGTGTGTGTGTGTGTGTGTGTGGGTGTGTGTGTGTGTCCAGTGGTGATAATTTACTCACACAGGTTGCATTAATGTCTTAAAGAGACTCTGATCTGCAGCAGGGCATCTGTTGGCGGGAGATTAGTCTCACTGATGACAGACGCCTGAAAGTCCACATCAGTGCACCAGCACTTAAATGCATCGTGCATCTGTGGATCAGTCGACCTGATCTGTGCACACACGTTTAACATTTCTGTGAAGATTTTCAGTCCCTAATATGATGGAAATGCACATAAATAATACTGATATATTTATTCAAGTTTCAAATATGTAAAATTAGTTCAGATGGTTTGTTGTACAGAACAAAAAATGAAATTGATGAAATCAATAGATTTCAAAGAGAAGAAAAACAGGTGTATAAAAACTAATACAGAGGAATTTTAAGAGAAATAAAAGAACTCAAAGGAAAGTGAAACCAGGAAAAGCCTTCAGATAAAAGGTTACCGACTCAGCCGACCTGATTTCTGTCACCTTTAGTTTTTAGGCAGCGAGAGACTCAGGAAGTAAAACAACAGGAAGTTCAAACTAAACATGGACGGACATACATAAAGTTAAAGTGGGAAGACAAACGATATACTTCAGTGTAAATATACTTCAGTGTAAATATACTTCAGTGTAAATAAGGCCAGTTGGAGAGAGGAGATACAGGATAAAAGACTGAATCACATCTTAACATTCTCCAGTTCATCGTCTGCGTAGAACCGTAGACTGTGTGTGAACACTGGCAGCTTTAAAGGTGTGAAGTTTAGATTGTTCAGCACACAGAAACTCTGTGTTACTATGGAGACGGTGTAACCCCGCCCATGCAGATTACACCTGGCAGCTCGTTTAGACCGTTAAAATAACAGCTGTTTCTACTGTTCTTCCTGTTCTGCTGACATCACAACTACGTGAGGTCAGAGGTCAGAGTCGGTCGGTCACGTCTGGTTTCCTGCTGATGTCATGTTGAGTCGATGCTGAATGTGTTTGATTATTGATCGGTGTGATGTGAATATTCCATGATGTAACATGAATGAACATCAGGAGCAGAGGTCACTTCAGGTCATTTAACCATTTAACCACATTAACACCTCACAGCATGGCCTGAACTCTCCCAGCCAACCCCCCTCACCCTCCCGCCTGGACGCCCCTCCCCCCTCACCTGTGGCTGTGCTGTGTCTCACCTGTCTCACCTGTCTCAGCATGGCTCTGCTGTGTTTGACTGTGGTTCTGTTCAGTAGAAGCATGTTGTTCTAGTTGGTTTGATTTTTGTTTCCATTAAGTTTCCCTCATGTTTTTATGCCTTCCTCTTCATTCCCCCTTCCTCCCCCTCCTTCGTTCTTCTCCCCCCTCACCCCCTCTGTTCATCTTCTGTCTGGCCGACTCTCTCTCGAACCACCATGTTTGCGTTTTGTTTCTCCCACTGCCACCACTGCATCCTGGTGCTTCCATTCCAAACCTCACCACACACCCACACACACACACACACACACACACACATACACACACACACACATGCGCGACAACCCCAGGGTGAAAATTCCTTCCTGCAGGCCACTGTAGCGAAGCTGGGCCCGCTGCCGAGGATTCTGGGAGACATCTCTCGCTCTCTGGCCGCTCCGACGCCGGTGCAGCAGCAGCTGCGACGCTTCCAGGACCACAGCTCCGCCCACAACATCAGCGGCAGCTTGTCGTCAGGGTTACAGCGAATCTTTGAGGACCCCGTGGACAGGTAACCAGTCAGCTGATTTGTTTCCTCCTGGTTTTATTTCAGTAATGTTCAGACCGTCAGTCACATGTTGACCTGCAGCCGTCCAATCAGACTAAGCGCTTGACTCCCGTGTGCGTGTCACTCCCTGCAGCCACTGTGAGGTTCGCAGCCTGCAGTCTCCAGGCGGCGACCGGATGGAGGGTTATGTTCGGGGTCAGCGCCCCCTGCTGGCGCATCAGCATCCGTCCGTCCACAGCAGCTTCTCGGATCAGGAGGAGCGAGACAACCTGCTGCCCAACGGCCGCAGCATCTCTCTGGTCGACCTGCAGGACGCCCAGAGCCTGCACGGCCCCGCCGCGCCCCCGCCGCACCACGAGGCCCCGCCCCGCCTCAGCAGGGTGGGCTCCCAGGCCTCCATCGGACAAGGCCCGCCCCCGCTCAACTACCCCCACTCCAACCCCCTGACCCCCCAGCCGCACCAGATGAAAGCCCCGCCCAGAGACGGCCAGCCGCAGAGCGCTCCGCAGGTGCGGCGGCCGCTGCACCCCTCCCTCAGCCAGCAGCGCAGCCTGCAGCCGCTGTCCTTCCAGAACCCCGTCTACCACCTGAGTAACCCCACCCACAGCCTGTCCACACGCTCCGCCCACTCGCTGCGGCAGGACTCCAGCTCGGAGAACCTGAGCACCGAGAGCTCGCACAACAGCCACAGCAACTCCGACGACTACGGCAGCCAGGTGGGGGTCAAAGGTCGAGTGGCATCCAACAGCAGCCTGGACGAGCTGGGCAGCAGGCGGAGCACGCAGAGCGAGGAGTGTTCCACGCCACGCCGCAACGTGCCTCCCGACCTCCCGCCCGGGGTCGCCACAGCGGTCGCCATCCCCCGTCAGAGCACGACGGCGGGCACGGCCCACATCGTCAAGGTGGAGCAGCAGAGCAGGGGAGGGGCTGGGGCCAGGGCGCCGCGCTCACTTCCGCACAGCGCCTCACTACGCAGCAGCAGCAGCGCCAACACTGAGCCGACGCCCACCTCCGGCCACACGAACCGCCAGCAGTCCACCTGCTCTGTGGAGAACATGGCTCCGCCCCCGAGGAGTGCCACCAAACAGCCACAGCAGGTAAGGCTGAAAGACACCTGGACAGGAAGTCAGATGTGGGTTAGCTAGTTATCTGCTAAAAACACCTGACACAGGTCATGGGCGGGGCTTTGATCTGCTACTCAGGTGTTAAATAATATAATGAGAGCATGTGACTGGTTGGCGTTCAGGTGGCGTCTCCGGTGGAGGCGGTGGCGGTGGCGTTGTCTCCGGTGGAGAGGACGGCGGCCTGGGTCCTCAACAACGGCCAGTACGAGGAGAAGGAGGAGGAGGGGGGAGGAGACAGGAGCAGAGAGGAGGGCAGGAACACTGAGAAGGTAACGGTCCACACACACCTGGACACGTGACACAGGTCACATGGTGTTATTTAATGATTAAATACTCTGAGGTTTAAACTCTGTCATGACGAATACACACGACCAGGTCGCCAACAACAAATCTAACCTACACGTCGCGGCACAAACATCCTCGTAGCTGCGAGCGAATCACAGGCGTGCTGATGTCATCACGACCTCACTGTGATATTGTTTTAACAACAGTTCTACCAGCGACATATTAGTTTAATAAACAACAGATTATTTGTTTGTTTATTTCATCAAACAACTGGACTGTTGCTAAGCAACATAAACATGTTCCCGACCTGTCCGATGCCGGATTCGAACCGGGGCCAACTGCAGCAAGGACCTTAGCCTCTGCATATGTGGCGCCTGCTCAACCCACTGCGCCACTCGACGCCCCGATTAAATGCTTTTAAATATACATGAAGATAGTCGACCAGGTGACGATGAGACGACGACTCAAACCTAAACTCAAAGACTCAGACGCTCCGAAAACTTAGAAAAGAGAATAAATAAAACAGTTACACCCCAGGACCGACACCAGGAGCCTGAAACCTGAACACCAACATGTGAATCATCCTCCCACCCCTCCCTCCCTGTTCTACCTGCAGTACGAGCTGGAGATCTCTCGGCTGAAGGAGCGTTTGCGGGTGTCGGGGCGGCGCCTGGAGGAGTACGAGCGGCGGCTGCTGGCACAGGAGCAGCAGATGCAGAAGCTGCTGCTGGAGTACAAGAACCGTCTGGAGGACAGCGAGGAGAGACTGAGGAGGCAGCAGGAGGAGAAGGACAGCCAGATGAAGAGCATCATCTGCAGGTAGGGACAAGCTCCGCCCCTCTGGGCCGCACGGGACACAGGAACTAAACACACATTCATATAGATTCATCAGTGTTTGAAATCTGAGCAGCAGATGTTTCAGTCTAACACACCAATGCTCCAGGTTTTGTGTTTTTAGATATAAATACAACATGTTTTTGATACAGGATAGCCTCCAGTGAAAATATCTCTTTACAGAAGTTCATGAACTTGTAACTTTTAACTTGAAGGACTGACTAACAGGTAGACCAGGATATGTGATAACCTGTGTGTGTGTGTGTGTGTGTGTGTGTGTGTGTGTGTGTGTGTGTGTGTGTGTGTGTGTGTGTGTGTGTGTGTGCAGGCTGATGGCTGTGGAGGAGGAGCTGAAGCGGGACCACGCAGAGATGCAGGCGGTGATAGAAGCCAAACAGAAAATCATCGACGCTCAGGTAAAGACGGAAACACTGATCCCAGAGCAGCGACATCACACCTGTACATACACCTGTAGCTACGCTTGTACATATACCTATAAATACACCTTTACATACACCTGTACATATACCTATAAATACACCTGTACCGACACCTGTACATACACCTATAATTACACATGTACCTGTAAGTACACCTGTACCTACACAGTACACCTATAATTACACCTGTAAATACACCTGTACCTACACCTGTACATATACCTATAAATACTACTGAGCATACACCTGTACATACACCTATAATTACACATGTACCTGTACATACACCTGTACCTAGACCTATAATTACACCTGTACATACACCTGTACATACACCTATAATTACACATGTACATACACCTGTACAAACACCTATAATTACACCTGTAAATACACCTGTAGCAGAGTGGAGATTCTCCCACAGAACTGCCTTTTGTCCTCTGCAGTGAGAAAATGATAATTATTAATAATCATTAAGATAAGTAGCAGGGCGCTAAGCTCCGCCAACCGCTGTCACAGGTGAAAGTTTGAAACCTTTTTTTAACGAGGTCGTCGGTGAGAACCAGCAGCCTCTCACCGTCTCTTCACTGATTTCAGGTCAGTAATGGATGTGAAATAAACCAATCAGGCAAGTAACTGTGGCCCCGCCCCCTCCTCCACCACCTCCCCAACTCCTCCCACCACGCTGTTTTTAGAAGAACAACGAGGGCTAACACACCTCACACCTGGTCAGCCAATCACAGAGCAGATTTAATGTTTAAGTGGCTCAGCAGCTGCAGAGGAAGTTACCTTTCAGAGTAAAGGATAATTTTAGCTGGTTAACATCATCTGGATCAGTGAAGCCACACTAGAACAACAGTGTGTGTGTTTGTCATGTCGTCAACACCAGGAAGTACAAATAAGTTAACATGCTAAGCTAATCCTGACTCCAGTTGAGCACACACACAGATCTGAACTTCCAAAATGTGTAACTGTCCCTTTAAGAGCAAGTTCATCATCGCTCTGTGTTTATAAACAAACTTTGAGTATCAGGTGAAAACATGGCGGTCGTTAGGACCCAGAGTCTTTACAGAGGACCGGCTGCTGGTGTGTCGCTGTGTTGCGCTCTGAGCTGGTTTTTATTTCTGTTTGGCTGCTCCCCCCCCCGCCCTCACCCCCCCTCTGCCCTCCTCTGAACCACCAGAGCTTCCTCTCTTTCAAAATAAAATGTGGTGACAGAAGGTTTAGATCAGCCTGTGAGAGCAGACGACGTCGGAGCGCTCGGCTTCACTCAGGTGTTTCTGAGCAGGTGTTTTCATGCTGACTCCAGATCAGAGTTTGACTTCCTGCTGACAACGTGCGGCACTCAGCAGCTTCAGTCTCACTCTTTCTTTTTTATTTTGTTGGTTTTTAGCTTTTTGGGCTGTTTATATTTTCGGCTGCTGCCCTCAAACTTCCTGTGGACGTTTCTCTCTGTTTTCTGCTGCCGGGTCAAAACCACCTTCAAATAATGATAAATGATGTAACATCGGTTTTAATATTTTAAAAGAAATCAAGGAGCCTTCATTGTATTCGTTATATTATTTTGTAATTTAGGTTGTTTTTTTTAACCCTTTAATGTTTTAAAATCTATTTATTTAGTAGAATAAACCTGAATCCTTAAGTGTCTCATTAATCTGCAGCTGCAAATATTTCAAATTAAGGGGAAAGTTTTGTAAACGGGGTTTGTTTTTCAAATTAAAGGCCCCGTTAATTCTTAGAAGCTTTTGCTTTGAACAATTTATAAACAAAAAATTTATTTTTTTAATTAGTAGCAGTATTTTTGCACAGTTTAAGTGGTTAATTTCCCTTTAAAAATGTCATGAATAATTGATCATTTAAATTGAAAATCAAGCCCTTTATATTAAGATAACATTACAGGGATGTTTCTACACGTAAAGATCCCTTAAATTGTGGAATAATCTGTTCAAAACCCCTTAAATGATAAATGATCACATTCATGAAATTAAGAAACTCCTTTCTGGAGCTGTTACTGTGTTAATTTTAAGGGTTTTTTTTTTTACCCCTTAATGTATTAGAATCTATTAATTTATCCATTAAATAAAACTTAACCCTTAAAACCTTTAATTTAATTAATAAGCAGCATTAATTAGTGTCACAGTTGTAATGTAAACCAAAACCCCTTAACTTAAATCCTTTATCTTTAATGACATAATTAATGAATAATCTACAGTAATTACATTGTAAATTAAAGAATAAGTGATTTTCATTTTAATCAAAGTCAATTTTACCCCTTAAAACCTTCGAGTTTTTCAAATTAAAGGCCAAATTAAGGACATGTGACTACCACATGCACTGATTTAGATTAATGTGTTTTCTGGGGTAAATCAGGGATTAATTAAGGGATTATATTTTCATTGATCACATTAGACTGATAACGTGGTTTTAACCCGGCAGTCAGATCGTCACAAACCCTCCTTCTTCTCATACCTGTCAGTCTGACTTCCTGTCCCGCCCCCCTCTTGTCTCTATCCAATTAGGAGAAGCGGATCGGCTCCCTGGACGCGGCGAACTCGCGGCTGATGGCGGCGCTGACGCAGGTGAAGGAGCGTTACAGCGCGCCCAACCTCTGCAACGGCCTGTCGCCCAGCAACCCCACCAAACTGTCCATCACTGAGAACGGAGAGTTCAAGAACAGCAGCTGCTGATTGGTCGACCAGCACACCAAGGTGGTGCTGGTGGTGCGGGTCTAAAGCCTCCGACTCCGCCCACCTCGCCTCCATCAACTGCAGCTCTGCGGACGATCGATCAGAGAGAGAAAATACAAAATCTATAAATCTATAAATATGAGTGTAAATACTGAAGGTTTGATCTGTTCAGTGTACAGTGTGTGTGTGTGTGTGTGTGTGTGTGTGTGTGTGTGTGTGTGTGTGGCATCACAGAAGCACAGTGAGGAAGAAACAAACCAAAACAGAAACTAAAACGCACTCGAGTTTTTCTAACTGACTTTTTTATGGTTTTTATTTGTTTCTGTCGTCGAGGCCGAAGCTGAAGTTTCCTTTCTTCATTTTTAGACTGAAGCCTTCAATTGTTTTTTTTTTTTTTACCTGACGAGTTGTTTTGGGTTTTAATTTATTCCTCCATGCCCTCGTCCTGTTGCTGATCTACTGAACAGACACCTGTATGATCAGGGTCAAAGGTCACACCTGTCTGCTGTCCCATGTTGAGAATAAAATCTGCTTGAAAGTCTAAGGTCTGTCGTCTCCATGGAAACTGATTCACTGTTTACCTTTGACTACTAAAGAGAAGGAGATTTAAAGGTTTTTGGGAACAAAGTTTTGAGGTTCGTGAATTTATTTTCATTTTCTGTTCCTTCACTATATTGACGTGACAGCTGGAGTTCCCAGATAATTCATTTATATGTCAAGTTTATCTTTGTTAGTAAAATCAATTTAAAGATATAATCTAAACAAACTGTTTATAAATTAGTTCAAACAGTAAGAAGCTGCTGAAGCATCGATGACTCGGGATCAATGATCTGATAATAGAATTATATATTTTCAGTCACAGGAGGAACGTTTACTTGTCATGAATTAATTGGATCTTCGGATGATACTATTTTTACTCTGGTATTTCTACTTTTACTAAATAAAAATTCTCAGACATTTGAAACTGAAGAACATTTTCAGTTTGATTATTAGTTTTTATCAAGTTTTCAATCAATAAGTCTCAGCAACAACAACAACAACAACAACATGTGTCCGATGATCCTGGGAGGTGATGTAGTCTCTGCGCTGGAACGATCAGCCAGTTAATCAATTGTCTAATTAATGGCAGATATATCCAGTTTTTGTATTAGAATCTATTAATTTATTCATTCATTAGTAGAATAAATCTAATCCTTTAAAATGTCATGAGTGATTTAATAACTTAAATAACTTCATAACTTTTAATAACTAATTAAGCCGTTTACATTAAATGACATTTCCCTTAAATTGTGGAAATAATCCCCTTAAAATTTTCAAAATTAAGGTATTTTTAAAGGGCTTGGTTTTTCAAGTTAAAGGACAAATTAAGGACATGTGACTATCAAATGTACTGATTTAGATTAAGGTGTTTTCTGGGGTAAATTAGGGATTAATTAAGGAATTATATTTTCATTTATCACATTAGACTGATAACATGGTTTTAACCTGGTCGTGGTTTGTGCTGGAAATCTGAAAATGAAGAGTTGACAAATGATGAAGTTGTCTTTGCCAAGGATCAACGTACAGTCACAGAGTGAACATGAACTTTACAGGAAGAGAGAAGAAGGGTCAGGATGTGTGTGTGAACAATTATGGATTGGATGGACAAGGACCTCTAAGTTTGTACCAACTACGACCAGATGAGGAGTTCACATGTGAGGACAGATTCATGTCCAAGGTTTAAGCCAGTTTATTATCTGATGACAAATCTGCCAGTAATTAGATAATTGATTAACTGGATCATAGTTTTTACTGTTACTGCTTGTCTTTTCTGGTTCATAACAAGTTTTAACTTCAGAATAAGAATCCGCTTAATTTGCTGTTGGTGAAATGTGATTTACTGAAGGTTTGAATATTTCCACTCTCTACTTCCATCAGTATGACATTTAACAATATTGTACTTTTTACTCCACTACACGAATCTGACAGCTACAGTTTTCTGGTTCAGGTTTTGATGAGTCTGAATAATATGATGGATTGTCATACATCAAGCTACAGGCACAAACAACAAGTAACTGACTTTACACTAGATTTTAAGGGGATAATTGGTATTAGTATTTTTAATGGACTATAATAAGAATCATTGAAAACATTATTATTTTAACACCTTAAACTAAACATGTCAAATCATTGAATTAAATTGAATTAAATCATGTTCCTCTTGAATCTGAAAGAGTTTTCATTTATTAACAAATTTAAAAAATCCCGTTTTAGATCAGGGTAAATTAAGTATATACATAATTAATTAAGTGCATTTCAGGTGATTGTTTTGGGTTTTTTAATGTTATTGAAAATTATTGGTGGTGGTTTTTATTTTGAAGGGCAGCATCGGAAGCGTGTCTCTGATTTGACACGGCAGGTGAGTCGGACACTGATGCGCTTTATTGTGTTGTTGTCGGTATTTTTCGGTGACTTTCTCGTCTCCAATCAGGTGTGAGGTGACGTCACCATGGTGCTCAGGTATCTCGTCTCGGTTCTGCTGAACAAGGCCCAGGTCGTAGAGAAACTGTCCGAGTCTTTCCCGGTCCGCAGCGCGGCGCGGCTCACCGCCCAGGCCGTGCTCAGGGCTCAGCAGGCCGGCAGAGACGCCACAGGGCGGGCACTGCGGTCCCGGACGCTCCGGCAGATCCGACAGGAGGCAGCGGAGGCTCCGAGTGGAGGAGTGGGGGAGCTGAGCGGGAAAGCCCGGAGGATCCGAGACTCCCTGCTGGAGGACGTGAGGGAAGGGGTTCAAGACGCGTCCCGACAGATGAAACACAAGAAAAAATGACCCAACTTACGTCACATCCGCCACAGACTTTCAAAATTAAAGCCTTATTGATGGACAAAATGTAAAGCGATTCCAGTTTAAATAAAAAAGTGAAAATATTTGGTTGGTTGTAAATAAAAAAAAAAAATTAAGTGTGTGTTCTGTATTAATTACACCACATTCAAGGTTTTTTTATGCATTACTATACTTGGATATTTTTATATGACTTTTCATACCTTATCATACACTGATCTTTTATACTTTATTATTATACTATGATATTTTTACACATTACTATAGTATGACCTTTTTTTCCCTTACTATACTATGACATGTTTATGATTTACTCAACCTTGTCACATTATTTGACTTACTACACTAAGATATTTTACCCATACTCCTTGTCTTTCCATCTAGATGATGTAGTGGTCAGTAATGATGCCTCACGGCCAGAAGCGTGTGGGTTCAAAACTGCCTTCAGGACAGCCAGGTCTTCCCCTCTTGTGTGGATTTCTTCCAGTTCTACCTTCCTCCCATAATCCATAGATTTGATTAAATGTTCAATTACCCTGTAGTTATTTATGTGTGTGAGCCATATGATGTGCACATGTCCAGATCTGCCCCTTGAATTAGCTCCAGTGATAATAAAAGTATTAATTGTATGTGTAATAAAATAACCATACATTAGCAATTAACTTTTGATTCTAAGACGTTTTCATACCTTGTTATACTATAACGTTTTATGTTGTTTTTATGCCTTAATATACTATGACGTTTTTATGCCTTATTATACCATGATTTTTTTTGCCTTATTATACTATGACTTTTATGACGTTTTATGCATTTCTATACTATGACGTTTTATGCCTGACTATACTATGACTTTTTTTGCCTTACTATACTATGACGTTTTTATGCCTTATTATACCATGATTTTTTTTGCCTTATTATACTATGACTTTTATGACGTTTTATGCCTGACTATACTATGAGGTTTTATGGCGTTTTTATGCCTTACTATACTATGACTTTTTATGCCTAACTATACTATGACTTTTTTTGCCTTACTATACTATGACGCTTTATGCCTTACTATACTATGACTTTTTTTGCCTTATTATACTATGACTTTTTTGTCTTATTATAATATGACGTTTTTTTCCTTACTTTAATATGACTTTTCATGCCTTACTATACTATGACTTTTTGTGGCGTTTTTTTCCTTTAGTATACTATGATGTTTTATGACGTTTTTATTCCTTAGTATAATATGACTTTTTATGACTTACTATACTTTGACTTTTTGTGCCTTACTATGACTTTTTTTGCCTTACTATACTATGACTTTTTTTGCCTTAATATAATATAACTTTTTTTGCCTTACTATACTATGACTTTTTATGCCTTACTATACTATGACTTTTTATGACGTTTTTATTCCTTAGTTTAATATGACTTTTTATGCCTTACTATACTATGACTTTTTTTACCTGACTATAATATGACTTTTTATGCCTTACTATACTATGACGTTTTATGCCTGACTATAGTATGAGGTTTTATGGCGTTTTTATTCCTTACTGTACTATGACTTTTTATACCTAACTATACTATGACTTTTTTTGCCTTACTATACTATGACTTTTTATGCCTTACTATACTATGACTTTTTTTGCCTTACTATACTATGACTTTTTATGCCTTACTATATTATGACTTTTTTGTCTTATTATAATATGACGTTTTTTTCCTTACTTTAATATGACTTTTTATGCCTTGCTATACTATGACTTTTTGTGGTGTTTTTTTGCTTTAGTATACTATGATGTTTTATGACGTTTTTATTCCGTAGTATAATATGACTTTTTATGACTTACTATAATATGACGTTTGCCTTATTATACCATGATTTTTATACTATGACGTTTTATGCCTTACTATACTATGACTTTTTTTGTCTTATTATAATATGACTTTTTTTGCCTTACTATACTATGACTTTTTTTTTCCTTACTATACTATGACGTTTAATGCCTGACTATACTATGAGGTTTATGGCGTTTTTATGCCTTACCTTACTATGACTTTTTATGCCTTACTATACTATGACTTTTTTTGCCTTACTATACTGTGACTTTTTTTGCCTTACTATACTATGACGTTTTATGTCGTTTATTTTGCCTTAGTACAATATTACTTTTTATGCCTTACTATACTATGACGATTTATGACGTTTTTATTCCTTAGTAAAATATGACTTTTTATACCTTATTATACTATGACTTTTTTTGCCTGACTATACTATGACTTTTTATGCCTAACTATACTATGTCGTTTTTATGACTTTTTATGCCTTACTATACTATGACTTTATTATGACTTTTTATGCCTTACTATACTATGACATCGTTATGACTTTTTATGCCTCACTATACTATGTTGTTTTTATGACTTTTTATGCCTTAATATACTATGACTTTTTATGCCTTACTATACTATGTCGTTTTTATGACTTTTTATGCCTTACTATACTATGACTTCGTTATGACTTTTTATGCCTTACTATACTATGACTTCGTTATGACTTTTTATGCCTTACTATACTATGTTTTTTTATGACTTTTTATGCTTTACTATACTATGACTTTTTATGCCTTACAATACTATGACCTTTTATGCCTTACTATACTATGACTTTTATAAGACTTTTTATGCCTTACTATATTGGGACTTTTTATACCTTACTTTACTATGACTTTTTTATGACTTTTTATGCCTCACTATACTATGTTGTTTTTATGACTTTTTATGCCTTATTATACTATGACTTTTTTTATGATTTTTTATGCCTTGCTATACTATGACTTTTTATGCCTTACTACACTATGACTTTTTTATGACTTTTTATGCCTTACTATACTATGACTTTTTTATGATTTTTTATGCCTCACTATACTATGTTGTTTTTATGATTTTTTTATGCCATACTATACTATGACTTTTTATGCCTTACTACACTATGACTTTTTTATGACTTTTTATGCCTTA
>NW_019174570.1:97365-162483 GCF_002260705.1 Seriola dumerili | reverse complement strand
TATGACTTTTTATTCCTTACTATACTATGACTTTTTTATGACTTTTTATGCTTTACTATACTATGACTTTTTTATGACTTTTTATGCCTTAATAGAGTATGACTTTTTATGCTTTACTATACTATGACTTTTTATGTCTTTCTATACTATGTTGTTTTTATGACTTTTCATGCCTTAATATACTATGACTTTTTATGCCTTACTATACTATGACTTTTGTATGACTTTTTATGCCTCACTATACTATGACTTTTTATGCCTTACTACACTATGACTTTTTTATGACTTTTTATGCATTACTATACTATGACTTTTTATGCCTTACTACACTATGACTTTTTTATGACTTTTTATGCCTCACTATACTATGTTGTTTTTATGACTTTTCATGCCTTAATATACTATGACTTTTTATTCCTTACTATACTATGACTTTTGTATGACTTTTTATGCCTCACTATACTATGACTTTTTATGCCTTACTACACTATGACTTTTTTATGACTTTTTATGCATTACTATACTATGACTTTTTATGCCTTACTACACTATGACTTTTTTATGACTTTTTATGCCTCACTATACTATGTTGTTTTTATGACTTTTTATGCCTTAATATACTATGACTTTTTATGACTTCCTATACTATGTCGTTTTTATGACTTTTTATGCCTTACTATACTATGACTTTTTTTGCCTTATTATACAATGACTTTTATTGCCTTACTATAATATGACTTTTTTTGCCTTACTATAATATTACTTTTTTGCCCGACTATACTATGACTTTTTTGCCTTATTATACTATGACCTCTTTGCCTTATTATACTATGACTTTTTTGCCTTACTATAATATGACTTTTTTTGCCTTATTACACTATGACTTTTTTTGCCTTACTATAATATGACTTTTTTTGCCTTACTTTACTATGACTTTTTTTGCCTTATTATACTATGACTTTTTATGACTTACTATACTATGACGTTTTTTGCCTTACTATCATATGACTTTTTTTGCCTTAGTATACTATGACTTTTTTTGCCTTACTATACTATGACTTTTTTGCCTTACTATCATATGACTTTTTTGCCTTATTATTCTATGACTTTTTATGACTTACTATACTATGACTTTTTTTGCCTTACTTTACTATGACTTTTTTTGCCTTATTATACTATGACTTTTTTGCCTTACTATAATATGACATTTTTGGCCTTACTATAATATGACTTTTTTTGCCTTATTATAACATGACTTTTTATGACTTACTATAATATGACTTTTTTTGCCTTATTATAACATGACTTTTTATGACTTACTATAATATGACTTTTTTACTTTTTATGACTTACTATAATTTTTGCCTTACTATACTATGACTTTTTTGCCTTACTATAATATGACATTTTTGGCCTTACTATAATATGACTTTTTTTGCCTTATTATACTGTGACTTTTTTTGCCTTACTATATTATGACGTTTTATGGCGTTTATTTTGCCTTAGTACAATATTACTTTTTATGCCTTACTATACTATGACTTTTTGTTGCATTTTTTTGCCTTATCATCCTATGACTTTTTTTTGCCTTATAATACTATGACTTCTTTTACCTGACCATACAATGACTTTTATGTCATTTTTTTTGCCTTACTCTAATATGACTTTTTTTGTTTTATTATACTATGACGTTTTATGTCTTAGTATACTATGACTTTTTGTTGCATTTTTTTGCTTTATCACTCTATGACTTTTTATGACTTAGTATAATTTGACTTTTTATGCCTTACTATACTATGACATTCTTTGACGTTTTTATTCTTCATTACACTGACATCTTGTCTTCATATGATATGACATTTTATGCACTTTATGCAATTTTTTTTTGTTTATTATATACTGACTTTTTTTTATCACATTTTCATGCCTTCTTATACTGTGACATATTTATGATTTACTCGACCTTGTCACATTTTTTGACCTATTTCAGTATGATATTTTTTCAACCATCTCATGACCTCCTAGAGGGTTTAGTTGTTAGCAATGTTGCTTTACAAGAAGAAGGTTCCTGATTCATGCCTACCTTCTGGTTGCCCAAGATTTTCTCATCTCTCTGACTTTCTTCCAGGTCTTGCTTCCTCGCATAGTCCAAAGTTTTGGATAAGTGCTTAATTTACCACTTGGGGGCTTTAAATTGCCTTTTAGTTGTTCACGTTAGCCCCTTTTGACCTGGCCAGGGTGTACCCCTTTGGATTTCAAATAGTATGATATTTCTTTCATGTTTCTATGCTTTATTATACTATGACATCCTTGTGTGTGATGTTGTGAGGTGCTTGAAGAAGGCTCTGGACACACAGATGGCTGAAGTAGTTTTTATTTACTTTTTCTGCAAGGAGAGAGTTGAACAGTACAAGTTAACACTGTGTAGTGAGACAATTCTGAGGGAATCTTTCCTTTTTACCACATTTAACCCTATAACTGTCATATTCACTACATGTACAAATGTATGTATGGTTACTCCTCATGGGACGACATCACATCCATATCATTAAGTTAATGTTTGAATCTCGTTTTACCAAACTCAGTGTATATCTATATATCGAGGTAACTCTGTCTCACTGAGAGAAACTGAGACACACTTCATTTGTTATGTCTCTCTACCTTCACAGCTGTCCTAGAGGCAGACAGTGAACTACAGTATATAAACTGTATACAAATGTATGAAAAGAGACTTAAAGTATAACCCTGGGACTTCTCTTACATCATTATGGGTTGCTACAGAGAATTCTGATAAAGAGTAAGAATCTTTTTGTTTCACCAGAAACCACTGTTACATTACACATAATGTACATACAGTGGAAATCAAACCTTGTTCAGAAAGTTGGATCACACTGATGTGTCACTGTCGGCTTCAGTCCATTTCCTCCCAGACCAGCTCCATGTGGTCCAGGTCTGGAGACTGTGCAGGTCTCCATCACGTAGTAGTGTTGTCATGGTGATGATTAGAGGGTTTGTCATCATCAAATCATCAACCTGGAGGAAGTGGGGCGTCGAGTAGCTCGGTTGAGCATCCGCCCCATGTGTAGAGGCAGAGGCTGCAGTCGGCCCCGGTTCGAGTCCCGCATCAGACAGCCCTTAGCTGCATGTCATTCTCCCTCTCTCTGCCTCCCCATTTCCTGTCTCTCTACTGTGCTATCAATAAAGGCACAAAAAGCCCGAGAAAAAAAAAAACCTGGAGGAAGTGTTTCATTAACTCTCACAGCTTCGTTTACTTCACTGACCCTCGTTTTTTGTTCTACACGTGTAGTAGAACTCTAACATCTCTAACCCGTTCACCAGGTGGCACCTGCGCTGACCAGTATCACCTAGCAACAAAAGAACAGGAAAACACGGCTTATAATTTGTGGTTTGCCAACATTGTTATGGAGAGAGCATTTCTTTTTCCAAATCAGATTTTTCTTTTCATCGTCTCAGTATTCGCTGAATTTTCAAAGTAAAACTTCCTGTAACTGTCGAATTCTTCCTCAACACTAAAGAGTAAACAGAGCTCAGCGGTTGGATGTGGTTCCTCAGTCTGCCATTTCTTTTATTTTGAAAAAAGTGTTAATTTACCTAGAATTCATTGCATCACAGTCCGACTTAAGATACTCAAGATCTAAACTGCTTTGTGCGACAGATGAACTCAGATTTAAGATTTGTGAAACTGGCTCCTGCTCTCTGTGCCGTCGACTTGCATTAGATTTCACATGCGAGTTAATAAAGTGGCCACTGAGAATAAATAAGATTTTCTTCAAATAATTTTGGACACTTACTAAAAACAGAAAAGTTTATTTCTACAGTTCGTCCACTTAAGTAAAAGAAGCTCTGAAGATGCAAAAAGATTCAGCAAATATATGCATTTTATATTTCATTTATATATTTTGCTTTTAATTAGTTCATTTTCTTTAGTTGCTGTTTGTTATGAGTGAATACAAACTGAAACCTTCACTTTTTATTTTCTCTGTGTGAATAAATTTAGTCTTTTTGCATTTTTCTTTCATCTTTCTGACTTTTTATTCTGTCAGTGAGCAGACTTGTTTCTGTGAATCTTTAGAAAAGTCTGGATTCACGAGCACAAACCCTGGAACAAACACCTTCAAAAGAGAAGAGCACCACGTTCTGTTTTCTTGTTAAGTTTTTATTATGCTTAAAAAAGAAAATTAAAAGACAGAGGAGGTGGTGATCAAAGAAAAAGAAAAAATATATATTCATATTCAAATATCTTTATACTTTTCTATTCATATATGATTAACAATGCAAAGAAAATAATTCCCGTAGTAGTAGTGCTTAAGTAAAGTTCAATATAGACTTTTATTATAACAAAATAGGCAGTTTACCCAGGGTTAAATATCCGTCAAAATCTCATTGTACAAGAATCGTCTGCGTGTTTCGGACACACCAGCGGACACCTGGAGGTGGCAGCTCGTCTCCAGGTCCACCCACACACACCCACATGATCGACATCGTTGCCATGGTAAGACACTGACGACGCTGACGGACGTCGACCGAGGCGACTGCGGGGTTCAAACTCGTGTCACAGAGGGCGCCGCTCCAAAACGAGACGACCCCCCCCAACACAGTAAAAATCATGAATCTGAAATGTTTCAACATCAACGGGAATTTAATCAAAGTTTAAAATCAGTCGATCGATTACACTGTAAAAAAATACTTTGCATTTTCTGTATTTTTCTGTTTGTAATTTTTTAAGTGTCATTTTATTAAAACAAGGAAGCGGATGCGAATTTAACAGAGTTATCAAATAAAATAAGTTTCTCTGATATTAGGACGCTGATGTAATTATGATCATTAGGAGATGTGAGATTTCATTAGGTGATTATGAAATAAAGATCTGGTCATTTTAGTCTAATGGATTATTAACATTATTGTCTCATAATTAATAATAACACTAATGTTTGATTCATTCATAATATTTTTTATTTTCTCAATAATTTCCTAGTAATTTTGCCGTTTTCCTTTAATTCTGAATTTTTGTTTCTTGTAATTAAGATTTTAATAATAATGAGATAAAGAATAATTGACGATGTGTTTTAATTTTAAAATTATGGCTCAGTTATGAATTTTCTATAATAATTATTCATTATTATTATGAATAATTATCTTTTCATTGACTTTTCTTGTATCAGGTTTTTATGTTCCTCAGTGACCTTTGACCTCATCATACAGGGTGAAGCTAAATGTTTAAAATGCAAAAATGTTCTGACATAAAAACAGAATCATTAACTGAAAACAGATCTGGAGTTTGGGGAACGATTTTCAAATCAAACTTAATAAACTGATTGTTGCTTCACGAACTGAAGTGTAAGAAGCGGCGGCGCCCTCCAGCGGCGGAGCGGGAACCCTGCAGAGCGTCCGGACAAACATCCAGCAGCTGTGAGGAGCGAGAAATCAAACTAAACGTGAACGATTGAAGTGTAAAAAAAAAAATTAAGGAAAGAAAGAAAGAAAAAAGATGAAATGAACGCAGAACAAAGGAGAAAAGCTGTGACGTCAGACGCTGAGGTGAAGGGGCTGATGGGAAAAAAACGGGGGATTTACTGACATGCTGTTAAAGCTCAAACGTGCAAAGTTTTGCTTTTTGTGTCTCCGCCTTCCTGCGAACGACAGACGGCGCCTGAGAAACTCCGTCCGTCAAAAACCTCACGAGACCGAAACCAGGGAAAAAAACCCACAAACAAAAACCAAAAGAGAAAATCTGCTTCGTACTCTTCTTCTTCATGGACTCCTCCTCCTCCTCTTCTTCTCCTCCTCTCAACTTCTCCTCCCTTAAACATTAAGGAGCTGTACCGTGTTGAGTGTGATGTCATCATACTTCCTGTGTGCTTTACTCTGCTGGTCAGGAGTCTGATTCAGTGAAGCGACGCTCCGGTCGGCCACTGTGTCAGGTGATCAGGAGGGGGAGGGGCAGGGGGGGCTGCTGTCTGCAGGTCGACTTTTCTTTTCAAAATAAAACAAACTGAATCTAAAGAGAGGAAGAGGAAGAGGAGGAGGAGGAGGAGAGGAGCGTTCCAGCTTCATAACTTCTCCTTGGACTGGACCCAGATGAACGGACCCGACTGCTCCTCGATGATCTGCTTCACCTGCTCGTAGATCTCCTCCAGAGTGTCGCCCTGCACGATGGCTGCACGCACACACACACACACACACACACACACACACACACACACACACACACACACTCATAAAGACTGTGTCTCAGACTAATGGGCGTCATGCCAACGCCTCATCGTGAGCCTCAGTGGTAGAACTCACCTGTGAAATGCTCGGTGAACTCCTGCTCCAGCTTGGTGGCTCTGTCGAAGGTTTTCCTGCCCTGCTCCTCCGTCAGACGCTTGTTCATCTCCCTGCAGGAGGAAACGTGCCATCAGGACAAACGTCACCCTCACTCACGTCTTTTTATTTTAATGTTAACGATCGAAGGTTCGGGACTGAATCCGACTGGGACAGTGTTACATGGAGTAAGTCGCCTCGCAGCCTGAAAATGAATGCTGCCTCCTTCGTGACCACATGACGTCTGATGTCATGAGGGGGAACGTTTCTGTTTTCTTTGGCGACTTTCACACATTTTAGGCAGAAACGAGATCCGCCCGTTACCTTCCACATAGTGTCTACTCTTCTCCTCAGGCTTTTTACAAATAACATGAACTGACGCCTCGACTCACATGATGTTCTCCACAGATTTGGGTTTGATGAAGATGGCGATGGGGTGGAGCTGAGCCAGCTGGAGTCTCTTGATGGCGTTTCCTGACACGTCCAGGATACAGTGTTTACCCTGAGGAGGAGGGAACAGCGTCAGTGTGAACGGACGTAAATTTATTTAATGAAGCAACGTCTCCAATTTACAGAGAAATATAAAAGTTAATATAAGTAAATATTAAATATTCAGCTTTGTATGAGCACAGAAAATACTACACGTTTTATTTTTTACTGTCCTGCTTTTATCTGATTTAATAACTTTTGTCCCGCTCTATACGACGGAGCATCAGGACACATCAATTAAATCTGAAATCGTTATGATAAAAAAGTTGAAAGAAAGAATAAAGTCATAATATTACAAGAAAAAAAAAGTTACATTTGAGAGAAGAATAGTATTAAAATTATTTTGTAAAATTACGACTTTATTCTCCTAATTTCAGATTTTTTTCCCTGAAAGTCCGACGTACTTTGCGGATTCAGATGAATAAAATAAAATGTGATGAACAAATAAGCGATGACGCGGGAACGTGTGGTGGGTCGGTACCTTCTCGGCCACCTCTCGGACCGACTGCACGCTGGTTCCGTACAGGTGGTTGTTGTACTGTCCCGCCTCGATGAACTTGTGGTCCTGGATGTCTTTCTCCATCTGCTCCCTGGACACCACGAAGTGATAATCTCTGCCGTCCACCTCGTAGTCCCGCTTCGGCCGGGTCGTGTCTGCGGGGGAGGGGGGAGAACGTTAACGTCTTCAATCTATATCAGAGTCCTGATCAAACACTGAATCCTTTCTGGATGTGAAGCGACTTACGAGGGACGCAGGATCCGAACTTGTCGGGGAACTCGGAGATCAGGTCGTCGTTGATCCGATCCTTCATGGGGCCGAGGATGATGACGGGACGGGTGTAGTTCACTGTCAGAGAGGATCAGACTCTTATTTAATACGGTTACCGGGGTTACAGGGACTGATCATAACCTGCTCCGACGTCACATGGAGCTTCCTGTTTGAACACGTGAACCTCCAGCTGCTGAAACCACAGAGGGACGTCAATACACTGCTGAAGGTTTGTGAACATTTTATTTCTTTAACTGATTTTTATTTTATTGTACGTCATTTATTAAAGGTTCTGTAAACAAGATTTCATACAATAATATATGCAAAGATATAGTGGAGTAATGGCGTCCTGAGCAGCGAACGAAGCCACACCCCCTCTGTGTGTGATGTAATCTGAGGTCTTTGTTTTGGTATCTGGTCTGGCTCCGCCCACAGGTGTGATGTCACAGTGCAGTATGCAGCGTTCAGGTGAAAGTGACTTTCCAGAATTTCCTGCACTGAAGAAGAAACCACGTTTTCATGTCCTGGTCCGCTGGAGTCTTTCCAGCTCCATCAGTGTCATTCGTGTGGCTGGTTCCAGTGGATCGGTTCAATGTGTCAGTAGCTTGATGGTTCATGATGTCACATGTCTGTTTTCATTAGTGACAGCTACAGTCGACATGCTAACGTTAGCTACCTCGCCATTAAAGATATTAGAAATGCGTTTGGCTAATGTTGGCTTACTGTTAGCATTGCTGCGGAGCATATCACCAGGGAGCATTTGTTTTGGTCTGATCAGCTGGTGTCGCAGTGCGACATCTAGTGGCAGTGAAGATGGTTTACAGAACCTTTAATGTTAATTGAGTTGGACATTTTTTTATTCTATTTTTATTCATTTTTAATGACTTTTTCTTGTTCATGTTTTATACCCTCAGTCTGTTCACTCAAACACACTCAGTGATGTAAAACCTTCTGCGCTTTGTCTTTGTCAGTGAAAAACAAATCTGAATCAACCTTTAAAAAAAAATAGAGTTTTACCTGAAAACACAAACACATCATCAGCAGCAACAACAACAACAACAACAACAACAACAACAACAACAACAACAACAACAACAACACTGAATCCAAGTGTTTTACCTTCCTGCTGAACGACGGGTTCATACGACAAAACATACTCCTCCTGTCCACCTGGAAACACACACACACACACACACACACACACACACACACACACAGTCAGAGTGTTTCACAGGAGCATTAACAGAAGTTGAACTGATGAAGGATGGAGGCTGAGAGGAGGGGGGGGGGGGGGGGGGGGAGACGTGAGGTTAGTGAATGTGATGGGCGGACATGTTGGTTTCTTCTCATTCAGTCATGTGATCATCAGTCACTGTCCTGGAGCTGGATTCACCGTCTGCCTGAATGAAAACCCTCCGACCTCGTGAAGAATACAAACATTAACTGTTTCGTCTGAACTGAACAAACTGATTCTCACTCAGCGGATCAGTTTTTACTTCAGTGGAAACAAGCGAGACGTGAACGTGTCCGCAGAGAGACGCTCCATCAGCCGTCACGTCCTCACGATGCTGCGTTCACGGTCCGCTCAGATTATTGTTCATCTTATATTTGCTGTTGCACTTTCACACACTTTCCTGCGTGTGTCCAGTCAGATATCAGCTCAGACACATTTTATATTTCTAAAAGCAAATCAACACCTTCCTTTTTACTCTGGCTTTTAATTGAATTTTATTTATTTATATTTCTATTTATTTACATATTTGAAGCTGTTTTACTGGTTCGTCCTTTTTTTTCTATTCTATTCTATTATTCTATTTTCTGGACTGTTTTCTTTTAATAACCTACTTTTATTTCTGGTAATTTATTTTATTTCTACTTTTACTTCTGGTTCTATTCTCTTCCAAACAGCTCCTCTCTTTTAGCATTTTATTTTTACTCTTTAATATTTTGTCTCATCTTTACTTGGTTTTTAAAATCCTCCCTTTTCTCTTTAATACGTCTCGTCTGTTTTAGTATTTCATCATTTTTTCATCATCTTTATTTTCGTGTCTTCAGCATTTCCTCACTTCCTGTCGTTATTGTCTCGTATATATTGTTAATTACTTAGTCATTTATTGTTCTGTGTGTAATATATGTGTGTTCAATTCTTTTATTCTGTAAAGCTCATTGTTTGTATGAAAAGTGCTTAACAAATAAAGTCTGATTGATTGATCGATTGATTGATTGAGTCGTCTCACAGGAACAAAAACTTCGACTTTTTCAGCTGTTTCTGTAAACGTTGTGTATGACAGAAACTTTGTGGACTTTGCTGAGGGATTTACCCACAATTCATAGTGCTGTAACGTTTACATTAAAGCAGGAAGTAGAAGTAGCAGCCGAGGTCGTGATTTTAAAAAGACGTGATGATGATGAGTCGTCTCTCTGCTGCTGCTTCACATCCGAGTAAAAACTGATGCATGAGTTGGGCAATGATCAGCACACACACGCACACGCACACGCACACACACACACACACACAGTCCATGCAGCAGTCAGATGCTCCTGCTGTCAGGCTGCGTTCAGGAGCGTTAGCAGGGGGTAAACTGTGTGTTTGAGGTCATGCTGTTATCAGCCAATCAGCAGCTTGTGCTGGTTAATGTGATCAGTGAGGGAGTTAGCAGTTAGCAGTTAGCTTCCTGTGAGTCATGGGGCGTAGCAGGCAGCGTCGACGGCAGAGTGTCACACTTACGGTAGCTACTCTCACTATCGCTGGCGTTAGAGGTCACGTGTTCTGGAATCAAAACACAGGACACACCGGGTCAGCTGGGAACACCACTTTCCCATAATGCTTTGCCCATGATCGAACAGAGGACTCGAGGTGTTCAGGTCCAGCAGCAGCGACAAAAACGTTCAGCAACAGAATAAACTTTCACTGTTTTCACACAGATGTTCCAGACTTCAAACCATCATTTAATCGTCCGTCTTTCTGCCGGATCACCAGCAGGTCCTCGTGCTCCTGCGTCCCCGAGGACACGGACCAACCACACCTGAGATATCTGATAATCTGCTATATTTATATTATTATCTCACAAACGGCCCGATGTCTGATGTCACATGTAAAACTGACAGAAAATGAATCCATTTGATTCATTGAGGAACTTTCTGTGAATATTTTCTTTCTCTTCTGGAAACTGAGAAAACTTTTAACAAACACAAAGTAAAACTTAAGACGTAGTTTTAGAGTCACATCAAGGAAAAAAAATTACATCTGAAATCACAAGAATAAAGTCGTGATATTACGAGAATTAAAAATGTAAAATCTGAGAGATAAAATCATAATTTTTAGGAATATCACATCAACTGTGGCCCTAACGCTCCGTCGTCAGGAGCATGATCAGTTAGAAATCGCACCATGTGATCACAAGTCAATAATCAATAATATTGAATAATCACTGAGCCCCACAGAGAGAAATGTGCTGAACCGTTCAAACAAGACACAAGTTTCATACAGAGTCAAAGCGTTCGATATGTTCTGGACACCTCGCTCCTCGTCACCGTGTCCAGGCATTTTACAGCAGCGGTGACGCTTCCTGTCTGTTTCTTTTTCCTCATCTATGTATCATTTTGTATTTTTACATTTATAAAAAACAATAATAGAAAAGATTTGTGCTAAAATGTTCCTTAAATATAAATCAGAAAATACCTGCGAGCCGACTTTTCAAAATAAATTCACTTTCATTCAAACTTAAAAATATTGGTTCCACTTTACAATCCGACTATAAAGGACCTTTGAATGGTTTATAACGAGTTAATTAAGCAGCTTGTTAACACTATAAATCCTTTATAAGGTCGTCTGATTGTAAAGTGTCTCACTTTGTTCAGACTGATGAAAATGAGGCCGTGACTCACTTTAACTGTCGTGAACAACCTGTAAACGATTTCTTTATTATATCATTTAAAATATCTACACACTGTGTCTGAGGTCCACTGATCAATCACCTGATCAATAACCTCACAGTTACTGATTTCTGATCTGAGCTCCATGAACTCAGAGTCTGTTACCTCCAGGAAGTGACACAGATCTGAGGGCGGATCCAGGTGTGATGGTGTACCTGAGGTGGGGGAGGAGCTAGTGAACGTGTGGTGACAGAGTGAGGAGATGGAGATCTGGTCTGGAGGATCCTCGATGGGTGGGTTGGGGGGGTGAGGGGGAGGAAGGTGGAGGGAGGGGAGGGGTTACCTGTCCACCAGGAACCTGCAGCTCAGCCTCTGATTTTACTTTAAGAACGTGATGATTCTTCTTCTCTAAAGCTTTTATTCCATTTTATTTTATTTCTATTTCCAGCGTTAAACGAGGCCTTTAAACTCTGAAGAACATGTAACTGCTCCTCTCATCATTTCGTCTTTATTTTGATTCTTGAAATGTATTTTTACTGTATTTATATAAGTAATCGAAACAGAACCGATCAGCTGATTCTTTCAGTTACAGTTGAATAAACATTTAAATCTGGTTCAAACTCTATTATCTTATACAGAGACAAGAAAACACCAGTTTATAACCCACAGTATATATGATATATACTGTATGTCCCTATACCAAGAGTGATGTTGTGATGTCACACACACACACACACACACACACACACACACACACACACATATATATGTCCTCTGGATATATAAAGATATAAGTTTATAACTTATATGAAATGTCCATGGTAAAATCTGTATATGAATATTTCTCAAAAATGTAAAAATTATGTAAAAATGATAAAACTAATAATTATATATTTAATTTTTTATGCACCTTTGTTAAAACATGTTAAAAAATGTATGTTTATAAATATGTATCTAGTTTCTCATTAGTTGTACTGTTTATAGTATCAACATATATATATAAATATACAGATATATATTTATGTAACATGTCTACAATATAAACATACATACATAAATGTATATATGTGTGTAAGTTAGATAACATGTCAATATATGAAACTTTTCCAATAACAGGTTTCATAAATAATTTTTACATACATGACATTAGTGTA
Source organism: Seriola dumerili (assembly GCF_002260705.1). Lineage (NCBI taxonomy): Eukaryota > Metazoa > Chordata > Actinopteri > Carangiformes > Carangidae > Seriola > Seriola dumerili. The sequence continues at coordinate 149,868 of NW_019174570.1, read as the reverse complement.
TGGGACGTTAGGAACGGTCAACACTGATTTGTTTCATTTTAACATTAAAGAATAAGATGAAGATTAAATTAAATTAAAGATGTGACTGAATATTAATATTTTTTATTTAAATCGCGACTAAATCTACATGTTTTTATTTTTGCAGACGTCCACATAGAATTTTATTGTTTGGCTGTTGGCGGCTCCTGGTGGAGACCCGGAGACTGACAGGAGGGTTTTGTGTCGGGGGGGTGGGGGGGGTGAGGGGGGGGGACACACACTTACTGTGGCCTTTGGGGAGCATGTCGTCGCTGATGTCCTGCGGTCAGCGGAGCCGAGCGAACAACGAGGAGGAAACAACCACAGAGACACAGAGTTACTGAGTTACAGCGACAGACAGAGAGAGCAGAGGGAACGCAGCCGGTCAGCAGGGCGGCAGGGCGGCCATCTTGGCTCCGGGGAGGGGAGGGGAGGGGAGGAGGAGGAGGGGCGGGAGGATCAAATGTTCTGCCCTCACAGCTGAGAAGTTTTCAGCAGTTTACATCAGTTTGGTGGTGATACTACATTGTTTCAGCCAGACCCTGTTGCCGTGACAACCGGTGCGTTTTGCAGCACGCCGCCACCAGCTGACCTCTCTTCCTGTCGCCAACCAGACCCCCCCCCCCACCGCGCTGGTACTTACGGTCGACATCACTGGTCTCCTGCTCGCTCGCCTCTTTGCTCTTGTAGAACGGAAACTTTCGGGAAAAGAGGTTCTTTTTACGCTTGTCATTGAGAGACTGCTGAGGAGGAAGAGGAGGAAGAGGAGGAGGAGGAGGAGGAGGAGGAGGAGGGGTGATGGAATAAAAAAAAAAAAAGAGGAGGAAGAAGAGGGGGAGATGGAGGAGTCTGACGTCGGTTTGGACAGAATGAGAAGCTTCGGTCTGAGTCTGTGATCGGCTCAGTGTCGGCAGCCGGATTCAAACCGAAACAGCAACTGAACTGAACATAAATATAAATAAATCAAAAAACAAAATATAACATTAGAGCTACAGACAAATATTGTTTTATACATCTTCCTCATTGCCTCGTTTTTTAAAATATAGTAATAAGTATTTTTGTGATCCGGGATTTAAGATCAATTAATCTAAATATATTGTTCAAGGTTCGTTTACTCATCTTCACGTGTCCGTTCACCGGAGCCTGAACCACAGAATCAGACGTCTGCTCAACAGGTTTGTTGTTTTTAACTATATTTTCTAGCATGTGCACAGACTGACCCTACACGTCCCTGCTGTTGTTTGAGAGACTGACTTTTACAGAGTGACAGTGAAGGCAGCAGACGTCCAACAGGAGCAGGTGAGAGAGACTGAACATGCAGGTGACACATGCAGACGACGCGGCAGCTACAGGCTGTTTCTGATCAGCTGATTCTGTTTTTTGTTTTTTTCTTGATGTTTGTATTAATGATAATAAAGTGTAAAAATATGATTGAAATGTTGTTGGAACCTGAAGCCTCTCCACTTCTCAGTATCTATTCTCTGGAGATTGTATGTGACTCACAGCCGGAGTTAAACACGTCATTTATTATATATTTATCTAGTAATTTATTCATATATTTCACTCCTTTTGTAAATTTAAGACTTTAACCAAACGATTCATCCACATGATTAAAGGTGTGTTTTCACAAGGGATGTGAAGAATTTCAAACATCTGATGTCTTCACACTGCGGCTCCAGGACGAGGGGAGCTGAGGTGTTTCTGCTAATGCTGATATAAAACACTTGGGGAACAAATTCTATATATTTAAAGATAATGTCACGTATTTATTTGATCAGTTCAGATCAATCAGCAAATGTTTTACACTGTTATTTATCATTATTATTATTATTATATTATTATTAGGAGTGTGTTAATGTCTCAGTGCAGAGAGAACTGTCACTCATCTGCTGCAGAGCCTCGTTCAAGGAAGCGGGTTCATGGAGTTACACAGTCAGAGAGGATTGTGGGATATCTTCTGGGTTATCAAAAAAAAAAAGAAGAAATGAATAAAAAAAAATCAAGTTTAAATGATTCAAAACCTGTTTCTGATGTGAACTTTAATATATTCAGTTCAAAGAAAAACTTAAAGCTGCACTGTTCAGGTCTTTGGCCACAGAATTATTCACACACCTCACAAACTAGCTGCGGCTAACCTGTTAGCAAACTAGCCACGACTCAACATGATGAATCTGAGGCCGCGGCCCAAACATCCTGAAGGACCTGAAGTATCTGAGCAGCAGCCGTGATGAGAGCTGAGGTAAAGAGCTTCACTGCTTCCTATCTGATCTCCTTTAGCAGAGAAACTGCCGTCCCACAATTCCTTGCTGCAGCAACATTTAAAGCGACGCAGGATTGTAGTTTAACTACGGCAGACCGTGATAAATATAGAAACAACAGAGCAGCTAAATGTTGTTTCAAAACCGCTCGCTGCACTAAAACATGAATTTTCTCCACAACTGTATAAAAACTGTATGAAACCTCCTTCTGTCTGAACTCAGCTGCTAATTTTAATTTGATGATTATTTTCATGGATCAAATCTTTCGACTGGTGGATTTCTTTCGTGTTATCTTTTCTAGTTTCAGTCCTGTTTGTGTTTGAGGTTAAAGGAGGATTTATAAATAAAGTTGGTTTAAAAATAAACATGTGCAGTCAGATTCTTCTCCTCAGTCCTGATGAATTCTCCTTCACATCTTTGAGGAGACGAGGTCAGAGAGGTTATTGATTATTATTATTATCTCTGTGTTTGGTCTCCACCAGCTGCTCTTTGTTCTGACACTGTCATGAAACCAAAACTAGCAGCTAAAAGAGGCTGAAAAAAGCTGCGTACGGCTGCAGAGTCTCTGTGAACCCAGAGCCAGCACGAGGTCACATGATCCACTGATCAGAGTATTGATCAGTGCAGCTTTAAGTGTGACTCTCCCTCTGACGTCTTCCCTGAGCTGCTGGTCGACACTTTAGTGAAGCAGGGAGCTGGAGACACGATTTTTTGACAAGCAGTGGAGTGGAGCACACATAGATCACATGCTGCACTTCAGCAGGGAGGGGGGGGGGGGGGGCGTGACGGAGGAGGAGGAGAAAGGTGTGTGTGAGCAGCAGACAGTCAGACATCAATGTCAAGCGTTCTGCTCTGAATGGCGTTCTTCCCGTGTGTTAGAGGGCGGGTTGGCGGGCGGCGCTGGGGCGAGGCGTTTTGGCGGCACGTGTTAAAACAACACACGGTTTTTAAAGGTGTTGGAGGGGGGAGGAGGGGGGGGGCTGCTGCGTTTTGGCTGCTCAGACGTTTGAGTGGTGAAGAAGAAAAAACGCATCAAAGATCGACAACATGCTGTTAACTGCTGTAAACATTAGTCACACGCATTAGTAGGTGGAGATCAGGTGGCAGCGGCTCAAACACACAGCTCACCTGTACACAGGTGAGACTCATAAACACACAGCTCACCTGTGCACAGGTGAGACTCATAAACACACAGCTCACCTGTACACAGGTGAGACTCAAACACACAGCTCACCTGTGCACAGGTGAGACTCATAAACACAGAGAGACTACACATGAATGTAGAACTATGACATCACTACAGGTAACTACAGCTGTGACATCACTACAGTAAACTATCACATCATTACAGGTAACTACAGTTGTGACATCACTACAGCAAACTATGACATCACTACAGGTACCTACAGCTGTGACATCACCACAGGTAGCTGAGAACACTCACCCCTCTGTCTCGAGACTTGGCGTTGAACTTCACCGTCTTTAATCTCGCTCTCTCCTTCTTCTCAACCCTGCGGTCAAAGGGACAGAAGGTCAAAGGTCAAGCAGAGGTCATGTTCATGCAGACCGTTCTCAGTTTGACCTCATGTGACCTTTGGTTTGGCACTTGGTTGGTTGGGTATTTATTTGTCTTTCAAATGTGAGTCCAACATAAAAATCAAAAGGCCACTGATGCATCATGGGGGATGTAGTTTACGCAGGTAAAATAATACATTGTCCAAACAACGCTACTGTGTTTTCTTTTTGATTTCTTTTCTTTCTTTTTGAAGTCGACCTACATTAACAACCTTCACACAAGTAAACAAAACACTAGTTCACCAAACTAACTCTGCTAGATGAGCAAATCATAAACCACGTCTGTAACACATGAACACACAGGTCACATGACTCTGTGTGTGTGTGTGTGTGTGTGTGTGTTACTGACCGTCTCTTGCTGGGGATGACCCCCACCTCCTCCACCTCCCCCTGTGCCGTCAGCTGTCTGGCCTGCCACCACTCGTCGTCGGAGGCGTTCACCACATGGAGGATGTCTCCGAACTTGAAGTTGAGTCCCTGACTGGGCAGACCTGAGTCTCTGGTCTTATCGTAGTCGAACAGAGCTCTGCACCACACACGCACGCACGCACGCACGCACGCACGCGCACGCACACGCACACGTCATTAATATTATAATAATAATACAATATCATTAAGAAGGTTTCATAAACTCATCTCTTTTTATTTCAGACTGGACTCATTTATTTTACATCATGAATTTTCTGAATCCACGTTAAGACCATGAGGAAAAAAAAAAGGCTTGGAAGTGAGTTTTTATTTATTTATTTATATAATTTTTATAATTTATTGATTCATTTTTACCGGATTCATTATATAAAATCATACAAAAAATATTTGAGAATTTTTTTATCATTAAAAAATTAATCAGTGAAACATCAGTTTTTAATTCATATAATCACATTTAAAATTCATTTAAATTATAATAATACTAAAAAAGTAAGTAAGTAAGTAACTGACTTTTCTAATTTTTCCTGCAGCTCAGTGAAAAATCTTTTCTTGGCTGTATTTTTTAATTAATATTAATTAATTAATTAATTAAAAATACAGCCAAGAAAATTTAAATTAAAAAATAATAATGCATTAATTCAATATTTTGCATAATTTTGAAATTAACTTAATTTGATCAATCATATTATCGATACATTTCAATTACAAAAAACTAAACAAAAAAGCTTTTGTTTGTTTGGTTACCATGTGCTAGTTTAACAGTTAAAAATGTACAATTAAATTAATAAAAAAAAGTGGTTTGCTGTTGTGGTGCTGAATAAGACATTAATAATAAAACTACAATAAATACATAAATAATAAAACAGTAATAGTAATAATCATTTGATGATAATAATAATTCAGCATTAATTTGAATGTATTCATGATGTGTTTGAATTTCTTAAGTCTTCTCTTTATTTTTCTTCTTATTGCTCTTATTTTGAAGTTCCACAGATCAGCGTCTCCCAGGTAACCATTACCTCACCTGACGTATAGCGACCTCTTCTGACTCGTCCTCAGAGATCCAGATCCAGAACTGATGCTGCTGTTCATCATCTGCTCTCTCAGGTCGTGGATCTTCGCCTCGAAGCGACTGTACTCTGAACGAGACACAACGTTCAGTCTTCACTCGTTTCAACGACAAACAACAAACAGGAAGTGGAACTTTTTCTATGTGGCTCATTATTTATGTTCGTGCAGACACAAAGTCTCTGGGGCCAGTTGCACAAAACACCTTAAGTCTTCTCCTCAAGGTTTCCTTTTCTCCTTATCTTAGTCTTGAACTTAAGGAATCACTTAAAGTCAGTCAAACTGTTGCAGCGAAGACCTTAGAGACCAAAGCTCACCGTGGTGAAGTTCTCGTCAAAACAGTAGAATTTCACTGCTGTAAACTACTTTTTCCCTTAACTAAAGAAACCTTTTAAGAGATTCTAACTCCCTCAGCTGAGGAGAAATTAAATCTTAAGTGCCAAGTGCAATACTTAAGTAGAAAACTTAAGGTGTTTTGTGCAACTGTTGTTGGCACAGAATCTCTTAAAAGGTTTCCTTAGTTAAAGAAAAAAGTTGAGGCATTTGCAGCAGTGAAAGAGATTTTACAGCAGTAAAATTCTACTGTTTCCATGGAGACTGTTGATTTGTAGTCAATAGGAACAATCTTCTTAATTAATCACCATAAACTCAGAAGTCAGAGGTCCCTTTAGTCTTTTCCCTTAGTTTGGTCTCTAAGGTGTTTTGAGAAACAGTTGAACTGACTTTAAGTGATTTCTTAAGTGTGAGACTAAGAACAGGAGAAAACCTTAAAAGAACATTTTAAGGAAACCTTAACTCAGACTTTAAGAAGAAAACATAACTTCAGGTGTTTTGTGTATTCTCTGGTTTCTCTGGATATTTCATCATGACTGTGACTTTGTGGTTGTGATAATTAAAGCAGCTTCAGTGGCTGAATCATGATTAGAAGAAAAGACTATTGGTCATGTGACTGGTGCTGCAGGTGTGTCCAGGTGTCTCACCCTCTGGTCTGTAGTGGGCGATGATGGTCACGGTCTGCCCCGCGTTCTTCAGGGCGGCGGCGGCCTGTTCGTGGGTGGCGTTTCGTAGGTCCACCCCGTTCACCTGAAGCACCAACACACAACACGACAGTGTTCGACACAGCGAAAAAAAAGAAGACAAGACCAGGTGACCTCCACCTTCACCACCTCAGTGTTTTTAGACGATGGGAACCAATCCTGTCAACTCGTGAGAGAGAGTTAGCATTAGCACAACCGCTAACTGTGTCAGCCACTGCTAGTTATGAGCTAACAAACAACATAAAGAAATAAAAGATGCTAACGGTTCTGATCTGTCTGCTAGTCTCTGGTTCTGGTCTCAGACTCCTCCTCTGAGTCTGGGTCTGACTGAGGCTCAAACATGTGGCTCAGTCTCTCTGATGTTTCCTCCTCTCACCATCTTGATGCTCTCTGCTCTTTCACCTGTCCACCTGGAGCCAGCAGGTGGTGGGCGGGGCTAAAGGCCTGATCCAGATTACTCAACCAGGAAGTGAGAGGAGATGAAAACATGTGAAACTAAATATGAATCACAGCAGAGGATTTTTAGAGTACATTTGTGAGTGTGTGTGCGTGTGTGCGTGTGTGTGTGTGTACGCACTGAGACGAGTCTGTCTCCTTTCCTCAGCTCTCCACAGAGGTCGGCTGGTCCTCCCGCGAGGATGAAGGAGATGAAGATCCCCTCTCCGTCCTCCCCGCCCACGATGTTGAAGCCCAGTCCCGTCGCTCCTCTGTGCAGCACCACCTTCCTGGGCTCCCTGCGGGACCACACAGCAGACAGCAGCTGTCAATCACCCTGAGGTCACGTGACCACACACGGACAGAGAAGATGGTGACTGGCTCAGGTGAACAAAGTTACTCTGTTGAAACTCTTTCTGTTCTGAGTTGAACAAACTCCATCAGCTGAGTCACAGCACAGACCCTCCTGGTTCAATACCACTCTGACACAAGTGAAAGGATTTAAGTACTGGATGTTAAAAATACTGAAGGATTCATAAGTACATTTTGATGTATTGTTCTACATTTACAGAACCTACTGAACAACCTACTGACTGACTGACTGAAGAACCTGGAGAATAAAAGGACTGTTGACATGGACATGAAAACACAACTGAATCAACAAAAGGAGCCACTGCTGTTTTCATATTTCTGATTGTTTTCAGTCAGTGATGAAGTCTGGTCGTGGTAAACTCAGCAAACATTTCAGACTAAATGAATCTTTATTTCTAAAGCTTCAAACACAGACTTCAGATCAGACTGAGTCACAGTCTGTGTGAAGAATCTTCTGCCCCATCTTTATCTCACGTCTCCGTCGTCAGGACACTGACAGGGTCAAACATGGCCGACAGTGGAGGAGTCGGCTGTGATTGGTTTTCCTCCTGTGATGAACGCAGTGTGTGGTTGATCACATTTTCAAAATAAAAATGAAATCCATTCCTCTGACTAAAAGCTCTGCTTCAAAGTAAGAGTCCTTCATAGAAATGTAGTAGGAGTCAAAATTCAGATGTTTACAAAATAAATTAAACTCAAGTAAAAGTACTTTGTTACTCCTGCTTGATGCAGCTCAGTGACCAGAGAGTAAAACCTGAGGGGTGATGGTGTTTGTGTGTATTTGCAGAGTTGAACCAGTAGAGGGCAGAACATCTGTGTCCACAGCTTTTATAATAATCCCTCCTTACAGATTCACTGTAACTGAATCCAACACAAATGAATCTGAGGAGACACAATGACTCCTGCTGCTGACGGAGCCGGACTCGTCTCTCAGGCTCAGGGGATAAAGATGGCCGCCTCATGTCAACGACACCTGAACTCTTCAGATTTAACAACAGATTAAAAACAGTGTTGGTCTGATTTCAGTGGTTTGATGGTGTCAGCTGTTTGTGCAAAACTTTAAACTTTATTCAGCTGAAAAATATTTAGGAATATAAAATATTTACATTTATTTATTCTATATTTCTATTCAATGTAAAAAGTTACAATAAATTAATAGGATAAAAAGGATAAATCAATAAAGGATGAATTACTATTTTCTTTTTACAGGGTATTTTATATAAAAGTCATTTTATTTTATATGATGCATTTGTATATATTTGAGTTATTTTTCTTATTTCAACTTAAATAGATTTACTTGTTTTGTAACTAAAAATGAATAATGTTATTTACACCAATTTAATTACAAAAATAATCTTTTAACCACTAAATGTCTAGTGAATCACATGTGCTGTCACAATGTCACAAGGTTTGTTTATATTATGTATTTAAAGCAAAGGATTTATAGTTGAACTCCCTGTTTAAAACTCAAACTCTTATTATTAAGAAGTGTCAGTGTGATGTTTTTGTCCTCACCGGGTGACATCGTCGTCTCCCAGCATGCTCTTCGGGGTCGGGGAGTAGCGTCCCGAGGATGCTGGCGGGGGCAGGGTCTGACCGAGGAAGTTGGGGGGGCTGATATGGTTCTCCATGTGCTGGGAGTACGCTGAAATACACACACACACACACACACACACACACACACACACACACACACACACACACACACACACACACACACACACACACACACAGAGGCGTCAGAAAACTAAAACCACTTCCTGTGTCCATGAAGAAGAAAAAAACAAGTTCAAATGAAACACATCAGAAACACGTTCACCTCCTTCTTCCTGACACTTTCTCTCCGTCTGATCGCTCACCTGCTCAGACCCTCCTCCACACTCACCTGTCGGGCTCCTGTTACCGTGTGATTGGACGAGGCCGGGAGTCGTAGAGGGGGGGTGTAAACTAAACCGGTGAGTGAGAAACACTAAACACGGGTGTGATCACAAACTGATCATGAGCCTCGACTGCAGCTGAAGAAAACATGTAAACAGGCAAAACACAAACATTCAGAAACATCGTCATCAGTTTGACCTATGAGCTGCAGATACAGGTGTTGTGAGTATCTGCAGCACACACGTTGTCAAACTGAAGTTGTTTGTATTTTGTCTGTTTACATGTGTTTTCTTCAGCTGCAGTGTGTTGAGCTCTCAGGGGTTTTCTTCTTCAACCACTGTATCAGATGTTTTACTGACTGTTTAGATAACACCTGGAAACTTGCCATTGTTGTTATTATCATTATTAGTAGTTTTACTTTGTATTTGATGATATTTTCTTCCTCCCTTTTAATTTACATCATTGTTTTACATCATATTGTCATCGTAAGACCACCGTACTTTGTGGAATCTGCCGTATCTGGTAACATGAGATTTATTTTTCATTTCTACAGCTGCAGTCGTTAGACGTCCATGTGTAGTGTGATTATAGATCAGCTCTAGCTTCTATATTAATACTGTGAAAGTATCAAAGCCTCAGTCCACAGAGAAATGCACACAGCCTGTATTCAGAAACTGAGCCTTAAAACCAGCCGTCAGGACTTCTGGAACTTTGTGATGTCACAACAAAGCAGTCACCAAGCCCCGCCCACCTGGACCCACCATCCAAACCTTGCAGGATTTGGTTTCTCTCAGTGTTTTTGCCTGAAATCTGCTTTATTTTTATTGGATCGCTCAGAAAACAGTCAGCCAATCAGAAGAGAGGCTCAGAGCCTCCTCTCTTCTGATTGGCTCACTGACCTGTTGTTACTAGAGCTCCAGAGAGAAGCCTGAGAGAGGACATGTAAAACTACACTGAGATGGTTTTTATATCTTCTGATGGATCAACACTTCAAATAAAACACAGAAGAAGAAGAAACATGGAGCTTTAATGATCTGATCCGATCTGTCCAACTGGTTGACATGGTGACTGGAGCAGGGGATGATGGGACGGCTGGCTGCATCATCACAACAATGACTTCATCTCTTCTCGTTGCGACGGTGGAGTGTGAGCGAACTGAACAGAATGATTTCTTATTCATTAGCTGTGGCTCAGATCTTTGCTGTCCACTGTGGCAGGACATCATTATACATAATGCCCCCCCCCCCAGTGTTAAGTGTACTGCAGTGTTGCTGTGTGGATTAGACTACAGTGACAGCAGCTGAAGCTTGTGATGCAGCTCGATGCTCGCTGATTGGATTTGCTGCTCGTCCTTCACGCGTCTCAACATCAGGGGGGGTGGGGGGGTGAGCAGAGGGGGGTTAGATAACAAAGGTTACAAGGAGGGGTGGAGGAAGAGGAGGGGGGGGGGGTCTATGATAACATGTAGGGGTTGAAGCTGAGGGGGTCTTTAGAGAAGAAGGGGTCGATGGTTGACTGTGGATGTTGCTATAGTGACGACGTCATGGTGACAAGATAACAGTTAGCACGGTATTTAGACGACTTGTTCGCTCCGTGCCGCTCAGAGTTGTAAAGCAGGAAGTGGACCAACACAACAACAGGACGATGCTGTCTTCTAGGCCACGCCCACACCACTGCGTTTTCAAATGAATGTGTGAGCACAGGAAACAGGAAGTAGCAAAGACAACAAGGTCAGTAACTCTGTCATTCATCATCATGTTGTATTCACCACTGGTAGTCCAGGCTGATGACAGCCAATCAGGAGAGACCGTGGGTGTGACCTCATCGTTTACAAAGGTCTCAGTTACTGTCCCAACTACAACAAAACCCGGGAGCTTTCAAAATAAAATACAACCCCAGACTTTTCAAAATAAAAGACAACCCCAGACTTTTCAAAATAAAATAAGTCCAGCAGAGTTTCTGAAACTCTCTGGAGTTGTGTTGACGTCAGGAGGAAACAGCGTGGACGGAGCCTAAAAAAGACGTTTCCACCTGATTATTTTACCTGCAAACTGAAGTATTTCAATACAGATATACTGATATTCAAAGACAGAATTCAGTATTGATCTGCAACGTGAAGGTATGATGTACGGTCATTTGTCTCCATCATCTTCAGATTGTCTCCGCTCCGACTGATCAATCACTTGATGGTGTCCTGGTCACACCTGGTTCAGTCTGTCCTTCACTGTCTCCACAGTGATCCAGAGTTCGTGCTCTGAATGGGAGTCCTGCCTCGTCTCGACTTTGAAACGTGTTGTATGATGAATGACACACACACATACACACACACACACACACACACACACACACACACACACACACACAAACACACACACACACACACGCACACACACACTGCGGTCCCTGCTGGATTCAACACTAAGTCAGGGTCAGAGTCAGCTGGGCCACATCTGAACCAGGACCTGCTAATCCGGTTTGTGTGGCGTTATAAGACTTCATGTCCCGAGTGAGGAAGACGCTCGGAGAGGACGAACTGATGAAGACTCTCTCAGGGTTTGAGTTACACCATGTTCAGACTCACATCATGAGTGAGGTCTTTCTGTTGCTCAGACTGGACTTTAGTGACACACCCACAGGAAACCAGCTCCTCACAGATCATTAAAGCTCCATATTTTCTTCTTATTTTCATTTTATTTGAAGTGTTGATCCAAAATAATAGTTTCACATCTCCTCTCTCAGGCTTCTCTCCGGAGCTCTAGTAACAACAGGTCAGTGAGCCAATCAGAAGAGAGGAGGCTCTGAGCCTCTCTTCTGATTGGTGGGCGGGGCTTGGTGACTGCTTTGTTGTGACATCACAAAGTTCCAGAAGTCCTGACGGCTGGTTTTAAGGCTCAGTTTCTGAATACAGGCTGTGTGCATGTCTCCTATAAGGGGATATATTATTATCACTTATATACGTCCTCTGGATATATGAAGATATAAGTATAACATATGAAATATGCATAGTAAAATTTGTATATGTACATAAATCAAAAATATCTATGTGATGAATTTTTATCCTGTATAATACATTGCATCTATTAAAAACAACATACATTTAAAACTGTGATTATGTATGTTTTTTCTGATTCATTTCACATTAAATTTAAACATGTCTCTCCTATAATATAATAATAATAATAAAAATAGTATAATATATAACATGAACATCTATGTAACATATGTATATAATATAAGCATATATACATAGATAGTTTTACATAGAAGTTTCTAATAGGTTTTATATGTTTTTATTTTATATGTGCATATACGTCATATATGGAAATCCAATGTATGTACATGTATTACATTTGTGTATGGGTCATTCACTGTTAACTGAACTGACAGAAGTCTGTAGCATCTCTGTCAGTTCTCAGGACCTGAAGAACAGCGACATATGGAGGCTTTACGTGTTGTTAACCGGAGCTCGTGTTTCCTCCTCAACACTTAAACTGGAGAGTAAAACCTCTCACAGCTGATGGGAGGGACGCTGATGTTCCTGAGGGGGAGGAAAAGGAGGAAGTGGTCACTCACAGTTGGTGAGGTCGGGCGGGGCGAAGCTGTCGTTCATGAAGACACTGTTGGGTTTGGCCACTTTCAAGTAGACCACGTCAGGAGTGTTTTTCAAGGCAGTGACGGCGTGTTCATGGCTCACCTCCTCCAGGCAAGCACTGTTCACCTGGGGGGGGGGGTAAAGACCAGAAGGTAAAATCTAAAACTGCTCAGACATGAAATCGCCTCTGATAAAGTGGAGTTACGTGGAGTTTCTAAAGTCAGTGAGTAATCGTGTTAAATAATCCTGATTATGATTTTTGCCATATTCAGCAGCCCTGCTAACTCGTACCCTCAGCACTGGTTACTGATGTGTTCCCTGAGGTCTGAATTCAATCCAAGAAAACTATTTATTGTCAAATTAAATAAAACCAGCCACGAGCGTCGACCTTATTAACTCATTAACATTTTTAAAGAGGCTTAGGATCATAAAAAACCTTTTCAGACCAAGAGTCTCGTTGAAACAACCTCAGTGAAACAATGATAATCTTAGAAACCAGCAGCCTGAGACATAAACAGAAGAGTGAGTCCTCACAGCCAGCAGTTTGTCTCCGATCTGCAGCCTCCCGTCTTTATGTGCCGCTCCGCCTTCGATGATCTTGGTGACGTAGATGCTGTTGTCGCCCGGGATGTGCTGGTTCCCCACTCCGCCTGCTATACTGAAGCCGAGACCTGCAACACACCGGGACCAGGACCCAGAGTGAGGGGGCGGATCAGGAAGAGACAGAAACACGGTGCTGCCGCAATTTAACACAAATCAGGGCTCGAAGATGCACACAAACACATTTCAGGATGTTTCCGTGGAAACTGAGTCTTAGTTCTCGAGCCTGGGCTCTTGTCTGAATAATCATGAGGCCCTGAGGGATTTCACAGAAGACGTCCACGTCTCCATCAGGAGCTACAGCACCGACCTCCAGCTTCACGCCTCAGTTCACCTTCTGTCTGACTGGATGTTTAAACTGAACGGCGCTCTGTACACTTTCGTTACCTTTGGGTCCTTTCACCAGTTTGATCTCCATCACTTTCTCAGAGACGGGTTTCCTCCTGCGGACGTAGAGTCGCACCAGAGAGCCCGCCTCCTTCAGAGCCTCCACGGCTCGGCTGTGGGTCACGTCTCGAACGTCCACCTCGTTAACTCTCAGGATGACGTCGTTCACCCTGAAACACACACACACACACACATAAATATAAATAAAATAAATAAAATAATTTCTTATTTAAATAGGCATTAAAAACAGGAATTGTAAAAAGAATTTATAAATGAACGATTAATCATCAATAAATACTTAAGATTTAAAAGTGGATTTACAAAAACAGAATAAAACTCTCATTAAATAAAAAATTTATAAATACATGAATTAATTGATCAATAAATAATAAATACATTCCTGGATTCCCTCTTCCTTTTCCTAACTGCTTTTCCTACCTGTCATTAAAAACAGGAATTGTAAAACATTTAGCTTCTCCTGTTAGCCTCTCTGTGATATTCTAAAACCAGGCTAAACAATCCCATTTGGCCATGGGATGTAACAAGCTCTCTGATTGGTTGAAAAGTTAACCAGTGGGTTAGTTAGCAGAAAAGCTAAATGACAAAGGCAAATTGATTAGCTAATTGAGTAAAGCTAAAATGCCTTTTCAAATTAAATTAAATTCTATTATTTATTCATGAATTAATAAATGTATTTATATGTTTTTTTAATAAAGATTTCCCCACAGGCAGATTTTTATTTAACGAGAGTTTTATAATGTTTTTGTAGATCTATGTCTAAATCTTAAATATTTACTGACAGATTAATCGTTCATTTATAAATTCTTTTTAAAATCCCTATTTTTAAAAATATGAAATTAAGGAAATGTTTGATTGCTTTTCCTGTCACATTGCTGGTCCTCCATACGATGTAGAGTTACTTTTTATTAATTTTACATTAATCTTACTTTTGTGTTACACAATACCAATAATTTAGTGTGAACAGTAATTTTAATCCAGTAAAGCGGTGTGTGTGTTTATCCAGGTTTGGACATGTGTGTAACGTGTTTATTGTTCCTGACAGAAACAAAGCGAAGTGATTGGGAGGAAGTGGTTCGTCTGTTGGTTTCACTCTTCCTGCTCTAAACATGTTGTTTCGCTCTGACTCTATTTGTTTGGAACTGACCTGAACCTTCAGACACCTGAGACACTTCTAAAGCAACCTGAGAGCCCACCGCCCATCATCATCATCATCATCACCTGGATCAGGTGAGTCAGACTCTGGCTGATGCATTATGAATGAAGCAGTGAAAGGCAGTGGGACACTGCAGGGGGTTCTGGGTAAAAAGACACCGGCTTCAACAGCAGACTTTAAAAAAACTCCTCACACACAGTCCTGTAATAACTGACTGGAAAACAAACTGTGAACACAACACTGACACATCAGCAACTTGTTTATGCTAATGTTAGCTTGTTAGGTTAATGTTAGCTTGTTTAGGCTAACATGAGATTGTTAAGTTAACGTTAACTTGTTAAGGCTAACATTAGCTTTAAAATAAGCTTGTTTAGGTTAATGTTAGCTTGTTTAGGTTAACGTTAGTTTGTTTTTTGTGTCAATGTTAGCGTATTTAGGCTAACATTAGCTTGTTAAGGTTAACATTAGCTTTAAAATAAGCTTGTTTAGGTTAATGTTAGCTTGTTTAGGTTAACGTTAGTTTGTTTTTTGTGTCAATGTTAGCGTATTTAGGCTAACATTAGCTTGTTAAGGTTAACATTAGCTGTAAAATAAGCTTGTTTAGGTTAATGTTAGCTTGTTATGTTGACGTTAGCTGATTAGGTTAACATAGCGAGAGCTCATTACGTGAGCTGGGTGCTCACAACATTAGCAGCTACAGTCGTTACTGTTCAGTAAAACATAACACTGACTGACTGTCTCCATGTTACTCAGTGTAAACTACTGCTGTACACTGACTATATGGAGGTGTGTGTGTGTGTGTGTGTGTGTGTGTGTGGGGTATTTCAGTGTTATTGGTTCTGACTAACGAATATCCTGGTATTGTGACGTCTCCAGTCTAATCTGAGGGACTCCGCACTCTGTCACATAGTTGAGGACCAGGTCTTTAAGATCAATGTGTCCTCTCGTCCTCTGTGTGTGTGAGTTGTCCCACCTGAGACGTCCGTCCTGGGCGGCGGCTCCTCCAGGTATGACTTTGGTGATGAAGATGCTGGGGTCTTCACCGATGTGGGGGTTGTCTGTGCCGCCGGCGATGCTGAAGCCCAGCCCCGAGTTTCCCTGGCAACCAAAGACGTAGGATCAGTCTGATGTTAGTGGTGGAATAATCTTTTTCTCATGAACAGATGTATTTCTTGTTTCTTGTTTCTCTTGTTTTGACAGAAGAACAAAGAAAGAAAGTTTCTCTACATCTGCATCATATACAAACTTCTACATGTCGACATGTTTCTGTTTTTAGACTTTGGCGTCAGTGACGTTTAATACGTCAAAGACACAAAATATCAAGAATGTTTCTCTGAGTGAAGTGAACAGGCTACAGTAGATTCACATTTAAAGGACTCGTGTGGTTTTATTCTACATTATTATCATCAACAAATCCCAAGTTTCATTATTTAAAGTCTCAGTAATTTACTCAATCAGCTGATTAGCGTGGTTTTCAACAAACAAGCATTTGTTGGGACTATTTTCAGCAGCGGATTAATTCTACTTTTAATACACATTCTCAGGACTGGCTGACTTTATATGTTCCTGTAGTAAATACCAGTCTTGGTAGGACAGCCTTCAGATATCACGCCACATCTGTCTGGAATAATTATATATTATTATATTAATAATAATCAATTTTAATTATATATATAATCATATATATATATATATATATATATATATTTCTGAATCAACAACATAATTATTTCAGGATTCTAAGAAAGATTTTCTGAATTAACGAGATAATTCTGAGATAATTAAACTTTTCTCAGAGCTCAGATATGACTTCCTGATTAAATAAAGTATAAATGCCGTATTACATATGTATTTAGACGACAATGAAACTCGTGCTGGGTTACAGAATCTCACCAGATTTTAATACGCAACTGGTGAGATAATCCCCCCCCCCCACACACACACAATTAAACCACGTTCACACACGCACGTTAACATATGAAAAACACACGAGCCTACAGACAGACAGACACACAAGACAAGACAAGACAAGACAAGACAGACAGACAGACAGGCTGCAGCTCCTGTAGGACTCAGCTGGCTGAGCCTCTTCTTATTTACAGTACGCTGCACATGAAGGCGCTCAGCTGAATTAGGACGATGATAATAATAATAAAGATTTCACCACAGGCAGATTAAAGATTCAAACACAGCTGCATCACACTCTTCATCACGTCCTCAGCCTGAAGCATCTGGACACTTTCTATATTTAAAGTACAGTCTGTAGGTTTGGTAAAGACACCAGTTCGTCCTCAGAGTTTAAAAGAACATTGAAGTGAGTGGAGTGATGGACCGCAGCTCGTAAAGACGTGTCGGAGTCTCAGCTCCAGAAACCAGGAGGACGGCCGCTCGTCGTCGTCTTACCCTCTCCAGTGTGATCTCCTCGTACTCATAGTCAGCCTCCGTCCCGTTCACCTGCACACGCGCACACACACACACACACACACACACACGATTTATCAGTTACCTGTTAGGTCACGTTAATAAACAACAGGTGATTGATCTTCTCAGCTGAAGAGGACACAGAGTTTGAACCTTCAGACTGTGTGTTGTTGTGAACCACAGACATGTTTCCACAGGTTCACCTTGTTAAATAGAAACACCTGCCTCCTCGCCATCAGCTGATCTATCATCATTAACTCACAGTTTTTCAGCATAAAACAATAATTCCTAACGATATAATTGATTAAATGGACAGAACCTGGACTCAGAGCAGCAGCAGCAGGATAATAAAGAATAAAGAATTAAAAAAGCTGAATTCTGTCACGATAATATTCATTGAGGTTTCTGGTGAAACGACCTTCACAAGCTGCAGCAGGAAGCAGGAAATGTTCTTTTTCAAACCTTCTGAGACTGGATGAAATGTTTCTGCAGATCCTCTGATGAAGCGACAGTGACTCGCTCTGATTATCAGGCTAAGACATTGACCTTCAAAATAAAAGTCTGGTCTGAGCAGGTGAACAAGTTGAACTCACGTATGGAGGCGTGTCCAGGCTGTCGGTGTTGACCACCACAGGGGGAGGATTGGCCTGAGGAGAGAAGAGACATCACAGCGTCAGAGGAGACGTCTTCGCTCAGAAACACCCCCCCACAAACTGACCCCCCCCCTCCCCCCGCCCCCCCCCCCCCCCCCCCCCCCCCCCCCCACACACACACACACACCTCCCATTCAATCAGCATCCAAACACAAAACCTGAGCAACCTCCCACTGAGCTCCACCCCTACAGAAACACCACACACTGAACCCAAGCAGCAAATGAAAGAGACTCACTCTCCTCATGATGCTACAGACCAACTGAGGACAGGACAGGAAGCCGTGGATTTGAGCAGAGATTAGCGAGGACAGAGCGAGCGAGCGCTATCAACATGGCGGCATGTCACTGTGAAGCAAGAAGCCTGAAATCAACCGACATCAAAGTCCAGCAGGATGGAAAGACTCCTCTCCTTCTTCTTCTTCTTCTAGCCTCAAAATCAATCTCTCCCTAACTCGCTCACTCACTCACTCACTCGCTCGCTCACTCACTCGTTCTGCTCCTGTCTGCCTCTCTCGCTCGTCGCTCACTTTCTGCCCGGGAGGAGCCAGATGGGCTCTTAAAAGTCAAATGGGGGGAGTGTGGCATTTCTCCCACTGTGTGCATCTCTAATCTGCTCACTTCATCAGAGCCACAGCTGGACGGCAGACATGGGAGTGAAAACGCTGCGTGGCGGCGGCGGCGGTGACGGCGGCAGAAAGACGAGCAGCCACATGAAGGAGGAGACAGACGAACAGACAGATGCAGCACAGAGGAAAAGACAGGTGGAGGAAAATAAAAAGAGAAAACAAAAAAACCTGTGACGTCGGAGGGATGACGGTGGTCTCGGCTGGGATTGGCGAGATTGGGATCACAGGGATTATGGGAGAGGAAGGCGGGGCGGCTTCGGCCTGCTGAACAATAGCATGGTGAGGGGTCAAAGGTTAGACAAACACAGTGCAGCACAGATGAACAGTGAGGAGGAGGAGGAGGATGTTGACTGACGGGTGTCCATGTCGTGTGTCTGTTTGTTTTGAACACACCGAGGTGCCAGGTGGGTGGAGTCTGACACACACAGGCCACAGAGGGTCAGAGAGGTCGGCCAATCACACGAAGACGTGCAGTGATTGACAGACTTCCTGACACTTTCCGGACAATTCCTGATGCGACAAACTCCGCCCATCTGCTGCTCTAAGAAGATTAAAGCCACACTATCTGACCTGAGTGTGTGTGTGAGTGTGTGTGTGTGTGTGTGTGTGTGTTAAATCCTCCGTCCCTCGGCTCAGTCTCAGCAGGGGGTGAATGTCCTTTTGGTGATTATTGAAAAGCAGCAGATATTTCAATCTGGGAGAGGAGAGAGTATTAACCCCCGACAGCTCAGCGGTGACATCAGCGCACATGGTCAAAGGTCAAAGGTCAGTTGCACAACTGTCACAGCAATGTGCCACAGCAGCACTGATTTCAGGTCTGATTTCTGAGTTCATCCTGACGATGAAAGGTCACGGGGTCAATGAAATGTGAGGGGTTCGTCCTCGGGGGGGAGGGACAGACGACCACGTCCGTCTCCTTCTCATGGAAATATCTCAGTGACGCCTCGATGGAACTTCTTCAAATTTGAAACAAACATTCACTTGGACTCAAGGATGAACTGATTAGATTTTGGTGGCTAAAGGTCAAAGGTCAAGGTCAGTGTGACCTCACAAAACACTTTAGCCACAACTCACACCTTCACAGAAATTATGACAAAACGGTTCATATTTTGTGACTCTGGATAAACAGGGACGTGACCCGGAACTAGTCTGAGTGGCGGAGGGATACAAGAGGAGGCGATTCTAGTTTATTTTTAATTATTCACAGTCAGTAGTTTATAAACACATCAACAGAAACAGAATATACAGATAAATATCTTTAACTGTAATTTCAGCTCAGATGCCTCATGTCAGTGATGATCGACTGATTATCATTACTGACATTAAAGGAACTTCAGTAAAAAAAAAAAGTTCCACACTGGTTTAGAAAATGTTGTAAAGATCACACAAGGTTTTATTTTCTATCACTAATCTCCTGCTGACTCCCAACACCAACGCCGTCACACCTGCCACTGGTCCACATCAGTCTGATGTCACACTGTTTCACCCCCAGACTAACTCAGGTCTAAGACCAATGTTACCACGGTAACATGTTAATCAGTGACACCTGTGCTGACCAGCAGCACCCAAAAACAAACAGAAAAACATGTCTCATAATTTGTGGTTTGCTAAAGTTGTGAGAAAGATTTTTAGATATTTATTTTACATATGCATATATTTCATATATGAACATTAGATATTTAAAGAAAACAAAAAACAAAAAAAATAGCAGCAGATGAGTGAGATCAGTGGTTTTAACCCTCGGGTCAGGTTCAGTTAATGGGAGACAAGATAAATAGATCTGACCAAAGATGGTGAACGTGACAGCAGCAGGAGGCTGCCACATACATTTATATTAATTTTAATATTTGGTTTTAAACTGGAGGGAGATTCAGAGGGGAAAGTGACTCCACCGCTTCATCTAGAACAGCTGGTAACTACTACACCAGAAAATCATTTCACAATAACTCAAGTGACCAAACTGCTGGTACGTGACTGTGGCTTCACTTTAAAACCCTGGTTCACACATTGAAGCACAATAAAGAGGAGTGAGCGTGAGGCGGCCTTCGACACTGTGACCTCTGTTATGTAAGAGCGGGACCTCGCGAAGCTGCTGGCAGGAAACGCCGCTGTGTGTTTCGAAGAGGCTTAATTGTTGTGCTGCAGCAGCAGAACCCGGAGCCCATGGAAAACAAACAGCCGCTAAAATTAGCCGCTCACATCGACCGCATCGATCCAGCAGCCCTACATCTGGAGCGCCGCTCAGAGAGCCGCTGATAATGGGGCTTAATTGCTCCCAAAGAATTCAAACGGGTTTGACAAACGCAGCAGAGGACAGAGTTTCTGTAGGAATTTAACCAGACTGATGGGTGAGAGTGAGCGCTCCTGTCACACACAGAATCTTTGACCATCGACACCAGAGAGACATGAGCTAACCAGGACAACTGGGTCCAAAAGAAATGATTCCAAAACTGTTGATTTAACAATTAGCCAATAAATCAATCAGTCAATCATCAGCAGATTAATTAACAGATGTGATATTTGATTGAAGTCATTAAGTGAGAAAAAATACCTGATCTTCTCTCCTTTATATCTCAGTAAGCTGAATCACTGAGGGACATTTGAACGCATCACTAGAGAGACTAAATGAAGAATCACTTAACACAAAGATGATCAACTTTACAAACAACAGATATCTAAAGCTTTTTCACAACAATTACAAGTTCTTACATTTTACAGTTTAAAATAATAATAATGCTTTTATTAGTCAGAACACAGAGCACATTCGTTTGTTGACACTTTCACCTGTTTGACAGAAACCTCAAACACATCTTCTCTTGTTCTTATTCCCAGACACGTTCACTGATCTTGCAGACAGCAGAAACATCAGTGTGACTCTTTAATGGAAGTGACTGTTAGCAGCAGCTCTAAAACCAATCACATGATAATTATTGTACACAGCATCGTCATCTACTGCATGTAGAAGAATAAAGGAAAAAAGCCAAACTGATTAAAAACAACAAGAGGAAGAAATAAAACAAAGACAGAGCTGCTGGAAAGTGATGGAGGATGTTTAATGAGCGGAGCAGAGAGATGATGAGCTTCCTGTTTTCAGCTGCTGGGACACACGTGGACTTTCTCTATTGATTCTCCATAAACTGACACACTGTAGTAACTCAATCTGACACGCACACAAACACACTGCTGCCACAACGCTGTACATGTGCAGCCAGTGACCACCAACAACACGACGTCTGTGACGCTGCTGCAGACACAAGAACAAAACCAAAACAGCAGTTTTCAGTTTGGTTTTCTCAAAGTCTTATTAACAGGTGTGTCAGTTCTGACTTTGACAAACACAAACATTTGTTTCTACAAATCCTTTTTATCGAACAAGACCCTGTGATGAATCAAACACAGTCTAAAGGAGGGAAAACTTTGACTGAAGTCTGGAGCTACTGTTTGAAAGTGAGCAGTTATCAGTGTCAGCTGTCAGAGCTGGAGGACGATACTGAGTGCGATAAACTTCAGTAGCTCTTGTCACTAACTTGGAGTGATGAATACTTACTTACTTACTACAGTATTTTACTTTGAGGTATCAATACCTGAGAGGTTGGTCAACTGGTGACCAGGTCCTGAACGAAGCAAAGAGACCATCAACTTCAGAACAACACAATCTATGAAAAGTACAATCCTCACCAACAACCAACCAGTCACAGAGAAGTTCCCTGGCACACAGCAGCAATGACCTCAAGTGGCACCACAACACCAACCAAGTCCAACCGCGACGTCCTGAAACAACTCAAACAGATTCAGGCCAGAGTCGACTAGTCCAATCACACCCGTGATCCAGAGCGTCCAGTTCACCATCAGAAACCTCTGGCAGAAGGTCCAGGTCATGCAGAGGCCGGACAGAACCGGACCTTCTTCCCCACAAACATACAGGTAATAAAAGTAACGATGACGCCCACCTGGAGCTTTGAGCTTCAGCAGACTCAGTGAAACTTCATACTCTTCATTATGAACCCTGGTACTTTTTGGTATCAACTCAGCGGAACAAATCCTTCAGTACCTTTTGACACCGACTTGTCCTAAATACCCGAGTTCTTTTTGGTATGGACTTTGTGCTACGAACAATTGCCAACAACGTGGTGCTAGAAAAACTTCAGTAGGTTTTAAAACAATGTTACACTATTTTCTGACAACAACAAACAAACGCAACGAATGAAACGTCTCAGTACCACGGACACTGAATAAAAACAAAACATCTCCAGTTTCTTACAGAAGCACGTCAGACGTCATTGAGGCTGAAGTACCTTATTGAAGGCGAAGGGCACCCAGGGAATCTCTGGCCTGTTGGCTGCGTGGCTGCTGCTGATGACTTTGGCCGTACTCTTGGTCGGGCTTTTCTTGACGCTATCCCGCAGGTTGAGGAATCGACTACGAGCTCGGCAGGACGCCGGCACGGTGCAGGTGGTGAAAGTGGACAGAGACGCCTGGACCTGTGGATGATTCGGCTGCTGCTGCTGCTGCTGCTGTCGGTGGAGTTCGATGGCGTGCTGCCTCTGGAGCGGGTGCAGGTGGGCGATTGACTCCTGCAAGTTGATGTTGACCCGCGGCAGCTTCTTCTCGGCGCCGTTCATGGCCTTGGAGGTGAACTCCTGTCGGGGGTAATGTGTGGTCATCTTCTTGGAGGAGATTCCCGGTTGCAGGAGGAGGTGGTTAAATAATAAATGATGGATAGGTCCTTCTGATCTGGACGGGCTTGTTCGGTCTCTGCGGCGTGACGGCAACAGATCCAAACTCGATCCTGTTACTCAGGCTCCACCACCTCCCTCCACCACCAAAGCACAATAACACTCCTCTTTTCTTTCTCCGTTCACCCCTCCCTCGTCAGTTACTCTCTCTGTGACACCCTCCCTCTCGTCTTCTCTCATTCCCCTGCCAATTAATCGGCTTCAGTGAGCGAGGCACATGTCAGCACGAGTGGGGTGGGGGGAGGGGGGCCACTCCACTGGGTGCATGAATAATCAATGTCGCCCCCGGATTCAGACACAACGGCGTGCATGTCAGCGTCAGCAGCGAGGGAGGAATGCGACGAGGACTCCTGGTTAGCAGGAAGCTGCAGCGGCTTTAAATCCCGACAGTCGTCTCTTCAGGACTGAACCAGCAGCTGCTGCTGCTCATGTGCTCCGTCTCATTTTTGGTTTTTGTTTCCAGATTGTTAAGTAACAAAAACTAAACATGAAAATGAGCAGATTTCTTTCAAAATAAAACTACATGATGGTGCTCAAAGGTAGGAGATGTACAGGGTTAACTTTAGTCAGTGTGGACAGACCAGACACCGACAGTCCTGAAGCTCCACCATGTCTGTCACCAGGACGTGACAGTGTTTCACTCTTAGAGCTTTTCCAGTAGTGGAACTAAAAATGTAAAGTTTGTCCTGAGGAGGCGCTAGAGGAGAGATCACCCGCTCCTTCAAATAAAAAAGGTTTACCCTCTGGTGAGTGAAGCTGGAAATTTCTCAATAGACAAATTTGTTACCAACAACAAACAAAACTTAGTTTGAGGAATATCAACATTTTCTTATACACAAAAAAACACAATGTTGTTTCTCAACAGAATTTGACAAAACAAGCCAAACTTCTTACTATCAGCACTTAATAAAGTCTTAAACCATAAAAAAACAATGACTGAATAAGTTTAAAGTTTAAATACGTTTAATAATGAGTTTTTGACCGAAACAGCTCGTCCATCAGAATAAATAAACCAGACTAAAATATAAAACCACTAAATGTTTTGGTCACAAAAATCCTCATAAACAACATTTGGTTTTTGTCGAAAAATGTTCATCATATCAATAGAATATCAATATCTGTATTGGTTCTATACTGAAAATATATAATTTTAGTGTTGGAACTATGAACAGCTCTGCTGAGACGTGATTGGTTTACTACAGGAGGCTCAGGTCGGGCTGATAGCATCCAGTCTTTCTGCTGGGTAAATTATAAATGGGCAAAGTATTTAAACAGCATAAAATATGCCCCAGAATAACCCATATACGAGCGTTGACATGACAACAGGCGCTGTGCAGTTGGACAGAGGTCTGATTTCATAAGTGGATTTAAAATCCAGGAGGAGAGCTGTGTTTTGGTGGGAGGAGCGTTTCCAGATCTTTCCCTCTCCAGCATCCACAGGAAAAACAAGCCGAGTCCCAGACTCAACACTTCATCTGTACACACAACACAAAATAAACAATACCCACAGTCCCTGAACGCCTCGTCCCCATCCACGATGTCAAAATATATTGATCTGCTCCATGTCCGCATCATCTCTGATGTATTAAATTGTCATGTGAACAATAAAGCGAGTTATTGTTTGGCAGGCTCGATGAGAATCGACCAGGAGCATGAAATGTGCAGGAATGTGGAAAGTGATCCACATGATTCATGACAACAGGAACACAAACACAGCATTTAGAGAGCGAGTCGATACGATAAACTGCACTGAACACGTCACAGTGTGTGAACCAACAGACACTGACACCCCCTCACCGCTTCATCATCAGCACATCCAGTGTTTCCAGCTGAAGTCTGACTCCTCACTGAGAGGAGCAGCACACAGCCACAGCGAGGATCTGCCGTGGATCAGGATTAGAGGCCGACTCTGCTGCTGCTGCACGTCTGCAGCTCCTCCTACAGGCCACACAGGTCAACACACACCTGCAGCTCCGAGCACCGACCACACAACACAGGTTTACAGAGCAGCGACACTGATGGGGTCAGCAATCAGGCTTTTAAATGTCAGTACACTTGTTTCACAGAACGTTTGGTCAGATTAAACCTTAATATTTTAAAACACAACCAGGGGAGGGACCATAGCAACCAAGACCTATAGATTAGCACGTGCAGGGAGAGGTGGACATTCAAGGAAAGGTGTGCAGCGACAAGGAAGAAGACACGAGTTAGAGCTCATGTTAAGATGCAAGTGTGTTCACCAACTGCTCCGTCAGTAATAATATCTGGTGTATTAGCTATAATATATACAGTATGTATATATATATATATATATATATGTATATACATATATATATATTAGCTATAATGTAGAGAATCTACCTGAAGATGCTTCTTATACTTATCTAATGACGCCTGCTGCTACAATACACCTGTCAGTTACCCACAGAATCACTTCCTCTTGTGCAATTCTTACAAAATAATAGCGCAAGAACGCTTTTTTTTCTTTTACATTTCTCCTAGTCAAGCTATTGTGAGCTTTAATTCTGAAAAGTTCTGACAGGAAGTTCAAAATTTTCTACTGCTTGCTTCCACACAAGAAAACAGGCAATGCAGCTTTTATTTTGACTATGTTCCAAAAATACAGAAAAACCTGCCAGGAGCTAAAAGAGCTAAAAGTTCAGTGGACAGTTTTAAACCACAGCTGAAAATTATTTCATTTGGCTTTGAATTAATTCTCTCATATTTTACTCTTCTTACTGGTTTTTGTTTTTATTTTCATTTACAGAGTAAATATTATATATATCAAGGTCACACTGACCTTGACCTTTGACTTTTAACCACCAAAATATAATCAGTTCATCCTTGGGTTCACATGAATGTCTGTGTCAAGGTGTTACTGAGATATCGTGTCCATGGGAATGGGATGGACGGACGACCTGAAAACAAAATGGCCGCTGCTCTGACTGTCGCCGGGCAGAGGAATAAAAATTGTTGCAACAGCGTGTTGACAAGCTGCCAGAGGAGAGCGCCCAGTCAGAGTTAAATCCTGATGTTGGTGTAACCCCACCCCTCCCGCCCCGAACAACAGGAAGTGGCAAATTGTAACCAAAGAGTAAAAGCAGCAGGTGAGCAGCAGGTGAGCACAGCATCACCAGCATTAAAGGAAAACTGGATACAACCCAAGTCTTCTTTCCTTCCTGTTCTGTCACAACAGAGTCCAAACACAACTACAGTCAAAGTCCTCCACGGGTTTATCATCACACTCAGACAGCATAACAGAAAACACCTGCCGCATACATTACCCACAATGCTGCTGGACACTTCAGTAGCACATTGTGATGCTAGTAGTGGCTAATGTATCTGACAGCCATGAGCTTGTTCTGGATCCGACCCCACCAGGAGCTCGACGGTCCCTGTCACCTTCTTCCTGTGTTTACTTTCCTGCTCCAGACGATCTGACCAATCAGAGGAGAGAACGTTCTCACCTGGTTTGTCATGATGCATTTTGGTTCACTTGAATTTTTCTATGTGTGAAAATAAACTGAACCTACAAGTTTACAACCTCATCAACTGAACCGGAGCAGAGCGAACAGACTGTAGGAGAGAAAACGTCTTGTTTTCAGGCCCCACCCACACTGACTCAGGTGACATCACCTGAGGACATTTATCAAACATCGGAGGTAGAACATCAGTTAACCTTCACCTCTCTCAGCCACTTTTTAACTTTTAAATGCTACATCACATAAATAACAGCTGGTGTGAGCTGATCAGATGTGATGACACGGTCTGCACGTGTAGATCTTTGGCTCGTTCGCTCCGGGCTGACGGCGAGCTGTTTCACGGGTCATTAACCCGCGGCAGGCTGCAGGTGGAGGAGCGGCGCTGTCGGCGAGCCATGCCTGACGAGACACCAAACAGATTACAGTCATCAATCTGAGCTCAGAGGCCCGTCACACCTGCACACAGACCACCAGGGAACACAGTGTCACTGCGGAGGAACCAACAACCCCGCCCCTGTTAGTGCCTTGCTCCAATGACAGAGGAAGGAAATGAATTTACACATCAAAGCAAAGGTCGCACAACTATCCTACTTTAGATGCAGAGGTGAAGTGAAAAGTGAAACTCGACAGATGAGCACCTGCGTCAGAAAATACCTGCTACAAGACTCAAACCTGAGGGACGACTCAGTCACTCAGCAGCTTCCATCCACTCGCTCTCTGACTCTGGGTCAGTTCATGATGAATTCTGTGACCATGGCGACTAAACCTACGAAGGTCAAGTGATGAGAAACATTAACTCTCCAAACATAAGAATCAGGGTCAGTCGCACAAAACACCTTCAGTCTTCTCCTTAAAGTTTCCTTAAAACGTTCACTTAAGTATTGAAGGTTTTCTCCTGATCTTAGTCTTTTACTTAAGGAATCACTTAAAGTCAGTAAAACTGTTGAACAAAAGACCTTAGCGACCAAACTAAGGAAAAACCTCAAGGTCCCTCTGACTCCGTCTTAACTGCAACACGACTGAGTTTATGGTGATAGATGAAGAACATGAACACGACCCAGGAAGAGAGGCAGAACCCAACAGACCCTTGACGACGAGGAACTGATTCAACATCACAGGTTCGACCGTCTAGAACTGCAGCCTCGACTCTCCAAAGCTCAATGATTGATGAGTTAACAGCGCACTTCTTTAATGTGACCTGCTTCCCAAAAGTGTCACAAGCTAATGCCAGCAAACACAGAGTTTCCATGGAAACAGTAGAATTTTACTGCTGTGAATTACTTAACGTTTTTCCTGAACTAAGGAAACATTTTAAGAGATTCTGTGTAACACCACGGAAGTGTTTCTAGCTCCGATTCCTTCCAGTGGATGTTAAAGTTTGTCTTCGGTTAAAATGAGCAGAGCTACAAATCAAGTGGACGAGCTCTGAGGCTTCAGCCTGTTTAGCTCCTCCACAACACGTAAACACAGTGTGGGTAAACACTAACTCAGCTGGAGCCTCAGATTAACGCCATATTTGGGGTTAGGAGGGGAAGAAAAAAAAATGTAATTACACTGTAAAAACCCAACTAGGGTCAAGAGTTGGAAATTAGCAACAGCTATAAACTATAAACTCTATTGGAACTATATTGTCCCGATTACATAAATAAATTAACTAAATAACAGCAACATATCACCAAGTTGACATGTTGAACCTGCGACTAAACAGCTGTTTGTCTCCACATCCAGCTGTTACACATCAACATGATGTTTCATGTGTTAGCTCTATGTTTGGTCTCCACCAGCTGCTCTCTGACTGAAGCTGTCTGCTGCTGAACAGGAAGTGGACAGAGGCTGTTTACAGATGTTTCTCTGAGGCTACATCCGCACTGCTAAATGATGAGGTCACAGCCACGGTCTCTCCTGATTGGCTCTCATCAGCCTGGACTACCAGTGGTGAATACAACATGATGATGAATGACAGAGTTACTGGACTTGTTGTCTTTGTAGCAGCTGCTGTTCACTTACATTCTCTGTTTTAATGCTACAGCTGTCTCTGCTGCTCCTCCTTCAGAGGAGACGATCTACTTCCTGTTTACACCGGCTCGCACATGCTCAGTGTAGGTGAGTGCTCAGGTATGTGTGTGTTCAGGTGTGTTAGCCTGGACGGAGATTGATTTAGTTATAACGCTGTTATAAACCTTTCAAACACTCGCTACATTACTTCGTATACGAGTCTTGTGAAACATCTGTTCTGCTTTCAGACAGAGTTGAAGATCATTAGAAAACTTTGAAGCGGTGATGTCGTCCTCCTCAGCACCTCCACGTTCATGTATGTTAATGTGAGTGTGTGAGGCAGTAAACAGGGAGGCGGTGGGGTAGCACTGCGTGTCAGGAGCCTGGAGGTTGCTAGGCAACGCCGGGGAAGGCATGTGCTACTGCAGGGGTTCCTCACATCTGCCCAGAACATGATGCTGCTGTTTATGCAGGTAAATCTCTCCACATCGACACGCTGCCTCGTTCACACACACACACAGATTTATGAAAAGCTGCACAGGTGTGTGTGACGGAGTCCAGAACCAAACCTGAACATCAACAGAAACACGACCACAGTCTGAGACGAGGGAGACTCCATCGTTCTGCTAATCTGATACGACCCACAGCTGCTGAACGCTCTGGAACATTCAGCTGTGTGTGTGTGTGTGTGTGTGTGTGTGTGTGTGTGTGTGTGTGTGTGTGTGTGTGTATGTCCTCGATTCCTCAAGATGTAACGACACACAGTGATCTCACGTTTAGACGGCGGCGAGCTCCGACACATTTAGCTCCGACGTAATAACCTGCTCACAGCTGCTGCTGCAGCCTTATCAACAAATCACCTCAGATCTCCCACCCACACACACACACACACACACACACACACACACACTCCTCATGCTTCCACTCATGTATCTGATGATGGCGCTGACACCACACTGCTTCAGGATGGGACAGTGGATGAGGGTCTGGAGACCTGCGGTGGAGGACTGGACCAGATGTGCAGGGTTCTGCATGAATCCTGATCCAGCACATGACGCAGCAGCAGCAGCAGCAGCAGTAGCAGCAGCAGCAGCAGCAGCAGCAGATCTCCTGTTGCAACTTTTCCACATCTGCCTCATCCAGCAGCGTCACACCGATCGAAACATTTACAACAACACACAGCGGTCAGAGCTGAGCATGATGAAATGTACACGCTGGAGAAAATGAGTCACTACACAGAGCAGCGGTGCAGCACCTCCCCCTACGTCCTCACCTTTAGGAGGATTTTTTCTTTTTATGAATGGGAGGGTGGGGGGTGGAGGGGGGGTGACCTACCAGTAGGCGCCGGTGGAGCCGCTTGGTTCTCCTCAGGGTGCCCATGATGCGGCGGCCCATCTTTTTGGCGTACCACACAGAGTTGAGCATGCTGCTGCTGCTGCTGCTGCTGCTGCTGCTGCTGCTGCTGCTGCTGCTGTGAAGGTGGAGGTGGTGTGTCGCCTCCTCTGCGCCTCCTCTCGCTCCTGCAGCAGGCTGCGGGGTGGCAGAGGTGGTGCTGGCTGGAGAGCAGACGATGGGAGGGGGGCTTCACTCCACCTTGTGTCCCCCCCCCCCTCTCCTCCTTCCTCTTTCTCCTCTTCCTCACAGACACAAACAGGGAGGCTGCAGAGGAGCTGACGGAGGAGCCGACACACGCCGAGATCGTCCTCCTCCGTTTAGTTCACGAGCAGCAGCGGCGGGAGACGTGAGCCGGTGAACGGCAGTCGTTACACGCCAGACTTGACTGGAAAAAGAGAGAGGAGCCTCGGGGGGAGCGGATTAACCTGCCGGGGTGAGAGAGCATCGCTTAGCAGGCGGAGAGAGAGCAGCCGGTCGTCCAGCCTCCGTCTGTCTGAAGCAGACAGCGAACAGCAGACTGCAGCGCTGACAAGGACGGAGAGACGACAGAGACAGTGTTTAAAGAGAGAGCAGACAGGGAGGAAGTTAGTCCTCTGATGTCTTCTCTCTGCAGCTCCTTCCTCCTCCTCCTCCTCCTCTTCCTCCCCCTCCTCCCTTCTGGTTCTCAGCCCCGGGGGGGAAGGGGGGGGGGGGTCCAGCTGACCTCTGTCCTACTTCAGTCCTCAGACTTTGAGTCCCTTTCTAAAAATGAGTCAGCAGGGGAAACTCGCACCAGAAAACTGCTGAGTGATCACGGCTGTGACGGACAGCGTGGTGATGTGTCGAGTCACGCCGGCTGATCGGAGTCAGAGGAACTTCATGTAGGAAGCTGCTGTTAGTCAGTGGTGACTTTAGCAGTTAGTTCAAACTCTGTACGCTACGGAAGCCTAATGCAGTCACTTAAGAAAACAACATTCTGCTGCATGTTGGTTATTTTGAATTAACAAAACAATTATCTCAGAAGAGAAAATAATCTTGTTAATTCAGAAAAACATAAGATTTTTTTTTTTTTTAAAGAAAACTTTTACTTTACTTGACTAAGATTTTTTTTTTTAATTAACATAATTCTGAAATAATGATCTTTTTAATTCAGAAAAACAGAGCAGAATTAGTTTTTCTCAAGTTAATGCATTACGTTTCTGTAGTACGCAGTTCTGGAGGCAAATTAAATTAATTTAAAACATAAAATATGTTAAAAAAAAAAAAAAAAAAAAAACATTAAAAATATAAGAATTTAAAAAGTAATTAAAAAAACAAATATAATACCATTTAATTCCTGATAAAAATGTAAACAACACATGAGCTTGTGCTCGATGTAGTTCAGGCTGAACTGGGTTACATTTTTTTTTTAAGTTATTTTATTTATATATATATTTGTTTTTGTTTTTTTGCAGTGCTTCTAATTGCCTTCAAAAAATGAAACTTACAGGTATTTATACGTGTAAGTCTTCATGTCATAGTTCATCCATAGATTGGTATCAGCTACGACAAGAGAGTTGGAAGTTGCTTTAAAAGATTCTCGTGTTTCATCTCTGAGTAACTCTGAGTAAGATCGGTGTGCGGTCCACAGAGTGGGCGGTCTTGTTTTCATACATTAACAAAGGTGTGTGATAAATTTCCAGGAAGTTCTCGCCCTTTGATGTTCAGGTTGAGCCTGTCCAAACTCTGTGGATATTTTTGTGCTTGTTTGTTTCTAACATGAAGCTGAGAGCAGAGTTAGTTTAAAGAAGCCATTCATTCCAAAACACTGTCACAAATACTGAAAATCCATGAGGTTCCACAGGGCTCTCTCCTGGGTCCTCTGCTTATATGTCGCCAGCTCGGGTCACAGTCCCAAGGAAAAGCACTGATTTACATCACTATGCAGATGACACCCAGTTCTATATAGCTGTTGATCCCGAGCACCTGAGCCTCATTTACTCCCTTACAAAACTGCTTCTCTGAAATCAATTAATGAATGAAGCAAAACTGGATTTCCTCCAAAAGAGCAGAGACACAAACTTTGCCTTCAGTTTACCCCAAAGTCTCACCGTCAATCCTTATATCAATGGACAGTATGCAAATTAAGACAACTATTCATCACTGATAAATGCCATGCTGTAAGAAAAAATTACAGGGTGTGACCAACAGAGAAAGCTGGTAGCCTGGAGCCCGGTTCATGCATTTATCACAAGTAGGCTCAACTCCTGTGATTCAGAGACCAAAGTATCTGTTCAGTATGACCAGTGTCACAGAAAATTATGATCACAAAAACACAGTCAGTAAAATGCTAAAAGCTAAAGATAATCATTTCATCTCACCTCTTTTACGAACTACGCAAGACTGATGTCAAACAGTAGGAGAGAGTCTCCGGATGAGATCCACAAAAGTACAGTCGAGTGCTCAAAACAAACCCCGGACTCAGACGCCACAAGAGGCTTTTGCCCGTGGAACCATGTATGGTAAAGAATCCAGAAGATGCAATTTACATCTGCAAAGATGTGGCTCCAATTTACACAGTTACACGGGGGTTTAGTGAGTTGGTTCAAACACTTGACCTGAGGTACAAAATGCCAAACTAACATGCGATGCATTCATTGAATTTACATCATGATACGTATTGTTATCTGGATATGAAATGAGCTGGATCAGAATATGAGATTTTGGTCACATGGCACAGCCCGACTTGGACTGACAATAGGTTCTTTCCTCTTTAATATGGGCCAATGTAATGTTGTTGAGCTGTGTTACTCTTCTGGAAATGTGCATCGTCTGAAAAGTCAATGTACGAAACAAGAAACCACGTCCTGCTGATTCTAAATTTCCCTGATCTTCCCTGCCTGGAATACGCCTCCTGACATTCCATGATTTCCTTGATATTCCATGACTGACTGGCTATAAATAGAGTCGGCCTGCCCTCCCATCATCCTTTGTCGCATTTGGGAATGAAGTGTAGCAGCAGAGATGAGACGATGGAGAAGAAACATTAGTGACAAGTCATTTCATGGCCTCTGAATCCTTTGTCTTGGTGCTAAATATACATCAGAGCTGCTGTAAATCTTTCTGTTGGGGACGAACAGAAGGCCAGCTACTCTGCATTTTACTATCACCCCCCCCCCCCAAACTACAACTCCCCCAACCCTGTTACAGAAAGCCTCACTAAATCTGTCCTTGTCCTTCTCTGCAGGTTCAACCCCCTCCTCCTCCTCCATTTTCCTGCCGTCAGGATTTTCTTTGTCGGCATTCATCTCCTGTGTTGCCATGGTGCTGCCGAGGAGAGCAAGCGAAAGGCGGAGGAAGAGATGAAAAAAAATGAAAGGAATAATACAAAAAAGGAGTGTACAGTACGTCCTCCCAGCCGTTAGTGTCTTTGTGGGATGTAAGGATCCATTCATTGCGATACGGTGGCGGAGATAACTGCCTGCTGACGTCAGTCCAGGGCCGGGCGGCTGCCGCAGATCAAACGTGGCGGAAACAATGAAGAGCAGGATGTGGAGATTTCTCCACCACAGCCTTGCCGCCAGAGCAGGTGACTGTACCGGTGAAATGACAGCGTGGACTTCCTGCTCACTGACCAAACAGTTGTCCAGCTGCTGTTTGGTCTGATGTTAACTCTGACTCCCAAGTAGACCAAACACTGCACGGCTCCGAGTTATTGTACAACTACAGTCACTTCACAGCATGTCAAATGCTCAACATGCTAAAGTTAGCACGTTAATATACCATCTTCGTTTAGCTAATTAGCAGTAAACTCAAAGAGCAGCTGAGGCTGATGGGAACGTCATTAGTTCTGCAGGTGTTTGATCATAAACCAAAGCGTTGGACCTGATGACGGTCAGAGAGTCACCACAGTTATTACAGTTCATCCACAGGGGAACATGAACCTCTGAACCAATCACAACCAATCATCGCAATCCATTCAACAGTTTTGGAGACGTTTCGCTCAAAGCCTCAAATGTCAACCTCATGGTGGCGCTACAAGTCAGTAGGACTTCATCAAATGACAAAACCAAAAGCAGGAAACAGCTGGTTTCCTGATTACCATTTAGAAAGAGGGAAACAAAGAAACGACAAAACGATCCGTTATCTGGTTTTCCTGGATGTGATGATAAGTGAATATCAGGAATTGAAATATCTGCGTGGAAATCATCTTTCTCAATTTTGAAAATATAGCTTGGACACGGAACATTTTCTCAGTGGGATTTCTTTGAGTGTAAGTGCAGTAGATTGATGAGGAGATGAACGTCTCTCTTCTGAAATGGATGAACATTTGATGGAGATGTGAAGAATAAATAATACATCTGTACTGAAGTGATACTGGATGGGAGGGGGGGAGGGGGGCGGCGTTACCTGGATCGGGGGGTAGGGGTTGGAGGAGCAGGAGGGGACGGGGCTGTCCTCTCCGTGGGGGTAGAGGGTGGAGGACGTAGGGGAGGGGAGCTCCGGGTGATGCTGTCCTAACGCTGTAGAGCCGTCAAAGATGCACTCCAGAGACGCTACCTACAGGATACAGGAGGGGGGAGGAGGGGGGAGGAAAGATGGCGTCTCTGAGAGGTTAAACCGCCCAGATCCTGACACATCTTATCTCATGATCAGTTCAGTTAGTAGGTGACTGCCTGAACTAAAGTGTAGACCGACTGATGCTGTCATCACCTCCTCCACTTAGAAAGAATATTCATACAAACGTGTGAAGAGCCGCTGCAGCGTCAACCAACAAACACTTACAGCGTCAGTCTGACATCATTCTACATGTTTCCTCATGTGCAGAGCCAAAGCAACACCATGTCAGACAAATGTACAGCTTCACTCTTTAATAGGGTTCAGTCATTTACCGAAACAGCTGATCACTGTCGTTTTTATCAGACGAACAGGAGAAGGCTTTTGTTTGGGACTATTTTCAGCGGCGGATTAAGGCACATTTGCTCCTGGAGTGAGTGATTGTGCATTAACAGTTTCTGGACAACAATGGCTTCGCCGGACAGCAGGAGACACTCAGCGCTGCTTTGGATCTGCACCAGAACAATACAGGATATCACCCCAATTATCCTTTAACATCACAGCAGCTTTTAAAGGGACAGTTGTGGTTTTCTGACGTGGGGTTGTGTGAGGCACTCATGAATAGTCGGCACATCACCCACAGTAGATTATGATGAGCGTGCTCCCTGTTAGGAAAGCCGAGCGGGGCTCCGACAGAGCGGCAGAGTGATGTGTCGCTGTGGGCACTTATCAAGGGACAGAAGAAAATAGAAAGTCATGAGAGAGAGTCAGTAATGTGAAGACAGAGAGTTGAGGCTGAGAGAGGGAGGACGACAGAGCTGCTCTTGATGGATACGACACAGACAGACGGCTGATGGCTGAGGAGCTGGGACCACACTGGTTAGTTACCCTGACCAGTTAAACACTGGTTGTTACTGGTGCAGGTTTGACTGGTCCTCATGTTTCAGTATAAAAGTTTAGTCTATTTCAAGGTCGGTGTATAAATATCAAGTGTTTTATTGAGGATAAAGCTGCGACTAATGATTATTTCCATTATCGAACATTTTCTCAATAAATCATTTCCTTTATAAAATGACTTTTTCTGAGCATCGGTCAAAAAGCTGAAAGATTTTTAATTTACTGTCACATCTGATCTGAACTTTTGACTGAAATGATGATCTGATTATTATTTATTATATTATTTAATTACTCAGCTGAATGTTGCATCTGATTAAGAAAATAAAAGACTTAAAGGATCAAACATTAAAGACAAATTAAAATATTAAATTCAGTTTCTCACATTTGAGTCTCTGTGTTAAATGTTATTGTTGATAAGTGACGTACCAGTCGTGGCTAGAACATGATTTTCTATTTGTTTGTGTTATTCAGACACTTTGTTGATTCTTTATTTGTTCAACTATAACACATCTGATCACTGTGTGTTTTGTCTGTTTGGTTTTTCAAACAGCAGACAGACACATGAACACAACAGGAAGTTTACAGTTTTTAGTTTCCCAGAGTTCCACTGTTTTCTGTTGTCGGATGAATTCATTTCATTTATTGTTCCTTCCCTGTAACTCTGGACGTTCACAGGGAAAGTAACAGGTAGAAAAAAAGAGAAACAGTTTGTTTCTAACAAACACAAAAAAAAACACATCTCAGTTCTGCTGCTACTTTTTAACTATATGTTATATTTGCTTTATATATAAAACTTTCAGCAAACTCAATAAAATGTTCCAAACACCACAGACTTGTTCCTGTTCTTCAATAACTACATCACTTTATGTTAAACAACAAATATCATGATCTGAACAGATTAAATAAAACAGTGACATTTGTTAAAGACTGAGGGACAGAAACGTCTGTTTGAATCATATAAATGTTTATAGAAGAGCAGAGAGTTGATATTCAATTATATATCAGAGACAAAATAAGGTCATTATGTCTATTATTATTATTATTATTATTATTAGTCTTTATTATGATGATAGATCACAGGTCACACACCTGTCAGAAACAGGTGAGATGATCTCACCCCAGATTTGATCACTTTGTAAGATAGTTAAATAATTGGATTTTTATTGCTTCCAAACTCAAAACCTCGACACAAGCTGCTCCTCCCACCCTCCGCCTCCTTTGACCTCTGACCTGAAGACACTAAGATGAAACGTTTTAGAGAAAACTGGTGTGAGGAGCACTGGACCAAATGATTTCATATGAAGTCAGATGTCAGTCCATGCTGCCGCCACACGATGGCAGAAAAGCTCCA
Source organism: Seriola dumerili (assembly GCF_002260705.1). Lineage (NCBI taxonomy): Eukaryota > Metazoa > Chordata > Actinopteri > Carangiformes > Carangidae > Seriola > Seriola dumerili. The sequence continues at coordinate 112,974 of NW_019174570.1, read as the reverse complement.
CCGAGCGCTTCCTGCTGCCGCTCCGTGTGAAGCGATTCAGACGAGTCCACCTCACTCAGCAACTCAAAGTCGCCTCAGCTTCTACGTGTCTGAAAGGACTCCTGGGGTCAAATAATGTTATTATAACCTTTTATTATTTTATTATTACCTAATATATAACATATCTTTATCAGTTAATTATCACTGATTTTCTTACAGGGTATTCATTTTTCAGTGTGTAGGATCAAATCAAAGATGAAGACAAATGCTCCTCACAGCTTCTCAAAGCTAAAAACAAAGTCAAATGATTTATTTAGTTTAAAAAAACCTCTTCACTCATTTAGTTTTTCATTTTTCACAGGAAAGTTTCAAAGAAAAAGTCCAAATCTGAGCAGCAGACGTCCAGAGATCCTGGTTGAACTCCAAACACACTAGATCCTACATTTCCCATGATGCAACTTGATGACATCTACGTTTTAGACTTAAAATTTTCTCGGGCTCCTGAGGAGACACACGAGTGATTATGTTCCTGTTTCCACAGGTTGATTAGTGCGTTATTAGTGGCGGAGCTCCTTTAACAAGCAGCACAAACACCCAGAGACTGAGCTGATGATGTGACACACAAACAGCTGGATGTGACACACAAACAGCTGGATGTGACAGTGTGGTCTGAGCAGCGACAGACAGACACAGCAGCAGCATGGAGGACGGCGTGAAGGGGAATCAAGTCACGTGACTGAGGGGACGCCAAATTCTCCAGGTTGAGCCTCCAAGTTTCAGAAACACATGGACCGCCTGACGACCGCCTGACGACCACCTGACGACCGCCTGACGACCACCTGGCAAATCAGCAGGTCACAGGTACGACGGTGGGAGACGACAGGATCAGATGTTTGTGGAAGAACGAACAAATCTACACGACCACAAACAATGAGCAGTGACGAGAACGGCGGCGTGTCGTCTACACAGGAAGCGTCTGTGCTTCAGTCCTCAGTGTTGCTGCTCACATTTTATACACAACTCACTTTGTTAAGATTCAAAGGTTCAGAGTTCAAATGTTTTTCCATCAACCAGCGACCGCAGACAGCAGCTGTTCTTCCAGGGGCTGTCGACATGCATCTCCTCACCTCCAGGACAGGTTTACCTGACAACACCTGTCATCAGGTACGTAGCAACTAACTTACTGATTTACCCACTGATACCAGATCCATTATTTTAATGGGTTTGGACTCAGTACACCTGTTTAGTTGTGATATTTAAAAAAAAAAAAAAAAGTCAGAATATTTGAAGAAGAAAAGTGATAAAATTACAATAATTTCAAGTAATTTCATCATCTTTCTCCCTCATTGTGGCCCTAACACTCATGTCATATTTTCCTGAGTCTGAAGAGTAGAGGAGATAAAAATGTGAAGTTTGTCCAGAAGGTGGAGCTACAGGAAAGGTCAGGGGTCACCAAAGGAGTGTTTGATTAATGTCTACGAGGTCCTGACAGAGAAGCAGTGACAGAAGCGAACATCTCATCTCACTGTGCTGCAGAACAGAGAGGTTCAGAAGATCCTTTGTTCCCACTGCCATCAGGCTGTACAACACCTCAGCCAAAGGAAGTGGACTCATCTAATTATTATTGTTTATTTATTATAAACTGTTTTTATTGTTATCAACAATGAGCTAATGGACACACAAATTTACCCTAAGGGATAAATAAAGTATCTATCTATCTATCTATCTATCTATCTATCTATCTATCTATGTGAACCCCATGAATGACCTGCTGAACACTGACGCCAGCTCACCTGGTGTTTACCTGCCGGGACCGACGGGTGGGGGGTCAAACAGGAGGCGGACTGGAGGAATTTGACTCGTGGTGAGTGGATGTGTGTGTGATGACATCATGACAGCAGACAGGTATGAGATACAACAGGTACAGATGTGTATGAGCTTCGGAGCAGCTGCAGTGTTTTAATGAACCACATGTAGGCAATGACATGGACAAGCAACAACCCTCATCCTCCCTCCCTCCTCTGTGTGTGTGTGTGTGTGTGTGTGTGTGTCAACATACAACATGAATGTGTCAGTGTTCATAATTTCCATCAGGATAAAAATGTGATTTTGAAAAGGAAAATTGAGTGTGGAAATTGAAGTTCTGACTCTGGACTGTGTGAATGTGTCATGGTATAAAAACATATTCACTGGTGAAATATACATGAGCACAGACATAAAGAGATGAACAGAGATAAACAGATAGAGATGAACAGAGAGAGATGAACAGAGACAGATGAACAGATAGAGATGAACAGAGAGAGATGAACAGATAGAGATGAACAGAGAGAGATGAACAGAGAGATGAACAGAGAGAGATGAACAGAGAGAGATGAACAGAGAGAGATGAACAGATAGAGATGAACAGATAGAGATGAACAGATAGAGATGAACAGAGAGAGATGAACAGAGAGAGATGAACAGAGAGAGATGAACAGATAGAGATGAACAGAGAGAGATGAACAGATAGAGATGGACAGAGAGAGATGAACAGATAGAGATGAACAGAGAGAGATGAACAGAGAGAGAAGCACAGAGAGAGATGAACAGAGAGAGATGAACAGATAGAGATGAACAGATAGAGATGAACAGAGAGAGGCAGGTCTGACTTTACTGGCTGTTTCACTATCAAACAGATCTGTGATTAATAGTTTTAATGCCAGTGAAAACTAAAATTCATCACATTTTAAGAAAGTCTCGGGCCGGTCGCACACAACCCCTTAAGTAAAGACTTCCCTTTTCAGTCAGTGTTGTCATGGTTACTGAAACAATAAATAGATACTAAAGTCAGGAAACTGACGTGTCGGGCCAGTAAAGTCTGTCACCGCAGAGGGAGAGGAAAACAACAGCGACTCTGCGTCCTACCTTCATAGGTGAGATGTGAGCGTGGGTGACGTATCCGTGCACATTCTCGATCTGGGAAAGGTTCTTCTCCGCGACCTGGACCAGCTCCGGCCCCCCCGTCTCCTCCGTCAGCTGGGGGGAGCTCTGGTCCTGGGGGGACGAGTCCTCATCGTGGTGCCTGTACTTCTGTGACAGGAAAACACACAGAGAGAAGAAACAGTCAGAAACAGAGCAACAACAACAAAAACATTTGTGTGAAGTTGTGTCATAATTGCTGTGAAGTCTTGAGTTATGGCTAAAAAGTGTTTTCTGAGGTCACCCTGACTTTGACCTTTGACCTTTAGCCGCCAAACTGTAATCAGTTCATCCTTGAGTCCAGGTGACTGTCTTTACCCAGTTTGAAGAAATTCCCTCAAGGTGTTTCGGAGATATTGTGTTCACAAAGCCTAAACTGCTTATCGTGAGGTCACCGTGACCTTGAACTTTGACCCCCAAAATCTATTCAGTTCATCCTTCAGTCCTGGTAAATGTTTGAAGAAGTTCCATCAAGGCGTTACTGAGATATCGTGTCCACGAGAATGAGATGGGCGGACGGACGACCAGAAAACAAAATGGCCTCCGCTCTGACTGTCGCCAGCGTGGAGGAACAAAAATCAGCTATATTTCCCAAGGTGCATTTCAGCAAGAAACCTCCAAATTCTGCCATGTTTTGTTCTCAGCTGCAGCATTTTGAATTCACGCCCGCTCTGACAGGCCACTCCTCCCGAGAGACGGCTGCTGAGGCTCATGGGTATTGTAGTATCAGAGATGAAAAAGGGTGTAAATAATTTGTTCTGTTGGTTAGAGTATCCAGGGGTTATGTGTTTTTAAATATTTTCCCGCCCTCTTGTCACATCAGTGTGTCTGTGCCGAGCTGCAGCCTCACATCTGGATGTGTCAGAGCTGAGTCTGACTCACCTGTTCTCTGGCTTCAGGAGGAGAGAGGTTCATGTTGACAGGTGAGTGACTCGCTGGTCCTGAACTGTGACGTTACATAACTCTGACAGGAGCTTTTAACAGTTCATGGATCAGTTTATTGATCAATCCGCTGCAGGAAGTTCAACTGTTTAAGTTATGTTATTTAACCTTTTCATATTTCACACATATATTTTATATTTTAGATCTTTTAGAGTTGGAGTTTCACAGCGTTTCATTTCCACACGTCTAATGCTGCAACATCAGAACTGATCTGAGAACAGTAAAAGAGTCGAGACAGAAACTATAGACACAATATTTAACTTCAATAACTCCACTGTGTTTAATGATTCATGTGAGTTTGACCAAGTTTCCGTGAAAGGAAAGTCGACCTTTGATCCTTCCCTCGTGGTCTACAGGAGGCATTCACACATCATCAGTGATGAAGGTTTACTGTCTTTTGAAGATCTCAGGAAAAGTGATCACTTACAAAAAGCCCTTCATCAGTCAGCTGATGGATCCATGATGAACATGGATAAACAACAGCAGCATGTTAATGTCATGTTAAAAGCATCCATGTTCCATGTGACATGGATGTGCTGAGGGCAGAAGACGAAGACTAAGAGCAGATTAAATGGCAGAATCTCCTTTCAGTCGTCTGGAGACGTGTTTGGATGTTTCTGGTGAGGAACACTGATCCAGCTTTGATTCAGTCGGAGGTTTCAGATCAGTGAAGCCCCGTGTCGCCGCGGTAACACCCTCACTTTCTGCAGCGACTTCAAAGAGTCGTTAATCTGCGTCTGAACGGGATTATCCCGCCTCTGATTGGCCGTGGGGCGACGGGCGGGCTGGCTCGGAGGAGAGCTGTCGCCTAGCAACCGCTGACTGAGGCATCACCGGACGCTGCGCAACAGCACATCCTATGCCGCACAGCAACAGGGAGAATTACAAATACGTGTTAAAACAATGAGATCAATCGAGCAGCCCAGAGAGAATAAAACCAAAGATAAAAGCATTAGAATCAAGAATTGAAAGCCGCTTCATACGAGTGTTCTTGAGTCGTGTTTTAGACTGTTTTAAATCAGACTCAAAACCAGGACCGGTCAACATAAACAACACAAATCAAACTGCATCCAGGAGCAGTAGGGTTAGGTGGGTTTAGTGTAGTGGTTTGGGTGAACCTTTACTTTTGGTTTGTTCTGCATCAACAGGTTTATTTCCTCTCCTGCTCAGTGTGAAGGCTGACGTCTCCATTCATCACAGGCTGAGCGGCTGAAGCTGCCGGACCTCTGACGGAACATTTGGTTAATTCATGAAGGACGACGGCAGCTGCCAGACGGGCGGCCACAGAGAAAACGCCTCCACAGTCTGAGGTGTGAATCCGACCCGGCGCTCTCACCTCAAAGGCGTTTTTACATTTATTCCACAGGAAACCAGCAGGTAGAGTTCAGTGTGAACCCACCAGCAGACAGCAGGACACACTGAAACTACATCACATGTATCAACAAGTCATGGCTGAACACACACAGCTACAAGTACCCTGTCTAAATAAAACAATTATAATAATGACAGATGATTACCTGACCAGGTACTGACTTTCTCATCTTCAATGCTCAGTAAAGTGGAAATCAACAGCCCACAGTCTGTTATGTAATCTAACATTTTAGAGTTCAAAGTTCACGGACACAGTGAGGGACTGAATGCAACATGTTTAATCTGACACGACTCTGTGAATTCAAACACATCACACACGGCTACACGGTTATATATTATAATAATAATAATATAAATAAAACCTAACTACCTACATGTTTACACACTGAACAAATATAGAAACACAAACTGTTTCTCTCAAATTTTGTTCTCAAACGTGTTTAGATCCGTGTCAGTGATCATCATCCGTTACCTGACAGGTGTGTCAGATCCAGCTGCTGATTACACAGCAGGATTATTACATAGGTGAGCCTCAGGCTGGTCGAAATCTTTTATTTTGAAAAAGGACATTAATCATCACTGAACTGTGGATGTCACATGACTGGAGTTACAGATGTGCATTTCTGGGGAGGGGGGGGGGGTCTGTGTCTTCTGTGTTTATAGAAACAGTCTTAGATCTTTTATTTCAACTCATGAAAAACCGGAGGTAAAAATAATTTGGTGTATTTTATTTCCAGAGACTAAATTTAAACAATCAAAAGCAGCTTCATTAATCACGACGCCTCAGCTCTTCTCACAATCCTAATTTGAACTGTGAGAAGGTCAGTCAGCTGGTCAGAGCTCTCACTGCGTCTCAGTTGGACAAATTACAACCATTACAAACCCACATCTTCCCCAGCGCTCCATCATCAACAGCTGATCAGAGCGAAATCACACGTTTTTCATTAACAGCTTTTAATCAGCTCCACACTTCTTCTAATCTAAAGGACAGAGAAGGCAGCGAGGTTCAGGTGGTGGTCAGAACACCGCGATGGTGAAACACTGCTGCAGAGAGGAGGCAGTGAAGTGTCTCAGAGAACAGCGTGTTCACACAGACCAAAAATACCCTCGGCCTCAGACACAATCATCACCGTCTAGAAAACAACCCGTTTATCGTCTCAGACTGTGATCAGCTGTGAGTCTGTGATCCGGACAGCTGGGAACAACTTCACTCTGACTCTGGAGATCCACATGGTGAAAAGCTAACCCAGTAGCCAGGCTAGCTGCTTCCACTAGACTGTCCCATTTTAAAGGCTCCTTCAAACACGTCCTTCTTTTCAGACTTCGCGGTCTACGACGGGCCACACCTGAGGATGCAGTCCCTGACCTGGGACACAGCTTGTATGCTAAGCTAAGCTAAGCTAAGCTAGTTAAACTCTCACTTTTTCCAGCATCATGGAGCATCAGAGGAACTGGCTTCACCAAAAACCTCTGACATTAAAAAGTTAAATGTGTTAAATTCTCCATGAACTTGTGTGTGAAGCAGGTCAGGAGGTTTCATGTTTATTGATAACGTACTATTTGCACTGTAGTATTGATCAAAAGCTCCAGAGCAGCTACTTGATGGACCATACAGTGAGACGGTCGTTTCTCTGGTTGTTGAAGTGACGGAAATACGGACGTTTGTTTCCTGATGCTGTGATTTGAGGATTCCTTAGTTTTGTTGAACTATTAATCTGAGATTATTCTCCGTCAATCCGAGGAAAATATCGGCCGAACGTTTAATGGAAAGTTTCTTCAGACACTGGTTTGAAGCCTGAGCTGCGTTGACAGTAATTATCCACGATGGCAGTCCTGCTTCATTACTGATTTCATTACTGGGGGATTCCACGGGGGGCAGAGGCCACAGATTAACACAGGAAGGCAGATTACACTATAGGAGCGATGCTGACCTCCAACCAGTGGCTGCACTGTGTTAACAACGAGCCATCATTTAATTTGATCCATTATAGGCAGTAATAGTAGAATCATGTGTTTGATATCACAAAAACTGGACTGGGATAACTGGGATGCACGACTAAGATGGAGGGAGGGGTCATGTGACGAGGACCCGGAGGACGCCTGGACCAGCGGCTACGGAGATGTTGGTTTGATTCCCCTCACTGTCAGTGCACATGACGGTGAGCAGCAGATTACAGCAGCGGCGAGGAGGCTGCGACTCAGAGCCCGTGTTCCAGGAACAGATGCCAACGCTCAAGGTTCATTATAGCATTGAATTGTGGGAAAATACGGTTCCACGTATTTCTGAGGACTTCTCGCCAAACGCAAAGATATTACTAGAATTTACACTCATCAATGAAATTCAACCTCAGCAGCGTCTCTGCATCATCGTCGTACAAGAGAATAAAAAACAGTGTAAAGTTTCAGTTACTGACTTGTGTCGAACAAATGAAGCCACATTGGCAACAACCAATTAAGGGGAGAAGCTAAGCTAACAGGCTAGGCTATGAAAACGTAGCTAAGCTAATAGGTTCAGCAATGAATCGACTATCTTAGTGGACTTCCTCATTACAGGTCACTGGTCGTTGTTGCTACTGTCAGTTTAATTATGCATCATTCAGTAATTCACGTTTGTTTAGTGACAGAAGTGAAGAGAAAGATGGAAATTATTTAATAAATAAGGTGAGTGGTGACGAATTCTGTTCATGGAGTCACTGATTCTTCACCTGCCGACCACATGATCAATACTCGGGGTAACTTCACCTCCCTGCAGCTGCTTCCTCAGGTCTTCAGCTAGCCCCCCCCCCCACATACATGTACAACAGCTCGAGCTGAATTTTGCATGTCCATAGCGTGGCAGATGGAGAAGCATCAGGAGGCTTCGGGCGATCTGAGCCGTCACGACACTCGAAGGAAAAACAACCACGAAACACAAAGAAGCTCAGGACGGCCGGCTGAGAGCAGGAAGTGGGAGACAGAGCCGGGTTACAGGTTCAGCTCCCTCTGCGGGTCACAGCGCCGCACAAACCCACACAGCCTGAATCTGTCCACATCTGTGACGCTGAGCACGAGGGCTCCAAGGTGAAAACGTGAACGCTTTGCTCCTGTACATTATTTTGAATTAGGCCATCGGAGCCTCATATAAACTTTAAACAGAGCGAGGGAAGGTGGCGGCGGCGGCGGCGTGCTTACACGTGGACAGAATCACAGGTTCAATCGCTGCTGCAGCTACATGTCAGAGCGTCCTTGAGCGAGACGCTGAGCCCACTCACTCTGGATGAGCAGCACAAATGTAAATGTAGATGTAGGAGGTTTCCAGTGATGACACTGTCTGCCTGAAGAGAGCCTCCTCCTCCTCCTCTTCTCTCTGAGAGCTGTCGAGGAGGAGGAGGAGGAGGAGGAGGAGGAGGCACAGCGCCGACTCCTGCCTGCCAAAAGCTGCTATAAATAGGAGCATCACCACAGAGCGGATGTAGCAGGATGTTCAGGAGGAGGAGGAGGAGGGTTTCTGGATGATTCAAGGATGTGATGAAGAAGGGGAAAACTAACAGAGGAATCACCCACACAATCGAACAGCAGGATAAAATGCTCCATGACTTTTGTCTTTATATTTATCCATCGTTTCTGCTGCTGTCTCAGCACAGGCGGAAAAACTAAACCCACATACAGCTCATTTAAATTAATCATTATTTAATTATGAATCTGAATTCCTTGCTCTAAGATGGAAACTATGTCCTGTGATCATATCACGTCCTCTGTTCGACTGCAGCCCGGAATACATTTGTGACTTACATGACGTCCACCTGTCTCTGGCCAAATATCAAATAACAGCCAATATATCTCAGCACCCTCTGACAGAATGACACATACTGATTTGAAGTTTGAACTTTATCACCTTCATGACAGCGGATTTATTCCAGGGCTGCTGTATCAGACTGCATTAGTTTTAGCTAGGTGTACCTAATAAACTGCCCACTGCAGCCGCTGAGAGAACCCGACTTTCTGTGTGTGCGTTTGTGTTTGTGCTGTTAGTTAATAAAGTATTTGCAAGAAAGGGAAGAGAAAGGAAAGACGAACTCTAAACCTGGATGAGACGCTGGATCGGATGACGGACTGTAAACTCTGACAATCCAAACTCAGACCGTAGAAATCAAACGTTTACAATAATGTTAACGAGAACCAGCAGCGGTGACGGGATCAACTGTTCCTGTGAACACCAACAAGTATCTGAAGGTGTGTCCACACCTGGTTCTCACTATCATTTAAATTGCTCCTAACTTCCAACTCTTATTTGAACTACTAAAAATATTTTTCACTTCATGGATTCTGCCTATTCTGTCTGTAGTTAAAACTTTTCATTAATAAAGTTTTACTTTGAAGTATTAATGTAATGATACGTGTATCTGGCTCAAATCCTAGTCGGCCAGTGGACTGTCAAAACATCCATTAAGTTTTCAAAGTTTTTCCAGCTCCGTCAGTGTCATTGGTACGGCCGGTCAGTGTGGATTATCGAAGGCTGAATTTCTTTCCCAGTCCGACCGTGGAGCAGATACTGGTCTGGTTTACTGAGAGAAGAGCCCTACAAGCTGCTAAAGGCTCCAGCCGGACTCAGAACTGTTTTATTTCTCCTCCATGTGTCCGTTTTCATTTGTGACGGGTGCAGAAGACATGCTAACGTTAGATAGCTTGCTGTTACCCTTATTATACATTTGTTTGGCAAATGTTGCTATCGTTAGCTGGCTAACTGTCAGCATTGCTTTGGAGCATATCACAGCAATTCTAGCATGGGCTAATGGTTGAGGTTAGATTGTTTTTTGTCGGCTCTCGTGTTCACAGGGAAACTTTATTCAGCGGTGCTTCCTCTTGTGTGTTTAGTGGATAATTAAATGAAGCGTTTGTTTTTGTCTGAGATGCTGGTGCTTAGTGCGATACCTAGTGGCAGTGAAGATCATTTACAGAACCTTCAGCAGTAAGAATTGTGGCCCCTGTTGAGTTCTTTTTGTTTTCTCTGGTGTATCAACAATGTACCGAACCTTCTGTGGACTGTTAACACTCCTACTTCAGTCTTATTTTGAGTCTTATTTTAAACTTAAAGTTCTCTACATAAACCAACACCTCAAACCCTCAGTTTTCTCTCAAATTTAAATACCTGAGAACTCACTGTTGAGTGGTTTCTGTCCCGACTGACATCAGACTGTAAACAGTCCGGTCAGCTGAGGAGGTGGATGTAGCGGTAGTGAGTCGGGGATCGAACCACCAACCCTGCCATCAGCTGACAAACCACCTGAGCCACAAGCCGTCCACAAGAGATGAGCTGAAGTTTCATCATGTGGAGCTCAGCATTAACAAACTTTGATCTGGATTGGCCCAGATGACCGGCTGGAGGGGGGTGGGGGGTATTTTTAAATGTAAACATATTCTCATCTACAGCGAATTCATTTCAAACTGTGGACGAGTCGTTCCAGAGCTGCGGGCTGAAACACACCCAGGTTTAAAAGGCAGCAGCCCACTAAACACTTTACGGCTCTACAATGGATAACTTCTGGCACAATCTATTGAGTGTGTGGTAGTGAAAGCAGTCGATATCAGCTGATCAATGGGACTTAATTAAGACTAGTTGCAATCAAACTGTCATTGAGCAGAAGTTACAGCAGCAGGAGAAGCAGAGTGGTTAATCACAGGCGGCGTTTCCATCTGACCATCTAACCTCCAGTCTGAGATTTAAGAGGGTCAGATCCCCAATCCCTCAGATTAACAATAGATACCAATCAAATCCTGATCCACGGCAGACAGGCCACAGTAATCTGAGCGGTTTACTGTGCCTGAGAGTTCAGGGGTCAACACTGCGCTCCGCATGATACTGTAACTACACCCCCATATCCCCCCAGGCTCTATGTGACTGTCCAATCACAACCATGGGGCAAGAGGTCAGTGGAGAGTTTCATTTCAAGTGGATTCAAGTTCATCAGAGGCTTCCTACAACCAGGGTTGATGGAGGTTTATCAGTGTGTCTGAAAGAGGACTTTCCCCTGTTCTTCCCTCACACTGTTACCTGTCCTGATCGCTGTGATCTCACCTGAGAGCTGATAATAACCTGTGAAGACGTCTTTAAAACGGTACTCTGTGTCAGAGCAGCAGCCACATGCAGTGGGTTCAGAAAGTATTATTACCCCTTCACTTCTCACACACTAGATTTACCTTTGAATGATTGAAATGATCTACTCTCAATGACCTATAAAGACAAAGTGAAAACATGTTCTTAGAAACTCAGAGGCCAAGCAAAGACTGAGACTGAAGACTGTCTGCGTTGATGAGGGATTCAGAGACGACATGAAATACTAGAAAGTTGAATATCTGTGAGTTTGAAGGTTTATTATAAATGTTTATAATAAAACAGCAGCGAAGTAAACTAACTAAAATTAATGAAGAGGCTGCATTTCTTTCAAGCACAACCACAGTCAGTCTGAATGCCAGCTTTTCACCCCAAACCATCAATGACTCATTTTAGAAGAGAGGGATGAGTTTCTGTCAGACAGTTGGTTGTTTGATTTGTTTGAATGATGCGTTTCTAACGTCTCAGGTGATGATGTGTCGTTACCCAGGCTCTGTATTTATTTAATCCTCATGAACTGCCTGAATCCTTCATGTGGTTCTGCAGCCGACGGCCTCCGTCAGCAGATCTGATGTGAGTGTGTTTTTGGTTCGCTGAGTGTTTCCCTGCAGAGCACATGTTGACCACACATGCACGTGCCTGCCAGCCTGCCACCGACGCTCCCCCGCCAGCCAATCACGCCTCAGCGCTGATGCAAACAGAGCCTCCGATTGGTCGGTTCAGTGAAGCAGAGACGACAGGCGGCTCGGCCGGCCTATCGTGTCGCGTCAGGTCAAACGGTAAACACAGCCGCTCGGTGACAATGATAACAGGGGCTTTTTCCCCCTCAGCTGTTGTCTGACAGGTGCAGAACCTGGTTCTCATTTCTATCACTTTAAGGGTTTAAATGAAATAATGAAACGTTTTCTGATGTTCAGTTTCTCTTCCGTCCTGCAGCGCTTCTCCGTCTGCACACAGTATCAACATGTTGATATTTTACATAAGAAATATCAAGAGAGGGCAGCAGGACTTTAACAGGCCTGAGCTGAGTAAATGTCGTCCCATGTCGGTGTTATTGCTGTGATGCAGCGTCGCTGTTCAGCTCTTAAAGGTTGTGTAGGTGGAAAACGATGCGTTCAAGTGCATGTAAGCTGACAAATCTTTGAGCCTCAACTTCACCAACACGGCATCTTTTAATTAAAGGATGTTCTCGAAATGAAGAAACAAACCGACTGACACTGAACATGTTTTAATGCTGAGTAATCTGATTCCTGTGAGTAATCTGATTACCTCCTCTGAAATAAAAAGTTTCTACTTTCTATTCATTTTTTACCCATTTTAATCACAAACTATCAAACCTGCTGCCCTCACCCTGACCTCGAACACCCAGATCTAACAAAAAAATAACAAGATGCATTCTGGGAAATGTAGGATCATCTGTTTTTTGAGAATCAACAGCTCAATTGCTCAAAATGTACTACGATTATTTGGTTAACTGATCAGTCGATCGACAGAAGAACCTTTTTCAATAGTTGATTAATATTTTCACTTCTTTTTCTCATCTGACTGTAAATGTGTTTCTATTTTGCGTAACTATTAATCACTAATAACGACTTGAAACGTAACTGATCGACAGATTAATCAATAGCTGCAGCCCTAACTTTGTTGTCGGTGACGACAGCCTGAATTGTTTTGGGTGAACAGGACTTCACCCACGAAGCCGTCGCCCTCACTGTGACCTCACACGCCCTGACCGAAGTCAAATACCCAAATCTAACAAAAAATATAAATGTCAAGATGCATTCTGGGAAATGTAGGATCCTGTGTTTTTGGAGAATCAACAGTTCAAACGCTCAAAACACGATGAGTATTTAGTTAACTAATCAGTTGATCAACAGAAGAAAACTAATCAGCAACTTTATCAATGTTGATCAATAACTATTAATCATTGTTCACAGCTTCAAACGTAATCGATCGACAGATTAATCAATAGTTGCAGCCCTAACATTGATGTCGGTGACGACAGCTTGAATTGTTTTGGGTGAACAGGACTTCACCCACGAAGCTGTCGCCCTCACTGTGACCTCACACGCCCACCCACGTGAAACGCCCAACTCTTCCGAGGATCTCCCTCCGATTTTCCTCCCTAACCGGCGGCGGCGGCGCTCCGGACGTTTCCACCCACCTTGCAGCCGAACATGAGGGAGATGGTGCTGTTGGTGCAGGCCACCTTGCAGTGGCACAGCATGGGCGAGAAACACTCCACCTTCTTCATGCTGGGGGACATCTTGTCGGCGCCGGGGCAGTTGGCCGACAGCCGCCTCCTCCGGGAGCGCTGCCGGCTCCTCCCGCGCCGCCCGGCTCCGGCCGCGGTGGCTCCCGCTGCACCTCCTCCTCCGCCTCCGCCCTCTCCACCTCCTCCTCCACTGCTGCTGCTGCTCCCTGCTCTCACCATCCGCCCTCATTCCTCGCGTCGCTCCATCGCGGCGGGGAGGAAACGACTCCCAGAGCTCTTCCTTCATTCAGGGAGAACCTCCCCCCTCCTCCTCTCCGCTGACCCCACCTCCTCCTCCTCTTCCTCCTCCTTCTTCTTCTTCCTCTGGTAGAATGTATTCCTCTCCCTGTTGACCTCCTCTCAGGCGCTCGCCTCGACTCCTCTCTCCCTCGTTCTCTGGCTTGTTTTCCTCCTCTCTCCCTGTTGCGTTCCCTCTCTCTCTCTCCACACTGACAGAGTGGTGGTGATGATGAGAGCTGGGGCGAGCGAGCACTGTTATGTGTGTGTGTGTGTGTGTGTGTGTGTGTGTGTTAAGCTTTCCTCTGTGGGGGTGTGATTGGTCTCCAGGGAGGGGGGCTGGTTTGGTCACATGACTCATCGGAAACGAGGAGGGTTGAATGAGCGAGAGAGGGAGAGAGAGAGAGAGAGTGGGGGTGTATCCTCAGGGAAGGTAGAGTGATGTAGGACAGAGTCAGTGATGTGGAGGAGAGGAAGAGGAGGAGAAACAGACAGGGGAAGAGGAGGAGCAAAAAGAGGAAGAGGAGAAAGATAACGAAGAGATGAGGAGGCAATAGAGGAAAAGACAGGAAAAGATGGAGAGGAGGAGAAAAAAGAGGAGAAAAGAGATGTTAAGGAGGTGCAAAAATAGAAGAGGTGATGTAAGAGGGAAACAGGAAGAGGAGATGAGGATGGAGGATAAAGAAGGGAAGGAGGAGACAGAAATACATGGAGGAGGATGAAGAGGAGAAAAGGGCAGATACAGTGGAAGAGAAGGAGGAAAAAGAGGAGGAGACAGGAGGAGGAGCGGTGGAGGGGGGAGGAGAGGAGGTGGGATTGTTTCACTCGTTTCCAGCACGAATCAAATGTGATAAAATCCTCAAGAACACAAAGTCTCTGAGAGAAGAACCAGGAACCAGAAGAAAGATGGCCGACGCAGCGAGAAGTCCTCCTCAAGTCTGAGGCTCGGGACTGATGACGTCAGGAACCATCAGCATCTGGTTTACTGCTCTTCATTACCATTTTATTTTATTGGTTTCAACTCGTGTGTCTTCATTATTCTATTGGTCAACTACGTGTCTTAATTACTGTTTTATTTCACCTTATTTTATTTCTACTTTTTCATGCTTTTAATTGACGAGTCTTATTAAGTTTTACTGCTGGGTTGTTGGAGGTTGTTGGGGGTCATTGGAGGTCGTTGTTGTGGCGGCAGGACGTTGGTGACACAGACTCTTCTGATAAATCACATGGTTGACGTCCGGCTGTGTTGAGCCTCTGTAGGTTTTCACGACGGTTTAATTATAGTTTAGTGTGTTTATGATTTTATTTCATCCGTTTACTGAGAAACATTTTAATGAGAAGTTGAATCAAAACCAAACGAAAAGTCAATTAAATGACATGAAGAAGACAGGAGAGTGAACTATTCAATTAATGAGATAAATTCACTAAATTCCTGTTTTACTCCAGTTAAGACAATCTGACAGTGTAAAGGTACGAACAATGACCCAACCCTAACCCTAACAACAACGCCCCGATGGAGGATAGACAACGCAACTCCGACAACGCAACTCCGACAACGCAACCGTAAACCTCTGCAGACTGACTGAACTGGTGGCGACCTCTGATTTCAACAATCAGCAGAGGAAACGCAACCACTCTGAATTTGTGTGTGTGTGTGTGTGAGGGCGTGTGTGTGTGTGAGAGGGTGTGTGTGTGTGTGTGTGTGTGTGTGAGGGTGTGTGTGTGTGTGTGTGTGTGTGTGTGAGAGAGAGTGTGTGGGTGTTATGGTGTGGGGGTG
>NW_019174570.1:30143-97229 GCF_002260705.1 Seriola dumerili | reverse complement strand
GAGGGTGAGGGTGTGTGTGTGTGTGAGGGTGTGTGTGAGGGTGAGGGTGTGTGTGTGTGTGTGTGTGTGTGTGAGAGGGTGTGTGTGAGGGTGTGTGTGTCTGTGTGTGTGTGTGTGTGTGAGGGTGTGTGTGTGTGTGTGTGTGTGTGTGTGAGAGAGATAATGAGGTGAATTTGTTCCTGGGTGGAGACGTCAGGAAGTGAAGAGTTCCCTCCTGAGACCGACGACAGAAACTACAGAGTTAATGCGTCCGTCACTTTTATCTGTTCGTCTCTATCTGCCGCCTTTTAACTGGACTGTTCCTGTGCACGTCTACAACACACACACACACACACACACACACACACACACACACACACACACACACACACATCCACCCACTGTCTGTCTCTGTCCTCCTCAGTGTTTGTTAGTCATTCTGGTTGAAGAGGAGATGAGAGAAAATGTGAGAAGTGAGGAGGAGACGAAGCAGCAGCAGCTCTGTGTCATTACATCACATTATCAGCTGTTTCCTTAATATTATAAATTATTGATTAGTGATTCAAACGCTTCATAAACCAGCACTGCTTGTCAATCTGTCAAATATGTGCAACACAAGAACATTTTGATTTTACGAAGGAATTACACTGAACAAATTACACACACACGAGCCTCAGATCTAATGAATAATACAGTTTCTCCTTAAAAAGCTTCGTAACACCAACATCCACTCAAACTCAGACTGAAGCTCCTCGTGCTGCAGTGCATCACAGCCACAGTGTGAACATATATTCTGCTGGTGAGTTATTTATCTTTGAAGTCGGACCAGCGGTGAAGCGAGAAATACGACGTTTGTCCTGAGGGTGGCGCCAGAGGGAAGATCTCCACGGTGTCTTCGGGACATTTCAAAGAGGTCCAGCTGTTTGTTTGTTTACATTTAATATCAGTTATTGGTCACAGGTAAATCAATATGAGGCTTTGGACTTAGAGAAACCAAGTAATCATCTTCCAACAACAACAACAACAACAACAACAGTCACTTCAGGTCAGTGTCGATATCGACCAATCTCACTTATAGATGATCGATATCATTGGCAAAAAAACATGGCCGCAGCGTCTGTGTCCATCTGTTTCGGACAGGAGGATCGAGTGTGTCGTTAAAAAATAAAGACGGACGTTCAAAATTATTAAGAAGATGAAATGATGATCTGCTGCAGTTGGTTTTATCAATCTGCCTCGTTCTTCTTCCTCCAGGTGAACAAAGGTTCATTTGAACCATCAATTTCCACCTCCAGGAGTTTTAGAGCCGAGGTATCACTTCCAGAACGTCACCTCTCCAGTCCTGGACCTCACAGATGAAACAGACTGGATCTGAACTACAACAGAGAGACGGAGCGGCCTCGGATAAAGCCTCCATTTAAATGAATTACATATCAGACAGTTTGCACCAATTAGCTCCCGTCCGGGTGTGCTGCTGTCTGAGCGCCTCATTATCAAGGCCTGAGTCAGGCTGCGCACACACACACACACACACACGCACGCACGCACGCACGCACGCGCACGCACGCACACACACACACACACACACACACACACACACACACTGAGTGTTTGCAGTGACACTGATAGCAGCTGACAGCTTCAGATGTGATGGCCTCCTTCTAAATTTACCCTGCTGCTTTTTACACATCGCTCACTACACACACTCCAAACGCCAGGCCTCACGCCATGGGCTCTATGGACTGCTTTCAGGTGTCTTTTGGGGGCGGGGGGGTGTCAGGGTTAGGGTTGGTCTGTCGTCCACCCAATTTCAGTTTTTCTGAAACTGAGAATATGATTCAAATTTGTTGCTGTTTTTTTTGGTTTGAGGTCAGTTTGTCACCGTCTGGTCTTTAAGTCCAACAGTCCTGGACCAGGTCTACAGATTCAGATTCAGAGACTGATACTGATACTGTATGTTCATCTGTTCACTCAGCCAACAGCTGTGGAGGTGGCTCCCCCTGCTGGACTGCACTCTACACAGCAGCTGAATGCTGCATTGGGAAATCCTACTAGGTTTTTTGGTTTTTTTCTACATGCTCTGATGTTTTTGTCATTTCATAAATTATATAAAAATATCTGACTCCAGCAGGATAAATTAAAAATAATAGTAGAGTCGTGATGTTTTTAGGAAGGAGGAAAGAAAATGTCCATCACAACACACCAAGAGTTTTGTCCACACTGAGCCGGCTTCATTCATTCATTCATTAAAGCTCCATCCAGACCGGAGGGACGTCACATTAACTCTGGTGAAATGACAGGATCAAGCATCAACCTCCGAGGCTGAAACATGAAGCATCAACATGAAGAACCAGAAGCTGCAGTTCCTCTAACGACCACTAGAGTCTGGCTCCAACAGTGAGTCAGTCCCCATAGACTCCCATGTTAAAATGTCCAACTTTACAGCAGAAATAAACATGTTTACAGCCTGGTACAGAAACTGTTTTGGTCTCTAGAGATAATTTCCTCCTTCATGACACCTGTTTATATAACTCACCTGTTTACATTTTATTAAGGACTAAAGTTATGGAGGCTTGAGGGCGTGGCCTCTTCGAGTGACAGGTGGGTGAGCGTACATACATCGGAGTCTCTGCTCCTCACACGCCCCTCCTCTTTGACCAGTGACCATATTTGGATTAGCTGGGAGTTAGCAGCAGGACAAAGACTAAAGAAAAGAGACTGTAACCTCCCCGGAAACATTTTTTGTTAATAGTTTTAACCATTTGAAATAGTGAAATATAACAGACTGTGTCAGAGGGAGTCAGGTGAGTGGTCCAGACCACCTGTGAATGTGGTCTGAGTGATCTGATCTCAATGCATCTTGGGAGCATTCACACCTGAACTTAAGAGTGGAACAGCTGTGATCAGATCTGAACACAAACATGAAACAAATCTTGATATGATTCAGTGTGACTTCACTTCCTGAGGATGTCCCTTCAGAATAAAACTCCATAAATCCACTTAGAATCCAGAGAGTAAAGAGGCTGCAGGACCTGGCTGACCTGGATATTACTTCTTTTTTTGGGACCTTTTATTCTTTTCTTTGACATTTTAATATAATTCAAAGATGAGTTCAGCTTTGTAATGGAAAGAGACACCACCACAAACTGACAGCAGGGGGCGGCAGACCATCAGACTTCTCTGATATTTCCATGACTTTCTATTTTCCTTTCTAGAGCCTGAAATATTCTTCCTTCCTGGTTTTTCCATGTTTTTTTCTTCCACCCGCAGTTTGGCAGAAACACATCAAGTAATAAATCTGTGATACAAGTTAGAATTAGAGTAAATTACTAATATTATTGTGAATTCTTTTTTAGTTTAAATTTAGAGGCAGCACAGGACTAAATCTACCTCTACAGTTGTGGTTTAAACAAAACTTTCAGGGTCTCGACCCAGAGGTCGGGAACCTCAGACCAACACTGTCCAGAACAAAGACCAGAGTTCCTTCTCGCCTGAGATCATTTTCCACAACAATAATATACCACCAAGACCGCAAGTTCCTACCTCGGAAACACAGACTAGAAAACAAGGGTCATTCTCTGCAAACTGAAAACACAAAAACATCAAACTAACTTTCAGGATACTGCACTTCTTTTCTGTAATGTTTAGTTTCAGTTTAGTTTCAGACTTGAAATTCACAGGTCTGTTATTTAAAGTCGACTTCCTGGACCGTACCTCATTGTCACACTGAGACAAAGCCAACACACCGGGCTGTTCGACCTGAGAGACGTCTGCTCGAGTGTATTTCTGTGCTACAGGACAGCTTGTAGTGACTTCTCGTCTCTGTATCGACCCAGATGGCGAGGCGTTGGCCTGAGGGGGGGTGGGGGTGGGGGGTGGGGACATCAGAGCCACTTCAGGTCATATCTCAGCTTTGCCATCGAATCTGCAGCATTTCAGCACCAGCACACACCCAGAATAAGACGTAGTTTATGTAATTTAATTATTCTATTTTTGGTCTCTGCGGTGATTGAAACTGTAGTTTTCACTGAGTGATAAAAATGTGGAAATGATTTTCTTCATTTATTTTTAATAGTTCTTATTACAAAGGACACAAGCTCAGTCCTGATCAACTGCAATTTTCATGTTGTAAATGTTGGTGGTCTGTATTGACACGATTGATCCGCACCCGGATCAATATGTGGACCTTCCTGGTCACATGGTGAACGTGACCTGAGGAAGACGAGACATCGTATCTGCGTTTAATAAATCTCCTTTTTGGGAGCGCTTTGTGTTTTTTTTCTTTTAAGTAAAAACAAAAACTATTTAATAAATCCTCAAATGTGACGATTTGTGACATCTGAAGACGTCGCCTTGGAAACAGTGATGGACATTTTCATTGTTCTCTGATACTTACAGCCTCAAATTTACTTACCTGTGTCGAGCAAATGAAGCCACATTGGAAACATCCATTCAGAGGAAAAGCTAAGCTAACAGGCTAGGCTATGGAAATATAGCTAAGCTAGCTTTCTGTCCAGGTGTAACAGAACGACTCTGTCATGTAAATAAATAAGGAGGAGCATCAGGGCGGAAACCGTCCGAGCTGAACTCGTCAGGAAAAAATGTGAACCAGCGCTGTTAGCCAGCGTCCATTTTGAATCTGTAGACAGAATCTTGATTCTAAAAAAATTTTTTAACAAATACAATAAATAATTAATTTCTTGCAACAAAAAAATATGCTAATACACTTTCATAAAATGTTATAAAATATAATATAAAATAGTGTAGAATAATATAATAGTGTGGTGGTGTTATGACAGAATAATATGTTATTTTAATTACATTCTCCCTACGATTATGTTTATATTACATCATTAATGTCCACTATAATTTCTTTTTTGCACTCCTCTAATGAATGTGTCGTTACCTGAGGATCTGAATCCTGAACAGCTGCTGCTAACAACTGAAATATTTTCAGGTATTAGGGGATATTGAGGTCTGATGTGATAAAAAGCATAGATTTTACATGACTTTTTTATAACTGAGCAGCTGCAGCTCTCTCCTGGCTTCAATCGAACATTTACTCCCTAAATCTGACATTTGAGTTCCTAATTTTACCTCCATATAGGATTGTTTTAAAAATGTAAATGGGTGGTGTTAACAAAATTCACATTCTTTTCCCCTCTCCCTTCATCTATCATCTCTCTCTCTAAAACACACAGGAACACAAAGGGGAATCCATTATTCAGCGTAGCAGCAAGCGAAGGCAGGCTGCTGCAGATATGACAGCTTAGTTGAATATGCAGGAAAACCACAGAGATTCTCCATCAGCATGAATACAAATGGGGGGGGGGGGGGGGGGGGGGGCCTGGGGGAGACGACCATGAAAGACAGAGGATCAGAGAGGCAGCAGAGGACGAGCTGAAGCAGCTCTCAGGCCAGTAACTGTAAAGACTCACTGTTTAAATACAGAAGTTCAGTCTGAACCTGTGAAATATTAATTATGACAAACACAAGGTCAGAACTAAGAAACATAAATATTACATGTTTCAGTACTGTTACTACCACAACTGGTTAATGGCTGCAAATAAAAACAGGCTGCGTCTCTGCTGCCTCCCACAGGTACAGACCTCCTCTCCACTAAAACAACTCATCAACAAAACATCCCGAAATACAGACGATCCCGACTCAACACCCGACATCTGATGGAATATGAGAAATGAACTGAAGGATATTCGTTCGTCGTCACTAAAGCCCATTACGATCGTTCAGACACTTTATTCTGTCCGCCAAACGGAAACATATGAATCTGAACAATGGAAATCAAGGTGTGGGGTCCAGTATTCAACATCCATCTCCAGAAGTGAGGGATCAAAGGTCAAAGGTCATGGTGACCTCACAAAACATGATTTTGGCCTTGTGAACGCAGCTTCTAGAGAAATCTTTATGGGAATCACTTCAAATTTGGTACAAACGTTCACTTGTACTCAAAGACGAACTGATTCAATTCTGGGGGTCAAAGGTCAAGGTCAGCGTGACCTCACAAAACTCTTTTTAGCCATAACTCAAGACTTTTCAGCAATTATGACAAAATTTCCCACAAATGGTTGATATTTCCTCTGACTCTGGATGAACAGGGATGTGGCTGGAACTAGTCTGAGTGGAGGAGGGATACGACCACCAGGAGGTGGCTCTAATCTTTACCACAGGGAAGAAATTATCTAGATGACCCTGACGTACATCGGCCTATAACTTCCACAATCATCTTTACTTCATCCTTCGATCAGAAGACAGACTGAAGAAAACTGACCTGAAGCTGAGCAGTGTGTGTGTGTGTGTGTGTGTGTTGATTAGTCGTGACTCTGCTGAACCGACCGCAGCGCTCTCAGACTTTTATATGAATATGATCCATTTCCATTCACAACATATCCAACTCTCTCTCTGAGAAAACCCAGGAGAGAACTGCCACTGGAAACTTGCCAGTTCGACTTCCAGTGACATCATCAGCGGAGGTCGAAGGTCGCGGCGTCCAGACAGAACGCTGAACAAAGAGCCAGTTTCCCTCCTCTCCTTCATCCCTCTCTTGTTTTCATCTGAGCACCCGGCCCACGCCTTCCCAGCATCCTCTCTGTTCCTCCTCCTCTCTAACCTCTCCTTCTGTTCTCCTCACCTCCCTGCAGTCTGTTGGCAGCCTGCTGTGTGTGTATGTGTGTGTGTGTGTGTGTTTCTGAGTGTGTATGTGTGTGTTTATTTGACACGCATGGGTGCACCTCTTGGCTTCTGTCCTCCTCCAGGGCACATGAGCCTCTTACAGCACGCACACACACACACACACACACACACACACACACACACACACACTATTGACATTCGTGCTGCGGACCTGGACGTCACTCAGAGCAGGTCCAGAGTTCCAGTGAAGTGAACTGTTAAACTTCCTGCTTCAGTCGTCACAGCTGGAGAGTCGAGGTGATGTCACATGACTCGTCTGCTGCGTCAGCATCTGTCACATTCACACTGATGATACTGCGGACTACACGTTCAGAGTTCACCTGCTGTCAGACTCCGATCAGGGCGACAACAATCAATCATTTAATTTATTGATTCATCTTCCAGTTATTTTATAGATTCATCATTTGGTCGATTTAATATCAGAAAACTTTGGAAAACGTCCATTAACGTTTTCCAAAGCTGAAGTCGACGAGTGAGTGAGTGAGTGAGTGAGTGAGTGAGTCAGTGAGTGAGTGAGTGAGTGAGTGAGTGAGTGAGTGAGTGAGTGAGTGAGTGAGTGAGTGACAGACTATTGCCACTTCCTGTGGAGTTGGATTTTTTTTAACCCTGCGACAAACCGACCAATCAAATCTTGGTCGACTAAGATTCTTCTCATCGATTCAAACCCTACAAACGACATAATCTAGATATAAAATCACATTAAAAAAAAGTGAATAAAATAAAAATAAAATTGTAAAAATGAAAAAATAAAATATCATTGCTAAACATAACATTAACTAACATGCTGACCATGTTCTTGTTTTCATCAGTCTTTCAGAGCACACTAAAGAGACCATACATGGCAGCAGCCGTCTCATCCTATAACTCACCACGGCCTTCAGCTACAGCAGCCTGTAATTAACATAAATAATTAAGTCACGTTTTCCCAGAAGAGCAGAGGAGAGTTCATCTACCAACACACTGCAATGACAAGATACAACTGCTGCATGGATTATGTGTACTGTTATTATTATTATTATTATCATTATTATCATTATTATCATTACACGTGGCTGTTATGAAATGTAATAAAAAAGAAAGAAATCTCAGCAGTAACAGTGGAGCAACATCCCATCAGCCCCTGCAGCTTTGTTTATGGTTATTTTCTGAAAAAACTGAAACCGCTGATTATCCCTTTAACTTCCAGCTGCTGCACACTGTGGCTGTGTATGTGTGTGTGTGTGTGTGTGTGTGTGTGTGTGTGTGTGTGTGTGTTTTTATTCCTGTCTTCATGAGGACCAACTTCAGTTTTCCTAAAGACCTGAGGGCAGCAGAAAGTGTTGATATTTTTAAAAGCAAACTCAAGTCTGGCTTTTAATTGAATTTTATTTACTTATATATTTCTATTCATTTATATATTTTAAGCTGTTTTAACTGGTTTGTCCTTTTATTCTGTCCTTTTAATATTCTATATTTTCTGGACTGTTTTCCTTCTAATACCCTACTTTTATTTCTGGTTATTTGTTTTATTTCTACTTTTATTTCTGGTTGTACTCACTTCCAAACATCTCCCACAGTTGAGACTATTAGCTGTGTTGGTATTTGCTGTGACTGTGCGTCATGGGTGCGGTCTTTGTGGACTTTTCCTCTCTGCCGCGCTACTTAAAAAAAAGAGAAGATCTCCAGTGACACCAGTATTCCAGTAACCAGAGAGTTTTTTGGCTGCTGACCGTGAAGCTGGTGGAGGTGATGAGAAAACCAGCAGAGCTGTCGGTCGACCGCTCTCAGGCTGTTTCATGTGTTTTTTAATGAGTCAGTGTTGAAAAGTCCAAGTCATGGAAACAAGTAGCAACACGGACGCAGCCGCACTGTCGGCACTATGCCGCCTCTCGCCTAGTTCCAGGTTACATCCCGTCCAGACTCATAGAAAACATGAACCATTTGTGGGAAATTTTGTCATAATTGCTGCGTCTTGAGTAATGGCTAAAAAGTGTTTTGTGAGGTCACACTGACCTTGACCATCAATAATCGATCAATTGCTTTTTAAGCAAAAATGAGAAACATCTGATGCGTTAAGGTTCTCAAACGCAAGAGTTTACGTTACATATCTTTGGGTTTTGGGCATCTGGTCAGAGAAAACAAGACTTTTAATGACGAAAACATCAATTAATCATGAAAACGATCAGTAGCTTAATCTATGATAAAAACTACTAGGTGCAGCACCAAAGCTCCTGTGTCTCAAACCACCAAAATAAGACAGACTTCACTTCTCTTACAACCACTTACACATATTCAGACTGAGACAACATGCTGAAATACAGAGGATCAAACCGTTCAGAGCAGAAAATTAGAATAAACCATTTTATCATTTACTATCACTTCTCAAACCAAATTATATTTTGTAGGAAGTGATCTTTTTAAACTTGCAGGAAATGCTTCAGCCCCGGTGTGAACAGACGTGATTCTCAGATGTCACCTGTGTGTTCAGGTGTGTCGTCAGCATGTCTGCAGGAACGTGACCAGCAGCAGCAGAGCAGCTGTATTTAGACTGAGCCGACTGTGTTTGGTCCTGCTGAGCCACGGAGCTGCAGCACGCCATTAATAAGGAGCTGAAAATAGTCCCAACACTGAGGCACTGCCCTACAAACACACACACACACACACACACACACACACACACACACACACACACACACACACACACACACACACACACACACACACACACACACACACACACACACACTGCACCTGAGGCTCTGACACCTTGTCTGTGGACGGGGAATTAAAGCTGCAGGTAAAAGACTTGAGCACCATGATAGTTTAACAGACAGACGTTGATTCCTCTGGGGACTTGAACCGATTCCTCCAAAAACAAACAAACAAACAATAATCAGTCAGCTAACTGTTACAATTAATGATCAATTAGCTCATTTTTTAAACCACAAAAATCAAACATGCTGCTCATTCAGGCTGAAACAGTCAACTGAGAAAACTACAATCACCTCCTCATGGTCGTATCCCTCCAGAGTCATAGAAAATATGAACCATAGGTGTGAAAGTTTGTCATCATTGCTGTAAAGTCTTGAGTAGTGGCTAAAAAGTGTTTTGTGAAGTCATCAAGACCTTGACCTTTGACCACCAAAATCTAATCAGTTCGTCCTCGAGTCCGAGTGGATGTTTATGTCAAATTTGAAGAAGTTCTGTCAAGATGTTTCCAAGATATCGTGTCCATAAGAATGGGCAGGGGTGTCAGACAACCTGAAAACAATATGGCTGCTGCTCTGACTGTCGCCGGCGTGGAGGAATAAAAATTATCATCCAAGTCCAAAACAGAAAATATTCACTGTTCATTGTATTCACAAGATGTTTTTCTTTGTTTTACTTCAGTGAACTGAATGTGTTTGGTTTTGGACTGTTGGACGGAGAAAACTAGACATGTGAAGCTGCTGTGACTGACGATTACCTTCATTATCGGGACAGATGTGAGGTCACAGTGACCTTGACCTGTGACCTTTGGCCACCGAAAGAGTTTGCACCAAATTTCAAGATGTTCCATCAATGCGTTCTTGAGACCAAAGCAGACGCCTTCAAACAGTCCACAACAAAAAAACTAATAAATGTAGAATCGTATAAAAGTGAAAAACAGCAAATCCTGACAGGTGAAAAGCTGGAATCAGAGACTGTTGATAAATAACTTACTTAATCGATTATCAAAATAGGTGCCGATTATTTTTCTGACAGTTGGCGTTGACGAACCGACCAACTGTTGCAGCTCCGCTCTGGACTGAATGAAAACGAAGCACCTGGATACATGAGAAGCCACAGAATGAGAAACAACGTGGAGGTCAAAGGTCAAAGCAGCCCCACAGGGGGAGTGTTGCAAGTGGCTGATTTCAAAGCTGAGAGCAGATCAGAGGCGAGCGAGCGGGGAGGACACGGAGCTCAGAAATGGGATTTTAAAAGAAGAGACGAAGGCCTGGAGGGAGCTGATCCCAGACCAGCAGGAGGTCCGGAACTCAGCCCGCCTCCACATCAGAGACTTTAAACCAGACCAGCACCTGAACGAGGGCTGAGATAAACCACTCAGGCTTCCTGCCTGAACATCGTATCAGGTTATTTTTATTTGCACTTGTTATTATTAATTTGTATGTGCCAATAAATAAACTAAGAGGTTAAGAAGCATCAGATGAGAGGACAAAGATCTAAACATGCTGACATTTTTAAAAGGTCGACCATCAGCCGCCACAAAGCCAAACTACGATTTCTTAAAGAGACAGTTAAGAGTTTCGTCTTGCCAGCTGCTGCAGCTGTTGAACTGACTCGATACAGAGTGAAAACACGCCAACACAAAGGTCACGTCATCGCTCCAACGTCACGCAGCAGAGCTAGTGATCTCCTTTTTTTTTTTCTGGTTCAGAGGGGCGTTCAAGAGCTCTCACGCTCAGCAGAGTGACAGGTGTTACAAAGACAAGAAAATCTAATTAAACATCCGTGTAAACATACGAATCATTATAGTTGGTATTTATATAATCAGCTTTATGTTCTGCAATATGTTCACATCACACACAGTTATCCGTGTGTTCATGTGTTACAAGATAATAAAAAAAACATGGGTTCATGTTACAACAAGAAATGAAATCATTTGACTTCTTCTACCATCTAATCAAATTTAACCGACATTCATATCTTAAGGTTTCCCTAAAATATGAAAGAACAAAAGAACAGAAAAAACTGCACCAATAATATGTTCTATTGCTTATACTGGTAATTACTTTCCTGATCAATCAATTTACTGTCTGTAAAATGGCACAAAATAGAGCTAAATGTCCAATTTATTGTCACCTGAAATTATTTTTTTAAACAGTCAAAAATACCTTGATTATATCACAGGATGAGATCACTTCAAAACCAGGATGCATGGAAACAAGGTATTTTACAACTATACTCAGTTTAACTTCCCCTTGAAAACACCTGGACCTGAATGCATCTTTTAGCTGCTTTACATTGAGCAAAAGAGACTTACAGAAAAATTAAAATACTTTGTCTTGGACAATACTCAATTTTCTTTCCTCTCCTGTTGCGGCTGTTTTCCAGACCTGAGAAACTAGTCGAGTATTTTCCAGTCAGGTATTTTCCAGGTGTGCATTGAGCTAGAAATAATAGCAGCAGCAGCCTGGGCGATACAAAGGCACAAGGTCACAGGTTCAAGTCCCCCAGTTGGCCTGAAATAATGTGAGGAACCGTTTCTTCTTAACTACACTGAAGATAGACAGCAGCCGTCAGAGACATGGGGTGAGCTATAAAGGGCATTATAAAAGGTATATGTATCAAGGTACATGTATTAAAGGTGACTAATGTGACGATGGGATGCAGAGCTTTCATGTTTATATCATGTTTAACTGGCAAAGTTGTTTAAAACACATAAAGGACACTACATACACATATCACATTGTGCCATTATAAACTACACTTATCTGATAATTGGCCTGATCAGGCACCAATAGTAATCAACACACATTAATCAAACAGAACAATAACAGCTGTCACCGTCAAACAACGTAACCTCATTTAAGTAGTAACGTTTTGTCAACACGACAGTAACGTTAGAAAACTCAAGGTCCCCGAGCTCTCCGGAGAAAGCCGAACTCCCATTAAGAAATAAGACAAATTAACGATCCTTTCCTTGTCAGAATAAAACCACGACACTGTGAGAGTGGAAGGTAACGTGGTTTAAATGTCGACAGTCGTCTGGTAAATTCGGCACTGATATAATTCATGAATATGCATTATATTTCCGTAAAAACTTCACTTCGTAAATCCCGTTGTCACATCTAACAGCCTCCTTTGGCTAACTCCGCTGTTTTAGTGCGAAACGACCGTTGGAATTTGAAACAAACGGTGTCAAAAAGTTGATTTTTTTTACTTGAATAAATGCCGTTTGGAGGATGACATGAATGCCGAATTAAACACCGACTTATAATTGAGTGAAATCACAATCTACACCGTTTGTGTTTGTATGTCATGAGGTGTTTTTCCGGCGTTTACCTTAGTCGTGACAATACAGATGCAGTCCATCGTTTGGAGCCGGGAGTAAAGCCCGCGAACATCAGCATCTCATCTCGCGCTGTCACTCCCGCTGCACTTGGTTTCGTTAAGTCTCTCTCTTCATAAATAACGTTACATTCACAAAAACACACCGAGCAACAGCAACTATCTACCGGCGTCAGAGCGTGTGCTCACCGGAGAGCCACCTCATCCCTCCCCCGGCTCTCCTCCTTCCCAGTGTCCGATGCTCAGCTCAGCGGGAGCGGGACTCACTGAACCCCGCTCCTCCAAGACTAACGTTGCGTTTAAGAGCGGTGGGAAAACGCAACACCCTGCGACTTGAGACACTTTATCCACAGCTATAAAGACCAAAGGAAGTGGCTGTAACCACGTTATAAATGAATCAGAGCTAATTCTACTTCTGCCTTTAAATAACACTAATAATCAAAATAAATAAAATCAGTAAAAAATAATATCACATTGTGTGTTATAAATAGTACCACAGTAGGTCTTGGATTACATAATTTAAAAAAGTAAATGTTTCTTAATTATGTCAAAGAGGTCATTCCTGCGTTTTTCATTCACCCTGTCCTGTTAGCTACTTAATATCGGTGTTCACAGATGTGTATTGTGAAATCCCATTTTTTCTGATGACACGTGAAGGCAACGCCATAATACCTGTACTACATAATTGCGTAATTTAAAACAAGCAGGTCCTTTTTACAGATCAATAAAATTCTAAAAAAAAAAACAAAAAAAAAACCGATTAAACTTAAATGATACAAATAAACCAATTACTATAAATGACAAAGAAATTAACTACAAACCCAGAGCTTTTCAGCACCTGAATACAAGTCTGTACATTATTCTGTTTAGCTTGTACTTAACGTTTTGACTTAAATGTTTTAGTTATCAAAAAACTTTTCTGATTTAACATCTGATTTCCTTATTGAGAGTTCATGCTGCCTTCAACGTCATAATTATGATTATAAGTATTGATTATTATCGAGTTGAACATGAATGCAAACGTAAAAATTAAATGTACAAATTAATAAGCCTGTTTTAATGAGGACAGTCTGACATGTAAAAACACCGACCACTGGGCTTTTTTATATCAACAGATATTTTCAAATATGGAAGTAAAAAGGGCCAAAATGACACAATAAATTAATCAATTATTAAAGCACTGTTATTGATCACATGAGAACAAACATTTTATGTGTTAAAATTTAGATTATTTTTGTTGATTAAAGTAATATTCAAATTACCTGTTTTGTACAAAATCCAAAAACAACAAGGAAAGCAGCACCTTGTACATAAAAAAACGGGGCACATTTTTGGCATTTTCTTCTTGGAAAATGACTCCAGTGATTCATCTGAAAGGTTATTATGGCGGCAGCTAACAATTGTCTGTTTTGATTAACCTGCTGATTATTTTCTCAATTGATTGGTGTATAACGTCAGAAAATACTGAAAACTTCCATCCCGGTTTTTTTGTGTAAAACCCCCAAAAATAATAATAAACAATAAACAATTACCAAGTCGATTCCTGTCAATCAACTGATCGATTGTCTAATTGTTTCAGCTGCAGTCTCGATATATTTCTCTGAACAATGCACGTGTGCGTCCTACTCGACATCAGACCACAAACGAGTGACGTGTCGATGCCTCAGTCAGTCACACCAGACACTGCTGCAGCTCTACATTCAAGTGCTGCACCTTTAAAACACACTAACGGTTTGTTGTTACATGTGTGACTCAACAAGGAGGAGGAGGAGGAGGAGGAGCAGCAGCAGCAGCAGATGAGTGAGTGTGGGCAGGTGGGAATCACAAGTATGAATATTTTACACTTCCATGAATCGGTCATGGTCTCCTCCTGCATGTGTGTCACCATCATATGGCGTGGTTCATGCCTCCTTATAAAACATTCAGCACTCCACAGGAAGTGATGTCACCAGCTACTGAGTCTGATGAATTTGTTTAAATGGGAAAGCATGGTGACATCATTTCACCTGTTTCCACTGTAAAAGAGTTTTAGTACAACACGCTTCTCTTATCATGTGAAGACGATGAGGGTAAGAGAGGATCTCTACCATGTTGTGCACATATATTTTGAAAATAAATTATTCCTAAAAACATTAAAAATGTTGAAAGCTGTCTGATTGGTTGGAGAGCTAACCAGTCATATCAGGTTTCACAGGCCTGAGTGTCACAGAGAGGCTAACAGGAGAAGCTACATGACTGAGCTAATCGATGAGCTAAAAGGAAAAGCAGCCGGAGGAAGGAAATGGAAATTGACGAGTGAATCGAGGAATGTGTTCCCATCTTTATAATGCCTTTTCAAATAGTCTTTCAAATTTCATCATTTATTCATGAATTAATAAGTTAATTTATAAATGGTTTATCTAATTAGTGTTTTATGCTGTTTTTGTAAATCCATTTTTAAAATTGGAAGTATTTATTGATGCATTAATCGTTGATTTATAATTTTATTTTTACAATTCCTGTTTTAAATGTCTATTAAAATATGAAATTAAGGAAATGCTTTATTACTTTTCCTGTGACGTCACTGGTCCTCCATATGCAGATATCAGAGCTGCTGCAAACAGAGCTCCGACTGGCAGAGGAAGTTTGTAAATGAATTTGCATAAATGGGTCACAGTGGTGAAAAGTAAGTAAATATACTGTCAAACAAAAGAGCAGAAACAAGCTGCAGCTGGTACAGACACTTCAGATCTTCAGCTCATTTTATCTCTATTCAACATTCAGTTATTTTTGCTTAACAACTTAAAATATGAACAGATGTTAGGATGGCCGATGCATTTCAGAGCAGAACATGAAAACACACACAGGAACCTAAAGAGTCAAAACATGACGGGAACCTGCTGCACAGAAACCAGAACTGAAATCCACATGAACCACCACCACGAAGGTCCTGAACATCAGTACAGCTCCAGTCTCTGAGTCAAACCGAGAAACCAAGAGTCAGATTTACAAAAGTAAAGACTTCTCAAAACAGACTGAAAGCTTTTATTTTGAAGCACAAACTGATGAGGCAGGTCGCAGGGTCAGGAGGTCATTTTCAAGTTTATGTTAGAATATTTACACACACAAAAAAAAGTTCAAAAGATAAAATTCAAGACACGTTTTAAATCTTGAACAGGGAACCAATCAGCCTGAATTTAATCGATCACATGTCCGTTATGTCACGTTTACGTTCTGTCTCTGAGAGGCTCAGATGTTTAAACGGAAAACACAGACACCCGAGTTTATACATTTTAAAAGAGTAAAATACTTAAAAGAATAAAATAAAAACTAAAACTAAAGAAAAAATCTGAACTGCATCAAAATTTAAATTTCAAGTATATCAGTTATAAAAATGTAATTATTTTGGCCTCTTTTTGTTTCCATAGTTTCTTCCCTTCCATGCAGACATGGATTTCTTTTTATTTCTAAGTTAAAGTTAAAAGTTTTTATATTTCATTCATTCTGATGTATTTTTATCTAATATTGTATCTAACATACAATATATCTAATACTGATTCTCTTCCTATTTTCAAATCCCACCTCAAAACACATTTAACTCCAACACCAGCGTTTAATCATTTATTTTTATGCAATTACATTGATTCTTATTTATTTGGTATATAAGGACTCGAATGCCTTCAAAGGTATCTATATATAAAATACATAATAACAAATCATTATAATTATCATTGTTATCTTATATTCTTAATCTTATTTCAAAATCGTATTTAGTGCTAGTTACACAGTATCCACGGTAACGATACAACCATATAAAGTGCATTGTATCCCCACGTGAGTGTGTGAATGTTTAATGTAAATCTGTAAATATCAATATATTAACTTACATGAGAGAAAGTAACTATATTGATTTACAGAATGATTATCTATGTGTATTAATTCATTGATTAGTTAGATTTGTTCATTAACAGCTCACTCATTAGTATTTTAAGTTTACAGACTTAAAGACTGAACCTTGTTAAATAATCGTTATTGATTTATTTCTCTATTTCTGTCTCGATGCTACGCTAACCTTCTTATAATTACTTTATTATTGTTGATTGTTGTAGATGTAACATATTACTGCAGCTGAAACATTAAAGTTCGATCCAAAATGTTGGAAAAATAAATAAATAAATAATTCATATCTTTAAAGTTGAGACTGAAGATAAAAAATGTAAATTTCCTAACAATCCTTTCCTTGGTGAATCGACCCCGCACTGATCCATCTGCTCGTAGCTCTGAGGACAGGAGGTGTACTGTTCAGACCCGACAACATGAACCAAAATGAATGAAGCACAATGACCCATGCCCCCTGAACGCAGCACAGACCACCTCAAGGTGTCGCTGGAGACTCATTACTCCTCAAAACGAACTGTGAGACCAGAGAGGAAATCCTAGAGGCAGAAGATCCTGGATCGTTGTCAGGAGATAAACTGAACTGAATTTCTTTTTAATTAATACATCAACGCTCTGATTGGATCCATCTGCACAATAACTGCTCTTCTCTACTTTGTGACGGCAAGAACTGCTTACAACTCATAACAGCAACACGTTATGTTATTCACCACAGTGCAGCATTTTAGCACTGGATATTTACATTTTAGATTTTTATTTTTAAATAGCAGGAATTTATTTTGTTTTCTGGAAATATTTGTTTATCTGTTGTAGTCAGTGCATTGCCCACAACAGTTTGTGAACTGTAACAAAACAGCACATCAGCATAAACAATAAAAAGTAAATAAATACAATTTCCTGTCTCAACTTTTTCTGAAAGTTATAACTGGACAGATTTATCGAAACTTTAGACGTTTCATTTTCAAATGTTTTCAAATGTTTTCAAATGCATCTTTCTGAAATTAAAATGAAAGAAAACTAAATTTAGCATGAACACGTCTTTGTCTTGACGCCACGCGTTTCCTTCTCTGGTTTCACTTCAGACTCCAGATTCACGTCAGTGTGAACGAGCTACAGCGACACCTTGAGGCCGTCTGGGCGAACCTGACCCCTGACCCTGGATCCAGAAGCCCCGCCCCTCTGATGGTCCAAAGCATGGACATGAGGACTTGGATGGGACATGCTGCGAAGGTGGACGACACACGACAACCCCCCCCCCCACCAACAGCAGACGTCCAGTACTTACTTGTGCATCATGGCCGGGCGAGCGTTTGGCCTGCGCCAACGTGTGCAGGATTTCGTTTAGGAGGGGGGAGTCCTACGAGCGACCACGTGTTTACGATCAGGAAGAAAGAGGAAAGAGAGGAAAGAAGGCATTCAATGCAAACAACACATCGGACTCAAACTGGAGCTGCGTTCAAGTTTCTGAGGTTTGTTTCCTGTTTCAGCAGCTGTAAAAACAAACAACAGCTTCAAGTCAAAACCTCGTTAAAAGCTCTTATCACCATGTCGACCACGTGTTTCCAGATCAAGCTTCTCCAAACCTTCATGACTCAGTTTCCTCATCAATGGACTGATTCATTCTTCTCATTGATTGAAGCCCATCTGTCTCTTATTTACAACCTCCACCGCTGTGTTTGTTGTGTTTGATACACCAGTGTCTCCTCCGCTCTCGTCAAGGTGTATCTTTCCTGCTGCACAGTGTGAGGTAACGATGTGCACGCACAAAAACATGCATACGCCATTTCCTGGAAAGAGGAAATAAACATTTTACAAGAAAAGACGCATCGGCTTAATATCTGTCGATTAGAAGGTGCTTTCACTTTGACGCCAAATCCTCTGCCATCATCTAATCATCACGTGATGCGACTGTATTTTACAGTTTGGAGTTTTTATTCGATGAACACGGGCGCAATCCCTACAGCGCAAAAATGACCCAAATGGTTTTCATGTCTATAACTAGATTTCCCGCCTCCTGGTTGTTTCCCTCCACCAACCAGCCAAGTCGCAGGATATGAAATGTCATCACTTCATTTTGTCTTTTAAAGACGTTTGGCCATAACTCAGATTCATTCACTAATTATGACACAATTTAACTCAAAGACCTTCGTTGACCACGTCCTCTGAAGGATGCGGTTCCTGAAGTGCGACACAGTGTAAATATTCAGGATTGTATTTGTGCTGTTTGCCAGTTTCCCTGTGATTGTGTTCTTATTATTGCGGGAAACGTGTTTTCTCACTGACGGGTCTCATGAGCGAGGAGCAGGCACAAGCAGCGGCGTTGTTGAAGTGAGTTTCTCGGTGCAGTCATGGTGAACTCAGCTCCACGGTGACAGATTTCTGTAGCAGAACGCACGTCTTTATTAATCCGGCAAAAAGACGACGTATGCATGTTTCTGTCTTTGTGCGCACACACAGCTTCTCCTGGTCCCTGGTGTTTCTGTTTGACCGACTCAGCCACATTTACAGACCCAACAGCTGAACTGAGGAGACGAGAGCCTCATGAATCTCTTTCAGTGGATGAATCTCTGCCTGTGACGCTCAGGTCGATACAGTTTTTTCTCTCCGTTCATTAGGATTCATCCTGCGGGGACCAAGAATGGAAGTTAATTGACCCACACCCTCCTCAAACCGTACAGCTCTTCACTCAGACCTGGGTACGTCACAGAGGACCAGTATGATTCAGCTGCAGCCGACTCAGCTCGGTCTGGTTCTGGGAACTTGATGAAGTCGACAAAAAGAAAACAAGAACAAGCTCCTGCTCAAGCAAAAAACAGCAGCAGCTCATGACAGCACAAAATAATAAAATAAACAAAGGTGACGTCATGGAGCAGCCTCCATCCAACATGCAGCGTTAAACCGTGTCTCACTTTTAAAGGAGCAGCCCAACAACAGGTGATCAGTGTCATGTCTTAGCCTAGCTTAGCACAAAGACTGGAAGCGGGGGGAAACTGTTAGCATAGCTCCAATAAAAGAGAGGAAAAAATAAAAAATCACTGACTAAATCAGACAGCCAGTCATTCTATTAGCCTCGATGTACCACACACACACACACACACACACACACACACACACACACACACACACACACACACACACACACACAGCTGAAATGAGGCAATACAGGACATTCTGTGGTGAATCAGTGAGATCTCTTTGTGCTGACGTGATGCTTCTGCTTCTTATAAAACACACCACATGCTGGACTGTAGAGCAGAAAACTAATCCACTATTTGATAATCGATCATTGATTTCAGTCTTTTCTCCAGTGCAAACATTTGCTTCTTCCTGCTGAATGATCTTATATTAAAATCAATACAGAGCTGCGGTGACTGTGCTGAATGCTTGATGCTACACTCACAATGTTTCTTCTAGACTGGTGAGTAAACAGCTGCTAATGCTAACGTTAGCTATTTAGCAAAACAAAACTTTCAAATTAGCTCCTTTAAAAAGGAGAGTAATGTTGGCAGACGTGTGTTTGCTGCAGGACAAAAGACTGACTGTGCTGTTTGGGGAAAAGCTAAGATGCCAAGTAGCTGATTGTTTCAGGAACAGGAACAGGAAGTGTTTAAATCATTAGGGACCATTTGAGAAGCGTATGATCTTGATATAAACCGTGTAGGAATGTTTTCTACGAGTTCATCAGACAGTAACTGAGAAGCAACTTCTTCTATGAGTTTCATGTTGTTTGTTTTGTGTATATTTGTGCGTCCATGAGGCAAAGAATATTAAATACACACGTTGCAGTTTGAGGCGGCCACTTCAGATCGCGTGTATGAGCCGAGATTTTCAAAATAAAACGCCTGCTTTGTTCCTGTGTGTGTGGCTGATGGTAAACTATGAGAATGACGCAGCATAAATCCAGACACCAGCTGTTTACTGCTGCTCCTCTACAAACTTCAGCTCTAAAATTCAATTTCATACCAGGAGAGGAAATGACATTTCGTGGATTTCTGTCTTATCCCATAAACTGTTGTGAAAACACGGGATTACAGAGAAATGAAAGAAGCTTGCTGACAGTAATAGACTCATTTTTATTCCGGCGCACACAGACGACAGAGCGCTTTGTTTGATTTGATCATCTCAGACTGAGACGCTGACAGACTGAAGGTCTTTACTTTTACTGAGCTGCAGTTTGTTCCTCATGTCAGCAGTGCTTTTACATTTCAGAGAAGGAAAATGTTGTTCCTCCTCAAAGATGAAACAAGGATAAGAGTCATGTTCCTGAAGACACAGTCGATATGTGATGAGTGTGTCTCTGTCTACAGACGCTGATGTTTACTCTGCAGAGCTTCACTGTACGAGAGTAAAACTGCTCTGATAATGACACTGTTGAAGTTCATCATAAGCAGAAATAGAAATCTACCAAGTTTGTTCAGAAGTCTTGATCTTACAAACGGACACATCAACGGACCACAAGTCGTGTGTGAGTCATGGCATGAAATCTTATGAATTAGCGACATTAACGTTACCGAGTGTTTCGCTTCCACACTGTTTAGCATTTAGGTCAACACGCTCTTGACCTTTGACCTTTGGCCACCAAAATATAATCAGTTCATTCTTCAGCCCTACTGAATGTGTGTGCCAAATCTGAAGAAGTTCTGTCAAGGCATTACTGAGATATCTCGTTCAGGAGCCGGACAGACGACCTGAAAACAAAATGGCTCCGGCTCTGACTGACGCCGGCGTGGAGGAATAAAAACGACTGAAGATATGAAGTTCTTAAATTCATCAGATCTGTGTTTCCTTTTTGTTGCTCACAGTCCTTTAACACACAAGATCTTCTGTGTCGTGTGTAAACACTAAAAGTTGACTTAACATCCTCGAGCTGTGAAACCAGCGACCTGGTCACCAAGGTCACGCTTTTTAACCCCAGGTCACTTTGAGTGACCCCCCCCACCCCCCACCCCCCGGCTCGCTCCGACACACTCACTGCAAACGAGTCGAGATGAAACATAAAAAAGCACCTGAGCGATGCTGAGTGGAAAAAGCACACGAAACACAATCAGCCAGAAAAACAAACAGAAGCAGAGCGATGACGCAGCCACTCGGCCTTTAATGTTTTCATGTCTCAATACTTTTAATGTGAAAGTATCGTCTGACAGGAAACACAGAGGCTCGTCTCCACCGCTCCATCTGAGCCGCATGGATTCTGCTGAGTGCGTTTATTGATCCTCAGGCCTCTGACGCTCCAGATCACCAGGAGATACTCGTCAATAACAATCTGACTGAAGTGTTAAAAGTCACTGATTTCAAACCGTCATCTCTCCCTGATGAACTTTGTCTTTGTCTCACGAAGCAAAGCTCAAGGTTTGCAGCTTCGTCAGGTATAGAGGAGTCAAACAGATCCAGGTGAGTCACTGAGGAAATCGCCTTCACACCTGTTATTCAGTTTGTCTGAACCGAAGAAAAACTTTTCATTCTGGTGCATTTCATGTTCACAAACCACGAGCAGATATGAGCTTTGTCCAAATTCAGGAGGCACATCCTTCTGTAGACCATGTCCTCTGAAGGATGCGCCTCTCTCAAGAAGTGCAGCACGTGTAGACGTCTCTGCACCTGCTGAAGACTCAATGTGATAAAGACGAAGTTTGAACAGAGGACATAGTCGTTTGTCCTCAGAGAGACACAATTCAAGACAAGACAGACGTGTCTCAACACCGACTGTTCGGACAAAAACAAACCACCCAGTCCATCCTCCGCACAGGAAACAAAGTGTGATCTATAACATTAATATTCTATATTAATATTCTCTCTTTTTACTGAGGAAACATTTGCACTTCCACAGCGTCATGACGGTTCACAGCCACGGTGCGATGTTCGCTCTTACCTCGATGCTGGTGCTAAGGCTGGGCAGAGTGTCCGAGGTCACCGTTGTGCTTTGAAGGCTGGAGAAGTCCCACAGGTTGATGGGCGTCATGGGGTCCGCCCCCTTGGAAGACTCCGTCCATCGCTGACTGTCCAATAAGGTCACTTCATAAAATTCCTGGATATCTGACACAGCAAGGGAGACAAACAGACACACTGTCATTAAACACAGAGACTCCCCCCCCACAAGGCTGTTCCAGGCTGTTCCAGGCTGTTCCAGCCCTCCAAAGTTGAGTTTTAAAAATAATGTTTTTCTTGGTGTACGTCATTCTACGTGACTCAGAGCCGGAGTTCGGAGGCTGGACACATTTCTCTAATGATTTATTTGTATATTTCACTACTTTAGTGAAGCTAAGACTTTGGTAAACCCGTTTCAAGCTCCAAAACTATTCACCCACATGCGCAAAGGTCTGTTTTCACTGTTTCCGCTTTAGGCCAAATTATCTCTTTACAGCTCTACAACGAATGAGTCATTAAACATAGAGCTGAGATTTTTCTGTAAATTTTGATATAAAACACTTGGGTATCACGTTGTATTCAAGCACCTTTAAAAGGTGGGAGATCTGAAAAAGACCTCAGAAGATCTACAGCTGACGGGTTCAAATGATCCGACCAAAAGATCGTATAGTCTCAGCAGACCTCAGGTGTTCAGGAAGCTGGTGATTCTGGGAACACCTGAGGCATCTGGATGCTTCGTATCGTACAAGTAGATCAGAGATGTGTTTAACTTTTACTGTAGTTATCACCTGAATATATTCTGTGTATTTTATTTAAATAACATCTTGGAGGCAGGACTGTAACTTTTTAACTTATGAATGGAGCAGATATTGTTGTGTTGCTACTTTTACTTTATTAAAAGCTTCCTCACAGAAGTAGTAGAAATATATAATTATTCTACAGACTGTAAATCTGAAGCTCCCAGACTTGAAGCAACAGACAGACAGAAGGAGGGAAAACAGAGGAAGTGGGAAACATTCCCCAGAAAACGGGATAAGTGAATCACCTTCCCTGCAAACGACCAGGACATCGTTGTATCTGTAATTGTGGAGGAACTGAGGACAATATGTGCTTTATCAAAACCAGAGACATGTGGATCCACGTGGTTCTCCTCGTCCCTCCGCTGCTCTAAAACATATTTAAACTGTTACTTTATCTGGGATCAGACTGTCGTGTGCACATCAGGTTTCCCTCCACAGGATCATTGACTGTGATTGATTGATGGTCTGATTGATATTATGAGCCTCCCTCTCCCTGCAGTTTAGGGAGAGTCAGTCTGTTTGCATGAGGCTGATGTTATAAAAAGCCTCCAGCCCAGCGGCCACATCCAACACGCCGTCTTATTTTTGGAGGAGAGCTCGCAGAGAGCGGAGATCTAAAATAACCGGAGCTTTCTTTGGCTCGGCGAGGGCAGCTGACCATCGGCCGGCACAGATGTTTTCCCATAAACCATCAGATCAGCACTTCAACAGCTCCTCAGGACGATCGCTGCAGCTACCGGTCGACCGTCAGGATCAAACTGCCACCCACAGTTCAACACGACCTCACCCTATTAAAGCAGAGAGCTTTACGTTGTTTACATTTTATTCAACAGTCACAACAAAGTAATGTTGCATGAAGGCAGTTATGGAGTCATAGGAGCGCCACACAAAAAGAATAAATCTGTAAAAGAATGACACAATAAATGTGAAAATATAAACATGAATAAAACAGTTAAAAATCTTTTCAAAAAATTAAAAGGTGTTGAGTTTAGTTTGTTTTTTGACAGGGAAACTGCACAAAGACTTTATAGCTATTGTGCTAATTCTCTCTCTCTATATATCAATATATCTATAGATGGATAGATAGATAGATTTTAGCTCACCAGTTGTGTAATATCATTCCTCCGCTGTTATTTTTTTGTTATAACAAATATCATATATAAAATTAGATATTTAAGTATGTCTTTTAAGTACTTGATAGCAGTTTTTTTTCTTTGTACTGAACTGAACTTGTACTTTCTTTTCTGTGCATCACTTTGCTGCTGTAACTCTTATAAAGGAATATCTTATTTTCTTATTCTTCTTTTATACATTTGTTATGGCACTCCTATAACTCCTATAACTCCTATAACTCCTGTAACTCCTGTAACTCCTGTAACTCCTGTAACCCCTGTAACTCCTGTAACTCCTGTAACTAACTCCTGTAACTCCTGTAACTCCTGTATCTCCTGTAACCCCTGTAACTCCTGTAACTCCTGTAACTAACTCCTGTAACTCCTGTAACTCCTGTAACTCCTGTAACCCCTGTAACTCCTGTAACTCCTGTAACTAACTCCTGTAACTCCTGTAACTCCTATAACTCCTATAACTCCTGTAACTCCTGTAACTCCTATAACTCCTGTAACTCCTATAACTCCTGTAACTCCTGTAACTAACTCCTGTAACTCCTGTAACTCCTGTAACTAACTCCTGTAACTCCTGTAACTCCTTTAACTCCTGTAACTCCTGTAACTCCTGTAACTCCTGTAACTCCTGTAACTAACTCCTGTAACTCCTTTAACTCCTATAACTCCTTTAACTCCTATAACTCCTGTAACTCCTGTAACTCCTGTAACTAACTCCTGTAACTCCTGTAACTCCTATAACTCCTGTAACTCCTGTAACTCCTATAACTCCTGTAACTCCTGTAACTCCTGTAACTCCTATAACTCCTGTAACTAACTCCTGTAACTCCTATAACTCCTGTAACTCCTGTAACTCCTGTAACTCCTGTAACTCCTGTAACTAACTCCTGTAACTCCTGTAACTAACTCCTGTAACTCCTGTAACTCCTGTAACTCCTATAACTCCTGTAACTAACTCCTGTAACTCCTGTAACTCCTGTAACTAACTCCTGTAACTC
This sequence comes from Seriola dumerili, assembly GCF_002260705.1. Taxonomy (NCBI): domain Eukaryota; kingdom Metazoa; phylum Chordata; class Actinopteri; order Carangiformes; family Carangidae; genus Seriola; species Seriola dumerili. The sequence goes on along the minus strand of NW_019174570.1, from coordinate 71,843 downwards.
CTGTAACTCCTGTAACTCCTGTAACTCCTGTAACTCCTATAACTCCTGTAACTAACTCCTGTAACTCCTATAACTCCTGTAACTCCTGTAACTCCTGTAACTCCTGTAACTCCGTAGGAAGCAGCATTGTGACAAATATCAGAATTACAAACAGCTTCCATGTTTCTCAGTGTTGTTACAGCTTCTCTTACAGCAGCTAGTCAACAGTCCACCAGACGCATGTGCGGCAAGAGAGGCTTCAGCCTTTTGATACCTTTGATTAATCTTATTTATTTTGATCCAATCTGTGTTTAAATCTTTAACATAAAAATGTATAATTATATATATTTAGATATTATATTGATTTATCTATTTTTTTTAATTAGTTTTTCTGTTCAATTGTATTTAGAGTTAAAGTTCAGTGTTTCTTTTAGGGCTGTGCAATTAATTGAATTTCGATTTCAGCTCCCAACGATCACCAAAATAGTACAATCGAGAAAAAACAATTATTTTGCATGTTCTGTTTTGCAAGAACACTCTTATTTTGTCTTGCGTTCTGAATGACATGCGCATGCGCACATCCGCCCCTCCCGAAGCCACAAACTCTCTCAGCCAGAGGGAGGCAGGTCGTGTGCATATCATCCGCTGGAATTTAAAAACTCTGCGTGAGTAAAGATGGCAGACGGAGGGCAGCTACAGCAGCGTTTGGTGAGCAAAAAAGGCAAAACCAACTCCGTTGTCTGGGAACAGTTTGGCTTCGAGGAATCCGACGACGAGAGAAACATGCTACGTGCTACATGGTAGTGGCTGCAACGCAAGTGAACACCACGATGGCAAAAAAAGGTGTCTTTTTAATAAATGCAACACTTTCCCAAAGTCATGTGAAATAATCATGTTACATAATCATGATTTCAATATTGACCAAAATAATCGTGATTACGACTTTTTCCATAATCGAGCAGCCCTAGTTTCTTTAAAGTTTAATTAATGTGTGCTAAATGCTTTTATCAATAAACTCACACTAAACGCTGAGAACATTTTGTCTTCAGTGGATAAACTGTCGACCTTCTCCTTTCATCAGTAGCAAATAGAAATCAGCCATCAGAGCACAGCGGAAACTAAACTCGACTTCCTTCGGCTCGGCTCTTTCACAGTAAAAGCCTCACATGGTGACGGCACAGCAGTGCCACGTGGAGCCGCTGCAGTGACTCCGCTCTGTAATCTCGTCTGTGCAGCTTCAGACCAACTCTGTTTTGACTGCACACGATTACAGCAGCATCCAATCCCTCGACCGGCCCACGGTCCGACAGCAGCCGGTTCACCACGTCAGAGACGCATCAGGTCAAACTACAGTTTCTATCAGGTACGGTTCATGGACCGGGTCTAAACACTGACCCACATCAGCTGCAAGAGAAACACTGTCAGCACAGTCGGAGCCGAATGACTGAAGACAGAGGCCCCAAACACAGATATGATTTTCACTGATATCATCAGCTGTTATGTAAAACCCTTTGATGACTGAAAATAGCTCCAAATATCAACATAGCACAGAAGCTGACGTAAGACCTAAAAATACCAAGTTTTTCCCTTTTTGTGTCCAAACCCATCTCACAGCATTTCTGATAACAGCTCCATTAATTCTGTGTTGAGCCACAGCAGCCTGGTTCTGGGGACATCAGCGCCGGCTGGTTCAGACGTTCCCGGTCCCCAGAGTCTGAAGCTTACCGACTCTGGTGACCCTCCGGCTCCACCAGCAGGCTGACAGTCATAGCTTTTGTATTTGCCTGAGTGACGCCGGGCCGTCCTCTGATAAACTTCCACGGGCTAAACAGGCAGTTTGTCACGAGGTCACCAAACTCATCGGGGTTAATCCTCTGGGAACCTCGCTACTGGGGATGGGTACAGAAACCTGGGGGCTAAATGTTTAAAGACCGTAGTATCGATAAGCTCTGACGTTATCAGTTCTGCTCTCGGTGCTGGAAAAATGAAGAAAATGGACTTTACGTTTGTTATTGCTACATGAAAGTTGCAGTTTCTGATCAAGACATTCGTCTATGATGCATTTTCACTGTTCCCTGCGCAGAAGCTGAACTACTACACAGTCAAAATACTGTCCTGTAGTAAATCATTGTGTATTACATTTGTTTTGCACCATTAACAGTTCATTTCTTCACCTGAGCAGAAACCTTGACATATCAAACGCAGACGTCGTCTTCAAACACAAAAAAACCAACACGCACAGTTGAAGCTGAAACACTCAGGTGAATTATCAGTTTCTAGTCAAACTACTGCACCATTTTTAAACTGTTTATAATTTCAATTCAGCTTTTATTCACTTAATCCTTTCAGTTATTTGCCAAATAACCCTTTGCAGATTCATCTTCTCTAACCCTCTGGGATCGACGAACACGCCGACATGTTTTTTGGTGTTTTCTCAATGTGACTCACAGCCGGAGTTTGGAGGCTTGACACATTAACTACTGATTTATTGATATATTGCACTACTTTCGTCAATCTGAGACAATGGTAAACCCATTTCAAGCTCCAAAACAATTCATCCACCAGTACACGTGTAGTTTCTCAAGGGATGTGAAGAATTTCAAAAACATCTGATGTCGACTTGGTCCAGGACGGATGGGAGTGTCACTGAACATGGAGCTGAGATTGTTCTGTAAATTTTAATATACAACACCTGGGTATCATGTTGTATTCAAGAACCTTTAAAAAGGTTTAAAAAGACCTCAGAGGGTCAAAGTGTTAAATGAGAACAACTTAATTCTTCAAGACAAATTCAATCAGTAAAGCCCTGAAACCTGTCTTCACCTGTCTTCACCTGGCAGCAGCTGGTGAGAGTAAGAGGAGTCATGGCGGCGCAGCAGGTTTCTCTGCTGTTGGTCTGAACGTCCTCGGGGGACGACCTTAAAGTGAGGTCCAATAAAAAGAGACCTCTGAGGAATCGTGGGAGACCGTTAGAGATCATTTTACAGTGAAACCAACAAGCTGTTTCCAAAGTTAGAGCTTCACGTTTGACAGCGGCTCTGCAGCTACCACAGTCTGTGAGAACGAGGTTCTACACAGAACAGGAACAAGGTTCTTCTGCCTGGAAACAACGAAGCTCTGTTCAAAAATCTCACATTCAGCTGCAGCAGTTTTAATATTCTGCTGTTCGTGAATAATCATCACCAATCTTCTTCAAGGTTTTAGTTTTTGTTCAGAATTAATCATGAAAAAAATGTTTTTTTAGTTTCAGCGCAGCTGCTTTTAAAAGTTTTAAATCACAACGTCTCAAAGATGTTTGAGAGGATTTTATAGACTAAATGATTATTTCATTAATCAACTGATAATGAAAACAACTTCTTTTCTTTTGTTTTAAGAAACTACAGCTACTTGTGCTTGTGTGAGAATTGCTAACTTCACTCTTAGTGTCCAAAACTCTCCAAGGTCACTGTTAATATCTTTGTTTATTTCTCTGTCTGGATGAAGGGATTTTATATTGAACCCAATTAAAAACAGGATAATAACTCGTGTGACCGTGTGCAAAGCTTTTAACCATCATTATCACAAGGACAACACTGAGTGTGCTCTGGAGAACACGCTGTGGGTGAGTTCTCTCTGCACACCACAAAATAAGTGTTTTATCTCTGCGGCCGGTGAAGAGAAGAGACAAAGACACAACTCAACTTTTTTTCTGTGGAGATGTGTTTTCATCATTGCAGTGTTTTACTTTTACATCCTCGTTTCAGTAACGACACGAGATAATTAAGTTGGAGAGGAGTCAGCTGCGAGCTTGTAACCAAGGTCATTAGTTAATCTCCAAGTTTCACATGAACACAATTTGTCTTTTGTTCTTTTCACTGTTCTTTATTTACAGGCTTTCAGCTCCATCACTACACGTGTCGACTTGGCATCTCTCATATTCTCATGTGCATGTGAGCTGTATATTTCCACACATTTTCGGCAGGAAACACTTTAAATTTTCAATTAATCTTCGGATTATTTTCTTGACTGGTTGTTTAGTCTATGAAACGTTAGACAACTGTGAAAAATGCCCATCACTAAATCCTGGAGGCAAAAGTGACTTTGTGTAATGTCTTGTTTTGTCTGAAACCCAAAGACTTTCTGTTTCCTCTAATGAAAAACCCAGAGAAACGGAAAATTGTCACATTTGAGAGGAGCGACAGTCCGAGCCGGAGACATATTGTTTTTGGGTTGTCTGTCCGTCTTATTCTCATGGACACGATATCTCAGTAACGTCTTGATGGAACTTCTTGCCAAATTTGGCACAAACATGGAGTTTGGTCCCCTTGGCCCCTTGAATGTGATATCTCAAGACCACCCTGAGGAAATTAGTTAAGATTTGGCACAAACATTCACTATGACTCAAGGATGAACTGATTAGATTTTGGTGGACAAAGGTCAAAGGTTAAAGTCGCGGTGACCTCACAAAGCACATTTTTGACCATCACTCATAAATTCATTCACTAATTGTGACACAATCTAAGTCAAATGTCTAAGAGGATAAAATTCAGTGATAACATTTTATACCCAAAAAGGTCAAAGGTTAACTTCAGTGTGACGTAATAACGTTCTGCAAAGACTGCTGCTGCTGCTTCTGGTTATTATTCAATGCTGTAACTCAGGAAGGAGAGACAATACTTCCTGCAACTTGACTGGTTGGCGGAGGGATACGACTGCGAGACGGTGATTCTAGTTTCCGGCTGATTTTTCATGATGTCTTGGTTTTCTGGGATCAGCTGCTCCACCAATCACTGTCCATTTTACTGTTGACTTGCTTTTGCTGAGTTCATTTATTGGTGCAGCCACACCTCCGCTATCAGAGTCAGGGTCTCTTAGCTTACTGTGTCTTGTGTCGTTTACCATCATCTTGCTCAAAGGGAAATTCAGACCTTAAAAGTAAAAACCCGACTATGTGGAACAGTTTTGATGAATACAGGTCCAGCTCTCTGTGGTAGTAGTAATGTAGTATTTAAAGGAATGTATGATACAGGACCAAATAATCATGAGATGACATTCTGAGAAACACAGCAAGGTCTTCAGTTCAAATGTTTTCCACATAAATGAGTTAAAGACGGTCGACAGAGACCTGGTGCCTGATCAGAGAGCAGCTGTTTCTGTGATCACATTAACTTTAAGTGAGACTCCTGACTCTGACACAACAGCTTCTGTTGTACAGTCTAATATTAAACCACACCTATTCAGACTGCTGTTGCTCCCAGGGCAGCAGCTCACAATGACAAGGACTTCAGTAAAACCGTATTTCCCATGAAGCATTTCCCTGAAGAAGAAACATCACTGAGCGTACGACCTTTGAAATTAAATGACATCACCAAAAAGACGTCCACATTAAGCCAGTTAAATCTTCTTCTAACTTTCTCTGTGATCCATCATTTTAAATATCTACACAGCCAATTACTCAACAGAGCCGTCGTAATTAACATGGAATCACGCTGATTTTATTAGACGCCGTCACGTGCTGTGACCTGGTGGTGGCGTCAGATGAAAAGTCAGGGACATAAAGGGATCTTAAATGTCCGAACTAAATTTCACAGTATTCCATCCAATAGTTATTCAGATATTTTAATGGTGGATGTGGCTAAAACTGCTAAACCTTCAGGTTCCGTCTTCTCAGATCTGATGGTTCACTGCTTCACTTGTTTTTATATTATTGTAAAATGAACATATTTGGGTTTTGAACAGACAAAACAAACGATCCAAGACATCATGGGTTCAAACACCGGATAATTTATCACTGCGGCCCCAGTGTTCACCTTTGAACCTTGACGTAAAGAGTCAGGTTCGGCCAAAATCTGCAAAAGGTCAGACGCACTGGAATTAGCAGAGTAACATCCAAATCTTCAGGGCTGAAAACTGAACACTGATTTATGAAATTGAAAAGATTCGATAGATGCCATCTGTTTCTCTGAGAGGAATCAGGCCGGTCTGAACTGAAAGAATGGGAAGAAAAACAGAAACTGACGTACACGGCTCTGCCTCTGTAAATCAGCGGCGTTGGAGGGGGATTATGAACTGGGGGTAATCGTCGTGTCCACAGAGGGATTACACTGTGCTCGGCCTGCCGCAGACATCTCTTTTTTGGGGAAGGGGGGGTTGGCAGATTGGAAACTGTGTGGCAGAAATCTATTTTTCATCAGTGACACTCAGATGCTGGGACGTCAGGGTGAGCATGACAAACACACCCAGGCCGAGAGAGAGAGAGAGAGAGAGAGAGAGAGGGAGTTCGTGTTGAAGTAGTTTGAGAAGAGACATTGCAGAGTCAGTCTGAACATCAAGTTCAATGCAATTTTAAATTTACAGAAAATCAAAAAATAAGACGCGAGTGAAGTCTTGGAGATAAACAGCTGGTGGAGCCGACTCTCTGTTTGTTTCATGTGTTAATGTGAGGAAGGTTCAGCCTCATCATCATCGCTCCACACACCTAATGTTTTCATCTCTTCATCTACATCTGTAGATCGGTTTTTGCACCTTTACTGTTTCCCTGTGTGCTAATATAGTTTATAATCTTTATTATTATATATATATTATATATATATTATAATTGTTATGTTTTCATTATGAAAATTTCCAAATGTTAAATCAAAATAACTCTGTGATGTCCGACCAAACATGAACAAATGTCGCCACGTGGAACTGAAACAATCGGTTAGTTGATTAAAGCTTTAAGTCGTTATTACAACCACATTAAAGTGATAGTTGTGGTTATTTGACGTGGAAAGACGCTGAAAGAACTGAAAATATTCTACATGAAGCTTCATTTAAACAGCTGTTGGACTGTTTCACTGGGCGTCTTTTAAAAGTGTCTAAAGCAGGTGTTTTCTGCTGGCCCCGCCCACAGCCGGTGCACCGGTCCTCTTGCTGCTCTCAACTGAATCTACTGCAGGAAACACACTGACTGAACATGACGACCTCACACAACCCCACGACTAATGACACGAGCTATCACTCTAAACTTTTCTCTGTCTTATGTTGTAAATTATGAATAAAATAAGTAACGTGAAGACAGCACTTGGATATAAGGAAAATAATTTCTTATGTTTATAAGACGAAACAATTAATTGATTAATCAGGGCAATAATCTGCAGATCAGTAATCGTTAGCTGCAACTCTGATGCCTTGTGTCCCTATTTATAAACCACCGATGACCAGTGACGCCTGAAGCTTCATAAACCCAAGAAAATCCTGACGATGCTTAAATCTACTTGTGCTTCAAGCTGCAGAGGAAACAGAAACAGAAGGAGGATGAAGATGAAGAGAGCAGGAACCAGGCCACTGAGTTCACACTGATGATTTCCACTCATCCATTAGTGATGAAGATGCTGAGAGCAGGAACCTCAACTGGATGTTTCGCAGGATGAAAAGAAACCGAAAGACTCAAGCCACCACTGTCGTCGGGGTTAGAAGCACTTTCCCCTCCTGAAGCAGAGAGTCTGCTGACACTGAAGGTAAATCTGACCCTGATGTTCACAAGTCAGTCTGAAGGTTTACAGCTGACTGGAGGTTTTATTAAACGTGAGGTGAGATTTAAAGCCTTACATACAGACTTGTTCTCGTGCATTCAGCCTCATTAATATTTAATCAGTCACACTAGTTTCCTTTTCATTGGTTTCCCTTATGACACGAAGCTAATTGATTACTCTACATGATAAATGTAGAGTCCAACCCACAACCTTTAAAAAGGAGCTGCAGACTCCCTGTTATCCAGAGATGGTGTTGTGTGGTGAAGCTGAAGACACTGATAAGACAGCTGAAAAGGTGCCAGACAAAAAGACAGTCAGTCCGTCAGTCCTGGGAATCTCAAACAGATCAGAGCACATTCCTGCTGCTCGCCGTCCGTTAACCCTGCAGCAGTGTCTCCATGTACTCAGGTCCTGTTAGCTGACAGCGAGGCGACGGCTTGTCACTAAAACACAGGCGCTGGAAACCTGCAGGGTGACCTGTTTCATAATTGCGACGCAGTATTAGGGCTGTGTTGAGGAAAAGAAATCTGAAATTTCAAGAATAAAGTCGTAATATTATGAGAATAAAGTTGTAATTTTAGGTTGTGTTGTTTAGAGGGAAATATCAGAAGCTTTAAAACAAGGAACGTGGAGCATCGAGTGAAGTTCTACTTTAGGTTTCACTAATAAGGAGAAACTTCATCTTTTGGCTCATCATCTTCATCATCATCATCATCATCAGGACACTGAAAAGATTGTGAAGAAACTGAGTCTGTTCTATTGTCAGACAAACAGCAGCTGCCACTGACTGACCTTTCACCTGTTTGATTGGTTGTTTGTAATATTCCTAAAAAATGTTTTTTTTCCCTTTTAAAAATGTTTCCATTTTTAATTAATACAGTAATATTACTACATTATTATATAGTAAGTAATATTACAACTATATTCTTGTATTGTGACTTTTCCCAAGTACTCCGTCGTACATATCTTACAAAGAGAAGATGAACTCGTCTCTTACAAGGAAAAATATGTTTGTTTTTTTCTTCCTGCTGTCTGACTCTCTGCTCTGTCTGAACCTACTTCTGTTCAAGATGCTAGGTTAGCGTTAGCGTTAGCCTCAGACGACTGTACGAACATCTGTCACACAACAGACTTTCTTCTTCCTTGGACGTGAGGGAGATGCACCTGGAACCCAACCTTGTTGAAAAGTTCAAAAAGCTTTGATCAGGTTTGTTTTTGTCCAATCTTCCAGGTTTGGCCGTCACAGCTGCCTGAGGATTTCTATCAGGATCCATCTCTTCAACAATCAGACCAGACGTTTAACCTCCGACTCCTCCTGACCTCCTGCCACATCACACCCACATCCTCTCAGACTTCAGCTGACTCCTTCAGAGCTTTGTGTTTTTTACTTCCAGATGTTGCTGCTGCTGTTTGCTCAGGCTGCGTGCTCTGCTCTCAGCCCCCGACGGTCACACCGACACACCGATGACCTTTACGACCCGTCGCCCCACTGTGAACAAACAGCCATGATGCCCGACTCTTTCCTACAGGTCTACGAGGTCACAGAGGTCGCCAGGAGTCAGTTCACCGACATTTATCAGCTGATATTTAACCTTCAATAAAGATTTACAATCAGCAGATTGCCTCACATTAGAGGTGTAAAGATTAGTCAACACTTAAGCTGCACAATTGATCAAAATATAATCGGTATTGCAATATTGCAATGCGCAATATCCAAATCGCAGGAGCTGCAATTGTTTTGATAAATGTGGTGATAAGTGTTGTGGAGCTGCAGAGACGCCTACACATCATATTCTCCAGACGTAAAGGAACATCATCATCATTTTAATATTTTCTTCAGTGAAAATTAAATGAAAAAACGATCATTGAAATCACAATATCGGCCAAAATAAACGCAACGTGATTATTTTTGCATATCGTGCAGCTGTAATCAACACATACCAAGACTCAGAGATATGGCTGAAGAAACACAGACCCACCTGATAAATTCTCTCTCTGCTCGACTTTCCCCACGAAACAGACAGAACCTCACACTTCACTGATAACTTAAGATGTAAAGTTACAGGGTTAGACGCTCAACGACATGTGCACCTGCTTTAACTGGGACCCTGTATGTCGTGGTGAACGGGGCTCAGGTCCTGTCAGCGGGACAACAGACTTACCTGCTGTCACATTCACCTTTAGCCTCATGGTGATCGAACTTGGATGTGAGATATTGTTGCTTGCAGCTACATTTTTGGATGTTGGATTGGATGTTCTCTTTATGCCAGTGTCTTTTCCTGTTTGTTTTCCTGTTTATCTCAGCTATGGGAGGGAGGGAGGGAGGGAGGGGATGCTCATGTACAATTGTTTGTGTTGTGTTGGAAAAACTGCAAAATCAAAAGCGGATTCAAACTTGAATCACCTCCTCGTGGTCGTATCCCTCCTCCACTCAGACTAGTTCCAGGTCACACCCTGTTTATCCACAGTCTCAGAAAATATGAACCATTCGTGTGAAATGTTGTTGAAATGTCATAACGCTGTGAAGTCTTGAGTAATGGCTAAAAAGTGTTTTCTGAGGTCACACTGACTTTTGACCTTTAACCACCAAAATCTAATCAGATCATCCTCGAGTCCGAGTGAAATCTGAAGACGTTCCCTTCGTTACTGTGACATCGTGTCCACGAGACTGAGACGGACAGATGAGGGAAACGTAACACAGCTACGACCATCTGATCAAAAACAAACAGGAACACAGGAGTGAAACTAAACTGCAAACCACAGACACTTCTCTCTCGTCTCAGCCCCGCTCAGTGGGGGGAGGGGGGTGAACTTAGTTCTCTTGCGACACCTATGACACTTCATTAAACAACCAAACATTTTCATTATGTTGAAACTGAGTATTTTATATTCATCTATGACAGTTTATCAAAGCCGGCTGCACAGAACACCTTGACTCTTCTTCTTATGGTTTCCTTAAAATGATCAGGTTTTCTCCTTATCTTAGTTTGACACTTAAAGAATCACTTAAAGTGAGTTAAACCATTGGTTAGAGACCAAACTAAGGAAAAAACTGAATGTACCTCTGACTCTGTCTTAACATGGACAAGTTCAACACCCTGAAGTACCTCCCTCAGTTAAGGAGAAATTAAACCTTAAGTATCATATTTAAGTAGAAAACTTGAGGTGTTTTGTGCTCCTGAGGGACTTTTGGTGAATTTGTCAGGACCGTCCTGGACCAGAAAGTTACCTGACTGGGACAAACCTGTTTCCAGGTAGAGAGGTGAGCCTGTGAAAGGGTTTCTGGGTAAAGGAGGCGGCGGTCGTACCTATGAGAGCCTGGAAGAGGTTGCTCTGGAAGATGTCGATGACCCTCTGGATGGAGTGTCGGAGCTGCCGGTCCTCGGTGTGGTTCAGCTTGGCCCGGTACTCCTCCAGCAGCAGCAGAGCTCGCTGTGCGTCTGGACGACAGGGGGAGGAGGAGGAGGTGAGTCGGGGATACGACAGAGCGGAGCGGCGGTTCAGTCTGAGCCTCCGCCACTAATGAAAACTGATCTGAGGCGCGGCGGCGGTGAAGTGCAGCTTCAGCTCAGCAGACAGGCAGAGCCGCAACAATCCCTCGGTGCTGAAATACTGAGCTGTGCTGGCTGTTTCCAGACACCACAGAGGTCAATCATACTTCAGATGTTGAGATTTTTCATTTGAGTTTCAGAATGAATGGACTTTAGTTTAGTTTTCCACCACAGACGAGTCTATAGGTCCGTTTAGTTTTCAGGTTGAGCACGGAGGAAAAGAGGAAGCTTAAGGTTGGATCTGTGTTTGTCTCAAAACTCCTGATCCTGACAATCAGATAAAACGCTTCCATTGAAGTTCATAAGTAATAAATTCAGATTTAAGAACATTTAATGACTTTTAAGGCCTGATATTTGAATATTTTGACTCTATTCAAGGATTTTTATGGACCTGGAAAAAAGTTGGAGGTTGAGTTGACACAAACCTCGAGTGCAGCGCTGCAACTAATCATTATTTCTATTATAGACTCGTCTGCTGGTTATTTAGTCTGTAAACTGAAATAAACTTCCCAGAGGCCAGTGTGATGTCTTCAAATGTCCGAAACCTAAAACTCATTTACAGGAAAAAGCAATTAATCCTCACATTTCAGAGGCTGGAACTAGGAAATGTTGGATTATAACGATTAATCTTTGATTAAAATGATTGATTAATCGGGTCAGTTTATCAGGTTCAGCAGCAGGTTTTGTGATTCAGCTGCTGGAGAAGTCGACTCATTTAAACCAAAACTAAACTTAAAGACATTCAGATAAAATACTTCAGATTTCAGTGGCTGGAACTAGAGGATGTTTGGTTTTAAAGTGAATGATCATTAATCAGATTAACTGATGAATCAGCTCTAAATATAAGGTCAGTATCTCAGGTTCAGCACAGCGGGAAGCAGCAGGTCGATTCTGGGTTTTTAGGGCATGAAAACGTCAGATTCTGCTGCTGAAGAAATCCACTCACTTTGTCCAAAACTAAATGACAACAAATCAGATCAATAGTTTTAGCCACAAAGATCTTCATGCATCTTTATCTCAAGATAATTTAGCTATTTAAAGTTTCTTTTCTCCGACGCTCTGTTCTCATGCGACACAGTTTCACCTCAGCTCAGTACAAATGATTCTCATTAAAGGAGACAACTCACGGTCGTCAGTACGGGACGTGTCGCACCTCCTCACTTTAAAACACGCCAACACGGGTGGAAACCTCAGTCCTGAACAGAAGCCACTCATATTAAACATGTCACAGTCGCTGTGTGAAGTGTCGCCGCTGCTCTTCTTCCCTGAACATGTGTTTATCTTTGTGAAATAAAACTTAGCTGGGTTTACATTTGTTTGGAGTTTATGTTGAACACAGATGAATGATACTGATACTGATACTGAGGTTCATGATGTCTTCATTTCAAAATAAGCATTTTATCAGACGTTTTTGTGGCCTATAAACCCGGAGCTGACCTGATACACTGACCTTCATTCAGAGCTGAGCTGTCAATTACTACATGAACTGAAAATTAATCATCGTTTAAGTCGTTTTTTAAGCTACAATATCAAACGTCCTCTGGTTCCCGCTTCTAAAATGTGAGGTTTTTCTTCTTTTCTATGTTTTAATTCATCGTCAAACAGAAAATCTTGGACTCCTGGACAGTGTTGATCAGCAGACGTCACCTCAGCATCTGGGAAACTGGGACGGACACATTACAAGAGTTTCTGACAATCTAAAAGACCTTTACTTAGTTATTTTCTGACCCTCATTCTCAATGATGCCGAGATTAGAAAAGCAGAAAGAAAACAAGCAAATAATCAGAATACAAAAACAGTTCCTAATAAAAACTAATACATTCAGGAACATTTTGAATTAAAAGATTTAAAAAGCATATTTCTAAACTGTCCCAATGTTCTCAGGGAATCCATATTTAAAGTGCGTCGCAGGTTATTCCAGGAGCCTGCAGCACTAAATCTAAAAGCAGTCTTTCCAAGTTCGGAGTTCAGCTGAGGAACATGCAGCGTGATGAATTGGTTAAATCAAAATAAAGACAGACTGATAGAAAATGATAATGACTGCTGGATGCAGCCATTAAGAGCAACAATCATAATTTACATTAGAGGTCAAACATGACAGAAAACCTGTAAATGGAAGCTGATCCGTCCTGGTTCTAACTTTATGATTGAGCTTCTCTACATCTAGGATGACAATGCAGATAAATGATGGACTTGGGACTTTCTTGTAGCTGTGTGTGATTTGATGTAAAAATAGAGTGACCTAAAATAAACAAAACTCCACTATAAACCTGCAGAGGAGACCCTGAAATGCACAGATGTGACTGATGAAAAACACACGTTACTAATGGTTTCTGGGAACTTGTGATGATTTTTAAGTCTATAGACAAATTTAGAAATCAAAATATGAATACATGAATTCATGATGAAAATGCCACATAAATGCATCTTAAATGAATTTAAGTGACTCATATAGCTGAAAGAAAACTTAATATTTCAGTGAACAGCATGTCACAACAAACCTGTGTGTCCCTGTGAAAGGACTGTGCTGATACTGTGGGAGTTAAAATATAATTACTGAGTATAATTAGGCTGCTATTAACACACTATTTGGCACAAATGACACAGTTTAATAATCTGCTTTTTTTCAGGAATAAAAGTAAAAATAAAGACGTTTATTAATGTGAAAAGTATGTGTGGATATTTTTTCTAAATTTTACAGTTCACCTGTTTTAACATTTCCTGCGGTGACTGTTGAAGACGCTGTAAATATTTCATTAATATTAGAGTTTATTTTTAGTTGGGCTCGTCTCCGGACAAGGTGCCCCAAATACAACTTGGTTAGCAGCAGCGGCTAACCGGCTAGCGCCTACTTTAACTCACTTTACCTGCCTGGCACGGCACGGCACGGCTCAGTGAGGCCAAAATAAGCCGTGTGGAGCGTCCTCGGGTCCGGGTCATACGCGTGTTAATGTGTCCGTGTCAGTTTGACTGTTGTATTTGTTTTTTATACGAGGCTGCAGTTGGAGTTTCTCCCGGCGGGCAGCGGTTAGCCGAGCTAGCTTGCTAGTTAATATGTTAAGTGAAAGCGGCTTACCTTTCTTTCTGACTGGCATGGTCGGGTCTGGCTCGGCTCGGTACTGGAGCTAGTTCCGTGTTAGCCACATACACTTCCCCACACCAGACGTTTTTTTTTTTTCTATTGATTATTCCGCCAGTTAAACCCCGCTGTCACCGCTCCAAGTCCGGGGCTGAAGAAAATCCCTCCACGACGACACCAAGTTCCCCTCCGACAAACAAACTCCCTGTCAGGGGAAAACTGACACGTCCAACGAAAATAACACCACCGAGTCTCCGGGGGAAACCAGCGAATAAACACACGGGAGTCCCGGTTCAAACTAATATCAAAGAAAGCGAGCAGGAGCCAGAGAGAAGCTCCGGTGAGCTCCGACTGTGACCGACTCTCCTTGCTGTAGTTCCCCGTCAGAGACGCTCCCTGCCCCGGCGTGCACCGCGCAGGCTGACCGCGGTGGCGACACACGGCTGGTTAAAGAAAGTATAAATGTCGCTTTCGCCCCACTGGGACCTGCCGTGTGCCAAACTCCATGCACCGAAAAACTAAACAGTCCGTTTCCGTGCAGGCTGAGCGCCAGGCGGTGCATGCATGAGCTGCCCGCCGCTGCTGCTGCTGCTGTGGTGGAGGCGACCGAGCAGCTCCGGAGCTTTGATGCTGATCCCAGAAATAAATAAAAAAAACTTCAAAGTCCAGGCTGCTGGCACACCTAAACTCAAGCCGTGCCAAGCCCACACTCACTTATCCCGCACTGGTCCGCACGCTTGTGTGTATTATTCCCGGCACAGCCTGCGTTGTGTATTCGTGTCAAACTTCTCTGAGTGTAAATCCCTCCTCTCTGTCCCTTCTTCTTCCTCTTTCTTCCTCCTCCTCCTCCTCCTCCTCCTCCACCTCCCCAGGTCCACAAATTCCAAACTTTCCTCCAAAATGGCGTCTCACAGAGCTGGAAATGTGAACCATGTGATTTCCAAAAGCCTACCCCTCCAACCTGCCGCCCAATCATGCAGCTCACCTACAAGACCGAGGAAGAGGAGGAGGAGGAGGAGGAAGAGGAGGAGGAAGATGGGGGGGGAAAAAACTTCTGGATTGGGAGAAAGGGAAGGTGAAAGTCTGAAAAAGGAGAGGACGAGAAAGGAAGAGGAAGTGAAGATGGGATTGTAAAAGTTGGAGAACGCAAAGAGGGAAAGTAGAAAAGCTCCAGGATGAAGATGAAAAGATGTAAAAGCAGAAAAAGGCTGAAGAAAGAGAGAAAGAAGAGAGGAAACTGGAAAAAGACACGAAGGTCAGATTTAGAAATGAAAATAAAAAGAGGAGAAAAATGAAAGTGAAGATGCAGGAGGTGAAGAAAAGGAGGGAGGAGCGTTAAATCTCATTAAATGAGGAGAAGATATTTTTGTAAAACATGGATTAAAGATGAAGACGAGAGAGGAACAACTTCATTTTATTCATTAATTTAAGTCTTAAATTTTTATTTTTATTTTCAGATATCCTCCTCTGCTATCACGTTACGAGTTTTGTCCAAAGACAATGAAATTAAATGAGTATTATTTTTGTATTTTTGTGAAATACATTTAGGTTTTATTCAACTCTCATGTCTGTAAAACATCGCGCAGGAATTTAGCTGAATCAACGAATCTTTTCTCATTCATTAAACGTAAATATTTGAGTTTTATTCATTTCAGTTTTATTCTCATGCCACTTCTGAACATGTGAACATGAGTTCTGACGAGCTCATCACTTGAATGGATGAAAGAGTTAAATTAACTTATAGTTAATACAGTTCTTATAGTTAACAGAGTGAAAACCAACGATGTTTTTCTTTTCATGATAATAAAAACAACGCAGTGGCTCATACAGTTAGAATTTATCACAGTTACAGGGAGCTGTACTGACACAATATTTCTATTTAAACTTCATGAACTACAGCCTCTAACATTCACATAATATACTGTAAACTTCATTATATAACAGCTGCATCCACTCAGAACATACAAGGGAATAAAAAAACAATACCATCTATACCATTGATTCCCAAACTTTCCAACTTATGGCCCACTTTAAAATCTGAAAAATGTCGGGGGCCCACAGCCAACTCTATAACAATATAGAACCATATCATAGGTTCTCACAGCACTTTTTATTTTAATGATTAACAATTGAACATTTAGCGTTCGATCAGACTGAGATAGGAAACTATTATACGATGTGGTATCTGCAATACAACAGTTCCTGTCGTTGGCTTTAACTTTTCAACATTTTTATGTTTTTAAACATAACTTATTTTCAGAACATTCAAAAGTATTATTCATATTTTAATGTTTATTATATTTTTTATGATTTCATCTTTTCACCAAAATTATACTGTTTTGCGAATGATTGGTCAGCCCACCTGTAATACCTCCGCGACCCACCAGTGGGCCCAAGCCCGCAGGTTGGGAACCACTGATCTTAGAAGAAGGTGAACTGATTAGATTTTGGTGGCTAAAGGTCAAAGGTCAATGAAACACTTTTAAACTTAACTTTCACACACACATGGTTCATACTCCTCTGACTCTGGATAAACAGGATGTGACCTGGGACTAGTCTGAGCGGAGGAGGGATACGACCACGAGGAGGTGAGCCTGGTTTATTTTGGAACTTAGTCCTATAACAAGTGAATTTAAAAGCAGCATTTAGCAGAAATAACTCATCTGTAATATTCCTAGTCTGTCATTTTAGCTTGTGTCTGCAGGACTGAACGTCACTCTATGGTTTAAAAACAAAACTAATCTATTCTGCTGAGTTTGCAGCTCTCTGCTTAATCTGTCCATTATCGAAAAAATTATAACATTTATAGTTTTAAAAAGTGTCCAAACTAATGCTTTTCTTGCTGCTGGAAATCCCGAACAAAACTGGACTTATGAATTTGGATATTTTAAATCTCAAATAAGCAGCTGCAAGAACACATGATACTTGCATAAGATAATCAAAGCTATACACCAGATAATTCAGGAAATATAAGTTTTATTCTTTATATTTCTGTTGAACTGCTGGACTAATTTTCAGGCCCGTCTCCGTCATGCAGGAGTGGAATTATGGTTTTCTTATTTTCCTGTTTTTCCGTGTGGAGTCTGGCCTGGAATAGTAGATAAAATGTTTTTTGCATCTGAATGTCTGTTTAAACTCGTTTTGCTCTTCATCACAGACTCTTGAGTGCTGATGTCTTTTGTGGTTGAGTTTTGTTTATTTTTATTAGGAATTTGACGGTTTTCAGGCTTTTACGTTGTTTTGTTTTGGTGGCTTTATGAATCACTAGAAAGAGCTCTTTGCTGCATGATTGATGACAGAAAATAATAATAATAGAAATTTATTCCTTTGAGGAGACCCCAAGAGAGAGGTCAGAGGTCAGGCAGTGGATCCTCCTGAAGTACAAATCCATCCTTTGGTCGCGATGAAGATGAAACATCCTCCTCTCCCTCGCTGTGTGAAACATCCCTCTTTGTGTCTCTTTGTCTGTCATGTGCCGATGCAAACCACTCGAAGCTCTGGCCCAGATTAAAGAGAGCAGCTCCGGTGAAAGGAGGAGGCCTTTATTTTTAGACGGCCATGTTTAATGAATGACCTTGCCTTGAGTCTCGGCTCGTCGTATTAAAGTACAGAGGGAGAGGTCTGCTCTGCTCTCACGCCATCCGTCACCTCCTGAGGGGGATCCGACCGGAGGCGTATGACGCTGGGCGCTGAAGCCGACAGCGCCTCAAACTTTACTGAGGTCAAGACGAGAAATGAATATTCTCACAGTAAATGAATGATGTGTTAGCAAGAGCGGGAAACCTCAGACTATTCCAAGATGGCTGTCTCCACTGGTCTCCCTGTAGATGCAACAGACAGATGGAAACCATGGACTGTAAATAAAGATGGACGCCGCCTCTGTGACATCACCCAAAGGTTTCTTAAGCTCAGTGAGCAGCTCCGTTGCCATCTTGGCATTGTTTGACTCCGCCCCTAACTCCCAGCTAATCCAAACATCTATCTATCTATCTATCTATCTATCTATCTATCTATCTATCTATCTATCTATTATCTATCTATCTATCTATCTATCTGTCTGTCTGTAAATATGAGGTTGTGATGAGTCCGACTTCATTCATTAATGCTCAGGATGTGTGTGTGTGTGTGTGTGAGTGTGTGTGTGTGTGTGTGTGTGTGTCTGTGTGTGTGTGTGTGTGAGTGTGTGTGTGTGTGTGTGTGTGTGTCTGTGTGTGTGTGTGTGTGAGTGTGTGTGTGTGTGTGTGTGTGTGTCTGTGTGTGTGTGTGTGTGAGTGTGTGTGTGTGTGTGTGTGTGTGTCTGTGTGTGTGTGTGTGTGAGTGTGTGTGTGTGTGTGTGTGTGTGTCTGTGTGTGTGTGTGTGTGAGTGTGTGTGTGTGTGTGTGTGTGTGTCTGTGTGTGTGTGTGTGTGAGTGTGTGTGTGTGTGTGTGTGTGTGTCACAGGCTCAGGCTGCCAAAGTCCAGATTTATGCCAAGATTAATTATGAGCATGTTGTCCAGTTGGGATGAAAACTGACATGACATGCAGTAATCACATCACAGCGTCAGGCGGCGGCGCTCAGGCCCAGCTCGCACTCTGCAGGTCATGATGCAGATGGACGGATAAATCCTGCCCTGCACATGTTTGATGGGCGGCGTCTGGGGCGGCGGCCTGCAGGTCTGAAGACCCGGTCCGGTTTCTGTCGAGGAGTCGTGATGAAACTTCAGGATGAAATCACGAGCTGGAAGCTGGGTAGAAACTAAAGGTCACGTTTAGCGAGGTCACGGTGAACGACACATCTCCGTAAAATCTAGACAAACTGATTATGATTATTATGTCTCATGGTACACACACACACACACACACACACACACACACACACACACACACACACACTGGAGAAAGTGCATTGTCTTGTCTGAACCACAATGGTACCACAGTGTGTCTTGACAAACTGTTTCACATTGTGTGTGTGTGTGTGTGTGTGTGTGTGTTGTTAAACAAGCGCTCCCTCTGTCAGCTGAGCTGTGAATCAGTGTGTTGCATCTTCAACAACGAAGCTTTTGTCTCTGCTGACGGCACAAACCGTCCAGTCTCCCTCTCTCTCTCTCTCTCCGTCTGTGGTCCGGCCTGCAGGTCAGCGGCGAGCAGCGTCCGTTTATCCTATTGTCACCTGAATGCCACTAATCCACGTCACGCAGCAGAGCTGGACGGAAACAACGGGGGTGAAATTAGCAGCTGAGCCGATCATCATCTGACAGGAGGATTAACACTGTTATTCTGTCATCCATCGATTCCTGTGTGTGTGTGTGTGTGTGTGTGTGTGTGGGCGTGCGTGTGGAGGGAGGACAGTGACATAATGTGAACATTAGAGTAGGCACAGAAAACTGGTCCAGGTGGGAGGGAACAGACTCCACTCCTCCAGAATCTTATTACCAGTGGTGGAATAAATAAATACCCCAGGGCTGGATTACCAACTGCCCCAAAAGCCCCATGTTTACATCATGTATCCACATGATGGGGTCCTCCATCCTCCATCTGGTGACCCTGGTCTTAAAGAAGAACAAACAACATCCACCAACATCAGCAACATCCAGTAACGTACTTTAAGTATCAACAGTAAAAGTACTAGTAGTACAGTGAGTCCTGTGACGATGTATTATTGTCAGTACTGCAGGAGTGTTTCTTCTAACTGAATGTTGTTAACCTCATGCTGTTGCTGATTTTACAAAATAAAAGGATTTGAATAAATTACCACAAGAGGTTACACCTTTATTTTCCATCCTGCATAAAACCCAGTTATTAAATTATTAAATATTGAAAATCAGGGAACTGAAGCATCAAAAGTACAATTACACCTTTAAAGTTAAGGTCTTCAAATATCATATCAGTGTTGCTATCAAGACCTTAAAACCATGACTGAACCTAAATACTGAGCTATGAAATTTCACAGGGCAGCAATAGCTCAAGGTGGCAGTAAAGAGCAGCCTGTGCTGGACCAGTCTGAACTACAGTAAACACTCTGCTCTGTTAATACACTGTAAACTTTAAAGCAACAATCATAATATTTTATTTCTCCCCATTTTCAAATGAATGTTTTAATGTTTGAATAGCAAGTGACAGTCCTACTGAACAGTGAGCACATTAAACTCAAACTAATGAACTATGATTTATTTTAAGTTGTAATAATGTCTTTATTGCTGTGACTATTATGGATTGAAGTGGACGTCAGCAGTGACACTGACACACCAGACAACAACAGGCAACAACACTTGATGGATAGTTCAGTTATTTATTATCCTTTAATGAGTGTTAGATATTATATTAACTCACAGGACAATAACATGTAAGTCAATACACATCAGTATCAGGAGTCAAATTATTCTGATTGTATTCATGAAAATAAAATTTACAGAACATTAAAAATAAAGTTAAAATACATAAGAAGCTGATAAACCAGAGCAAAAAAGCATGAATAATGTAAATGAAAATATATTTTAACGTTTAAGCAGAAAAAGAAAAAGAGACAGTCATTATATCATTCAATATGTTGCTCCTGTGTGTTATATCATATATTTGGTCACACTCAGTAAATCTGTGTTTTCCTGGTAAATAGCACAGACAAATAACTCCTGCTGGAATATGTTTGTACAGAAGTAAACAGTCATCACTTTAGTCTTTATCTCAGACACATTTATCTCTGAGCTTTTCTTGGTCAAAGTCATTTCAGTGTCAGTCTCTCAGTATTGAGACTGTCTCAGTTCATCACTCTCTGTCCTGTTTGTTCTGTCTTTATTATCTGAGTCAGAATGGATCTCCTCTTTGTCTTGGTGGAAGCTGTTCAGGTCTTAATATGGTCTTGGTTGATATTGGTCTTGATTTTACCTCAGTTCTGGCAGAAACACTAGTGATCCCTCTGGACTCAGGAGGAGTGTCTCTCCTCTCTCTACTTTAGCCATGATCTCAGCTTTTTGTCTCATGGCTATCAGAGCCTGAACTCGTTGCTTCCAGCCTGGTTTGGCCTCAGATTTCTCTCCCTCGATGAGCATGTCGATGTACTCTGGAGTGGAGAGAGGGTTTGGCTTCAGTGCTATCTCTTTTAGTCTGTTTAGACACTGGGCAGATCTCTTCATGAATGCCACCACCTCAGCCTGCACAGCATTATATTCAGCCTTCAGCTTGTCGATCAGTGCCTGCACAGGTGCCTTTTCCTCTGTGGCTTTAAGGTATTTTTCCTGCAGCTCCTTGACTGTTTCTTCCCCTTTAACTTCCCTGTACTCCCATTTGTACTTCTGATTTAAATGTACACGCCAATGACATTTTCCTGGACACTTAGTACAGTTTCCATCAGCTCCCATTGCAGGACAGTGTTTTATATCTTTATTTTCATAGGGACAATTGTCGTGACAAGTAAAATGACACTTAAGACAGGTGGTGATGTATTTCCCAGTTCCAGAAAGATCAATTTGAACAGCCTTTGTGACAGTGACTTTGAACTCAAAATTCTTATTTTTGGTGATCTCTTCCTCAAGTTCTTTAAGTTGTTCTTCTGTGTCTTTTATCTCCTTTAGCTTGTCCAGCCCCAGGGTTAGCTGCTTCTGCAAACCCTCAACTGAATTCTCAAGCTGCTGTCTTACTCTGAGGACCTCGTTTGTCATTGCCAAACTTTTGGTGTGTACTTCATTTAAAGTGACAAAAAACCTCTGCATGCTTTTTGTCCCCATGTTCCAAAACATCTGATCAAAGCTTCCATCTTCATCATCTTCCTCACTCATGCTCTCTGCTGCAGATGATCTGTTTTTTGCAAACAATGACGAATTATTGAACTTGAAGTGAACTGGCAGTCCGTCTTTTGTTTTAGGACATGGGACACCTGAAGCCTTGATCGCCTCTAGAACTGGTGGACGTTTGCCATCTGCAAATGTCACCAGAACCCTGATGTTTTCTGCCACATCTTTGCCGAAGATTGAGAGAACTGAATCAAACACATATTTCTGTGTTGGTGTGAGTCGTGCCAAAGAAGCTGGAGCTACGAAACACACAGCGTCAATCTCACTGACACCAAATTCAGAGGAGAAGAGATTACGCAGCTGCTCTACGATCATCCTGTCTCTTTCTATGCCTCTTGTATCTCCAAAGCCTGGAGTGTCAACAATGGTCAGTGAGTAGTTTATTTTAAAACTCTCCTGATGGTGGATTTTGTACACAGTGGCTTCAGAGGTCTGGATCTCAGCTCCAGATTTTGACTGATCCTCATCAGTTAATGTGAATCTGAAATGGTCCTTCCACTCTCCTCCAACAATGTAGTTGATCATTGCATTGATCAGAGTGGACTTTCCTGACCCGGTCGCTCCAAGAAGAATTATGGTGCGATTTCTCCTCCAGCTTTCTTTGCCAAACTCAAACCTCCGACATCCATCTATGTTGATTTCCTTTTCTGTCAGAGGCAGTTTGTAAACTGAGGGGGATTCAGAATTCATCCTTTCACTTGTACGTTTGTAGTATTCTTTGAGAGGTTTGAATTTTGTTGTGCAGACATTAACGGCGATGCTTTCCTTGCTTCTGCCAGCCACACCACAATCACATCTGATCCTGACTGCATATTCTGTCTCTGACTGAAGCCCTGAAATGATCGCCTTTTCAGCTCTTGACATTGTTTGTTTCCATTGGAGATCTTCCTCTTTCACCTCTTTGTCTGTTTGGGCGTACTCCACGATGTAGCTCAAAATCTGGACATCTTGTCCAAGCTCAGCAGGTTTCTGCCAGCTAACTGATATCTCACTGGAGTTTGGTTCAACTTGAGGTTTTTCAGGAGGACTACAAGGCAATGTTTTAATGGAAGCATTGACTTCATTGACTGGTCCAACACCTACTGAGGTCACTGCTCTACATCTGAACACATACTCGGTGTCAGGACTCAGATCACTCACTGTGACTTCTTCAGCCTTTGATGCTGTGTGTTGTTGCCATCCCTCCTCTCCTCTGACACAGTACTCCACACAGTAGGAGGTGATGTTCTCTGCTCCAAATCTGGGTGGAGAAATCTTCAGTGTCACACTGTTGTGGTTTATGTCACTTCCTGTCACAGTTTCAGGTTTTGAAGGAGGTTCAAAGTTCTCACTGACAGAAATGCCGTCTTTATAAAGGTAGATGCTTGAACCTTTCTGTGTCTCGTTAGTCAAACCCACTGTCAGGAACTTTATGTTCTTGTTCTCCTTGTTGGCCTCTGCAAAGTCAATGAACAGCTTTGCTTTATGCCTTATTTCATCTGCTACTTCTTTTGAGGCAAACCACTGTTCCCTCTCCACATCATGAGTATGTGGATGTCGATGTTCGGTTGTTCCTCTTAAGTAGTTTGATAAAGCTGAGAGGTAAGGTTCATCTCTTCCCAGTGAGGTGAAAACAAAACACACAGCATGCTCTGCACTGAGAGTTTCTTTGTACAGATCACTTTGGGATTGGATGATCTTTGTGCTTTTCATCATGTTGGTGAAAGACATTAAAGTGTAAACTTCTCTGTCTTTGCAGTCCATCCACTCGTTGAGGCTTTTGCTGTTGAAAGGAGACGAATGTCTGTTCTTCAGGATCTCTGCGAGCACAGCCTCCTCTTCACCTCCTCCTCTGATTGACGGAAGTTTCTTTGCCAAGTTTTGTTGAAATTCCAGCTTGAACTCTGAGAACATTTCTTTAAAACTTTTAAGTTTTTTGCTGATCTGTGGGAACTGCTGAGCAGTTGTTGTCCTCATTGCATCGTTGCACCTCATGTCCAGCTCACTGAAGTCTTCCAGGACACTCTGTGCCTCCTGAACTAATCTTATACTTATCTGACGAACGAGCTGAGCAGCAGAAGAATCTAAAACTGTCAGCGGCAACAGCCAGACCTTCATTGGCACAGCGTTTTCTCCATTAGCTCCCAGCAATTTTGGGAGGCTTTGATAGACTTCTACTGCATCCTGAAAGCACACAGGGTTTTTATTTAGAGAAAAGTCTCCATAAAATCTGCAGGAGAATTTGTCAACATTTGCTCTGTCCTTGTCTTCCATCTTCAGGGAACTTTTGCCTTCTTTAGCAAAGAGTGGGATCTTCTTGATCATCAATTTCAACTTGCCCTTAATGTCTTGATAATCTTCTTTTTCGGATACCTCATGATTAAACACAAAGAAGGCTTGTGCCCCATAAAGAATACCTGTGACTACATGTGTGGCTATTCCTTTATCAAAAACATATTGATGCTTCACATTGCCTCGTCCAAGATGATTCATTGACAGTTCCTGGACCTTTGTAGTAGCCTTGTACGTCAGTGTTACCCTGGCCTGATTTCTGGATGTCTTATGATCATTCAGATATTTGGCAGATCCTTCAACCTCAACCAGTCCACTCAGGAAACTTGCCTTCAGTGATCCTTCAACATTTAGAGCTAAAGATTTGCTCTCAATTGATACAGATGAATCTATCTCAAAATCATTATAGTTCTGTGGTCTTTCCCTTATATTTTGTTTGAGGTCATTGAGATCCCACAATGTCATTCCTGCAAAACAAGAAGCAAAACTCAAGTTCAGCTTCCAGAATCAGACAGACAGTTAATTTACGTATTATTTTTTACATCAATCAAGATACTCATACAAGTAAAATTTTAAATTAATGTCTCTACCGCACAGAGTTGAAAATATATTGTTTAAAATCTTTATTATCATTAGTGGTATTATTACTTTACATGAATAAACTCACCAGATGACCAGTTATTATATTTATCAAGACACTGCTATTATTGCTTGTCATATTTTGAGGGATGTGGACGAGTACATAATGAGCTGATGTTTGCTCGGTCAGGATGAGGATGGTGAACCGAATTGTTTCAGGTGTCAGTCGAGGAGGTTGGTGGATCAAACATAGCTCTGGCTCCGAGTTTTCAATACTCCTGATACTGATTCAGTTACCTTAGCATGTGGTTTCTGCTGATACTGAATAATGATCCAATATCAGCACTGTCTTATATACGTATAAGTATATGCTTCTACAGTTTTATCATCAGTTATCAAACATGTCACAAAGAAGTCTTTATCAGAGTCTGTACTACTGAACCCTGCTGTTGTGACTAGTTGCTTTTTGCTTTTATATCAGACTTGGTGGTTCTGTCTGCTCAGTACAACAGAACATAGAGAAGTATCCATAGTTGAGGGAGTCTTTTATTCCTCATACAGAAGGGGGTGGTATTTCATCTATGCTGGGTTGGAAAAATTCTAGACATTACCCTGTTCACTTTTTGTATCTAATTTTTGAATGCTTTCAGCCTTGATCTCATGCTAAATGTCTGATTGTTGCAGCAGGAAACAGCTACTACTAGCTAGTAGTAACTGCAGGAAACTTTGGCTGTGATGCAGCAAGTATCTTTACATGTGAATTCTTACCAGACACGAGTGAGTCACTGCGGCAGTCGTACAGCATTCCGAGGCAGAAAGGGCGGCCAAGCGCCGCAACCTCCATCGTTCCTCCTGATTTAAAGTCCATTGCTCAGTCTGAACTGGACAAAAAAGGACAACTGCATGTGAGTTCACCTCTCTGACTATTGCTCTCTCCAACCTGTTATTTGTCTTTCACAAAAACAACCAATACGTCACTTCTGCTACAGAGCAAGACAATAAGACGACCTACTGTAGCTGGAAATGGAGGTCCTTGGCCATTTGGGTGAATGATTTAATGAAAAATTAATGAAAATAAACCTAAGAAATAACGTTGCTACTGTTAAAAAAAAATTAAATCAGAAAAACATAACTATACAATTAGTCAAACATAATAGTAGAAAAGTCACAAAACTTTTCACTTTGCAAAGACAGTGTCAAGGTTTGAGGTAAGTAGGACCAGTCAAAACTTGGGGAACGGTGCAGACAGGTTTATTAACCAAAATAACAGACATGAACAGACGACGTGAACAAACCCTGAACTAAACAGACGAACCGACACAGACGAAGGGGAACACAAGGACTATATAGACAAGGAGGCAAGGTGATTGAACACAGGTGAAACACATTATGGCGGGGCAGACAATCACCACACAGACACAGGACAAAGACAGGAAGCAAAAACACTGAACCACACAAGGAACCAAATTACAAAATAAAACAGGAAGTGCACAGGGAAACAGAGCACAAGACAGGGAAGACTCAACTAGACACTAGAAACACTCAAACTAGAAATACTCAAAACACAGAAAACTAAATCATCAAGAAAGTCCAAAAAAAGTCCAAAACCCTGGATCCTCCAGGCTGAGACCATGACAGACAGCATATATTTGATCATGTCACTTGTCTACTACTATAGGGCTTTTACTATTAAAGAAAATCAGAAAAACAGAAACCAAATGTGGAATTGCATACAGCAACAACTGTGCACAAAGACAAATGGCTGTCAAAGAGCAAAAGCTTCTGTAGTAATGCACTCTACCACAACTGTACTACTACTACTGCAATAACAAGAGGAACAAAAGTAGAGTACCAGTACATTTGTGCCGACTAGTAGGTAATTGTTGTGATGTGCCACTTGGACACATCTCTAAAGGGAGCTCACACATTTTAATTCTACAAAGGTAACGGCTTTCATGATTGTTGAAATAATGGAATATAGAATATAACAGAATAATGATATAATATTAATTCACTATAACAATAATGGAAACACATTGGATCACAAACTGGATCTAGAAGCATTTCAGATCACAGTTATCGATAGAGACGTGTCAATGTACTTGTGATTTTTACATGATAATATGTCAAGTCAGTTTTATTTACATAGCACATTTCATATGGCAGGCATAAACTCAGGATACATCATACATGATGAAATATAAAGTAGCATATAAGACAAGAAAATATGACATTAATAAACATAGAACATGGGTGATAATAACAATAATAATACTGATTCACATCACAAACTTAAACCTAACTAAAAGCTTGCAAAGTGAGATATGTTTTTAATTTACTTTTAAATGAAGACACTGTTGTAGCAGACCATAGTTCATATGGTAAAGAATTCCAGAGAGAAGGACCATAATGACTGAAAGTGAAAGCACCACAGGCTGCTTTAGAGTTGTTTCTTGGTATAGTGAGGTGACCTTTATATGATGATCTAAGGGATCTCTTTGATATGTATTCAGTGAGCATGTCACAAACATAGGAAGGAGCTAAGCCATAAAAGAATCTCAGTTTTGTCCTGATTAAGTTGTAAAAGAATTTTGGCCATGCAAAATCTGATATCTAAAAGCAGCACTGAGGTCAAGAAGTACCAAAACAGAAACATTATGATTATGAAACAAACTTTTCAAGAATTTTCCCCAAAAATGGAGGGTTTGCTATTGGTCTATCTTTCTCAAAAACGAATGTATCCAGATTACTCTTTTTTAACAGTTTTAACATGCAAACTGTAAATCCTCAAAATAATAAATATACTAATAACATTTCAAACAAACAAATAAAACAAATTAGCCAATAAAATCACAGCATATTTTAAAAGACTGCCAAACTAAATTTTTGATATTGTGATCAATATAAATAGAAGAAACTATAAGTCTCAGTTTGTTACCAAACAAGTAAAACCAGAAGGAGGGAGAGATGTGAGCTAAACATATGTTCATAGGCCTGGTTTTAGATTCACTGTGAAATACACTTTTGCATTATATGATATTCTCAGATATAAATCATGACTAAACCTTCATAGAAAAAATTATTGCAGAAATTGGTTCCAAATAATGATGTTTAAGTTTTCTTCAGTATCCACTGACTAGTTGTCTGAACATCCATGATACACTATAAACAGGAGCTGATCACAGCTGATTCAGCTACATTATACTGCCCTTTTACCCCCAAAGTCTCCAAATTATGGCAACTGTATTTCCAAATGTTTGATCATGATTATCCCAAACATAGAACTAACAGTAACACATCAAACCTTAAAAGGAAGCAGGTTACCTGATTAACACTGGCAGGATCACTTTAGTGGCTTCAGTCATGTTACCCAGAGTCAGGGTGGGGATCAGGGCCCTGTAGCTTGCTTATCTGTATACTAGTGCAAATGTGGTAAACCTCAGTTGGATGTAGCCGTAAGCAAAAACAGTATGACAGGTGCACATACAGTAAAGATCACATGCATTATACTTGCTTGTAACAGAACAATGACTGATGTTTTAAAAACCGAACCCAAAAACAAAAAACAAAAAACAGCATCAGAGTACTTACAGTAGAACAGTGTGTGGTCCTCTGAGCTGTCCTGAGGTTTCTGAGGGACCAACTGAATGAAGGGGTTCACCAGAGAATCAGACAGATTTACCAGAAAAGGCGTGGCCTGTAAAACCATGCAGGTAGGTAAACCAGACAGACGAGAGTCGCTAGTCATGCCAGCTGCTCTGTGAGGCTGAACATACAGTTGGGTGCTCATCATCTCGAAGACAAACAAAACAAACACAATGAGATGGAAAGTGGCCGTTGCTCTGACATTATCTAACGTCACACTAGAGGGAGTGATGTTGTTCTGAACGTCACCACGGCCTCGTACCTGAGACAATCACAGCCCTAACTATTAACCAGAGGGGGAAAGTAACGAAATACATTTACTCACGTTACTGTATTGAATACTTTTTTGTGTGTATTTTGTATTTTCTAAGTACAATTTAAAATCGGTATTTTATATTTTACTTGAGTTCGTTTTGACTCAAGTATTGTAGTTAGTTACTTTATAAATCCTATCCGTTACTGAGTAAAAATAACAATTCAACCTACAGGGGAAAAATACGCGCCAGAACCGTAGACAGTA
This sequence comes from Seriola dumerili, assembly GCF_002260705.1. Taxonomy (NCBI): domain Eukaryota; kingdom Metazoa; phylum Chordata; class Actinopteri; order Carangiformes; family Carangidae; genus Seriola; species Seriola dumerili. The sequence continues at coordinate 42,956 of NW_019174570.1, read as the reverse complement.
AACCAATGGCCAGAACCAACAGTGACAAACGATGACGTGGTTAGCACTGGCGCGTGAACATAGAGGGCGCGCGCGGACAAGCTAGGTTAGTGGGCGCGAAGTCTTTAGTCTACCCTCACACCGCACACAAAGAAAGTAACTAAGTAACTTTTACTTAAAGTACATTTCAAATGAACTACTTTTTACTTTTACTTGAGTACAAAATTTTTTACTTTTTCCACCGCTGCTATTAACACACATCACAGCTATTAACAGTCACTGTGGAGGTCTCAAATCAGAGTTACGATGCGGAACGTTTGAGTCTCAGTTTCTGTATCCCTACGTTTACTTCCGTGGGGTCCCCTCTATAAAGAGGGTCTCCCGCCATTACCTCTCCCCCTCTTGCTGCTGTACTCTACGGGAGAGGTGAGAGTTCACTTACTAGCTTAAACTTATTGTGTAGTACGCTAAACATAATGTTGTCATTTAGTTTGTGTAGGGGCTGATCAACGTTGACCAGACACAACCGTTGAAAAACGTTATTTATTTCTTTTTTTTTCTTTTTTTATGACGGTGTTCTGAGGGTGTAATTGCTTAAACCGTTGTCAATGTTGACATGCTATACCTGGTTAGATCGGTGAGTGACCACAATTCAAATATTAAGGTAATTTTTCAGTAACCATGAGCATATAAATGTAATTTATTAATATCTACCAGCATCGTAAACTAGCTAAACTAGTGACGCGGTGGTGACTCCATACCTTCTGAGATAAGTCCGTAAGTCAGTAGTAGACTGCTAATCAGGAGGGACAGGTGAATTCCCGGTGTGCCGTTAGCGTCTCGGGCCGGCACCAGACTGGTTATTAGACTAACAATATGACATTATATAAAGTAGTTAACCTTGCGGCGCCATCACCTGAACTGATCGCTGGCAGCCCCGTCTCCCTCCCTGTGTGTGAGCCGCAATCAAGTCTATGTTTGCTGTAGGGGGGTAAAGGGGCGGCCCGTCCTGAAGTGGTACAACCCCGGTGAGCCTTGAACTGTAATTGGTCAGCTAATGACCAATGACATGTACTCTACTTCGGGCGAGATGGAGGGCAGAGAAAAGAGAAAGGTGGAGCAGAGAAGAATTAAAAAGAAAAAAGTGAAGGAGCAGGAATTCTGAACATCCAAAGACCCCACAGGTGAAATGCTAAGCAGGGACGATGTAGCTAGGTGCTAGCTCAGGTGATAATATATATGGCTAGTATAGCTAGCAGCTAGTTTTTGGGTATGTTGTATTAGCTTGCCTTTTAGCTTTGTGTGTTATTAACAGCTAGCTAATGTTTGTAACATTTACATGTGTTGTTCCTGCTCTTCTTCTTCTGCAGCCTCAGACCTGAGTCAGCCCAGTGATCCAGATGAGGCAGTGCTAAGAGGAGGGAGCAGGGAAAACACAGCTACAGGTGTGAACACTGACTCTGTAAAGGATAGCATACAGTTTCTAGGGGCAGTTTGTAGTATTGCAGAATTTTATTGCAGAATATTTCAGAACAAAATTTATGATAGTAACATGTAGTAATCTCAGGCGAGATATGCTGTAATATGTGTAGGCATTCTTATTGTATAATGTTATGAACATAGTTATGGACGATGACCTACTGGCAATTATTTTTTAGTATTTCATACACTATTGAAATCAATTAAAGAAAAAAGAGTAATGGATGGAGAGACTTCACTTCGATTATAATGAAAGGTTGAGCTTGGGGTGGGGCTGACAGCGCAGGCAGCGGCCTGATCTATTCTGTCGGCGGTCAGCAACAGATGATGGATATTCAGCTAGGTAGCTAGTGTAAGGCCTAAAGGTTTTATATTAAAAGGTTTTTATAAAAAACTGTCAAAAAAATTCTCTGGACAAGTTTCTTTTAAGAGGCCATGCATCAAGAAAGAGGATGCTGGGGATGCTCCACAACCTTCCAGCTCCTCTAACCCAAAACAGCTCTGGCCATCGCCTCCGGACCAATTTCATGCTTCTCTAACCCAGTAAAAACTGCTTGGGACCAAGTTCGGGCTCCATGGCCACAAGACACTCAGATGCCATCCTAACTGAACGTGCATCTCAGCCGAAATGCTTTTCATTCATACTAACATTTGTTTATATCATGTACAGGCATTGTGCAAATAGAATAGGCTTAGCTTTAAAAAAAAAAAGAAAAAAAAAAAAAAGTTATGGCTGTCTGGTTACCGTTCCTTTTAGAAAATCTGATGTGATGTAGATGCAAGTGCAGTGCTGCAGATGTTCAGTGATTAGACCCTTACATTCGCTACTGCTCCAGCTTTTTATGCAACAGTTGTGTTATACTGCTATTGGAGAAAGTCACTGCAGCAATAAATTAAGAAATAATGTTGCAGCTCGCCTCAGCCACCTTAACTCACCTTATCTCACCTTATCTCACCTTAACAGTAAACAACTAGTTGCCTGCTGTCAATACATTATATAAAAGTCATAGCAGTCAAACACTCTGAATTATGTTTTAAGTACATCGTAAAATAAGAGTAGACAACTGTCATGGTTGATCTACAGATCACTTTTTGATTTTGTTCTTACACACTTCATATCCCACAGGTCTGGCTGAGTCAATCTGACAGTGAAGGTTGAGAGCGCCCTCTGCTGGACCAAAAGCTGAACTACTTTAAACACTCTGCTGTGTTTATACGCTGTAACTTTTAAGGTAAGTTAGAATATTTGATTTCTTCCCATGTTCAAATGAATGTTTGACTATAAAGTGACAGCATTACTGAACAGTGAGTAAATTAAACTGAAATTGTAAAATGGTGGAGGAACAAAATAAGGTTGAGAAAAGTAAGGTGAAGATACCAAACCCATCCCCAGAGGAAATTACACCTTTGAGTTAAACAGTAAATATTTGTAAATATTTCCACCTTCCTGTTGGATTGTAGTGTTGTCACATACCAAAATTATGACTTCAATAAGATACCTGCCTAACTATTTTGATATCGATACTGAAACGATACCACAGAAAAAAGCTAAAACATCAGGGAACGTAATGTAATAGATGACAGAACATGGGACTTAAATTATTTTTATTAATTAATATAAATTATGGTAATGTTTAAATATTTTAATATTTCATTTTTCAGTTTGAAAGGCTTTGTATACTGTAAACTACTTTGGAGAGAGCCTGTTGTCATTAATTGTAATTTTTAAATCTAATTTGACTAGATAGAAAACTAGAAAATGTGCTCAGTAGACCTCTGCTAAGGAGGTGTATTGAGTCATTTGTGTTCAGTCTACTTTAGTGCTCTACTGTAATTGCAGGCTAATTATCCTGGGTTTGAGCTCCATCCATTGATGGAGGCCTAGCGTATTTTCTAGTAATGAAAATAATTATTGACAAAAATGTACATGCCATGATTTCCATTACCAGTACTTAATGAGTATAAACTGATCGTGTATAACTGGAGTTGTTGATCTGCATACTTGTGAAAGCCTGATTTTTTAGCAGCTTGCAAGTTATGGTAAAGTTAACGTTACCAGTGTGAAGCTTGCGTTTGCATACAGAGCATACATTGGTAAGTTAGCTCAAAAGGAAAACCCAATCTAACACTTATCATTGCCTATTAATTGCCTCGTCAAACTCAAATTGTGAAAAAAGGTTTGTGTGTTGACTCCCTTGGTCTGTGTGGGTTTGAAGCATCTTTTAAAGACAGGCTTTGTGGTGTCTGGGCTTGCCCTGATTGTCAGCAAAGTAATAACGCCATATTTCACTGTGTGCGTCGTCTTTGTCGACAAGTCGTGGATGTGTATTTTCACTTGTATTTGCTCGCTCACAGCAGGAGCGGAAGCAGAGCGCTGCAGACACACAGTGTCGCACATTGATGCAACTCATTTAGGGCTGTCCCAAACGATTATTCTTTAAACGATTAATCTAGCAATTATTTTTTCAATTATTCGACTAATCTAATGATTATTTTTTTTATTAACCTAACAGTAATTTCGCTGCACCAGGGTGTTTCCTCTTTATGTGCTCGTGCATGACTGTCGTGCTAGAGTGATATGCCAGATGCACTTTGCAGAGTCTGCAGACTACCGCACTGTTGGTGTCAAGATTAAAGTATTCCCAAACTCTGGAGGACCGTGTGCGAGCCTTTTTTGCCGCGTGTTGCTCCACACGCTCCGTCGTACTGCTGGTAGACGCCGCCATGTTGTTCAAATAGATTACACAGACGCAAATCATTCACGTAGTCAACGACTTCAATTACGTCACCGCGTTGTCCCAGTCCTTGCGCTGCGCTTGTATCCGGGTAAACCAAAGACGATGGATATAAAGGGTCCCATTAGAAAGTTCTGGTTTTGTTCTATGAGCATTTACCCTGTGTGGTTTTACACAAAGCATTGACACTAAAATTCCACGTCGAATAATTTTTATTATCGCCAACGTTGATTACGTCGGATAATCGTCCCAGCCCTAAACCCATTGAAAATACAGCTCTTAATAAAACACCGTCATCCTTAAAGTGTCGGTACGAATAAAATGGGGTATCCTACTGTTTTTAACTACAGGGTATCAAGATACTTTTTTAGTATTGGTATATCGTGCAACACTATTGGATTATTTAAAAAAAGTTGATCTCATGTGTGAACAAAACTGCTGCATACATTTCATATTTAATTGTTTTATGATTTGTTCTAAGTTGTAACATTGCATTTACTGCCGTGACTAAATGTGTAACGAACAGACACCGATCATTTCTGTATGGATTGAAGTTTACGTCAGGAGTGACACCATCAAATGACAACAGGCAACAACACTTGATGCATAGTGAAGTTTATTATCATTTAATGAGTGGTAGATATTGTACTACCTCACAGGACAATAACATGTAAGTCAATACACATCAGCATCAGGGGCCAGTGGAATTATTCTGATTGTATTCATGAAAATAAAATGAATAGTAGATAAAACAAAGACTAAAAGAAGCTGATAAAAGAGCATAAAAAATTTAAATATATTTTAACTTTCAAGCAGAAAACAAAAAATAACAAAAAGTTAATATCCAATATGTTGCTCCTGTGTGTTATATCATATATTTGGTCACACTCAGTAAATCTGTGTTTTCCTGGTAAATAGCACAGACAAATAACTCCTGCTGGAATATGTTTGTACAGAAGTAAACAGTCATCAGTTTAGTCTTTATCTCAGACACATTTATCACTGAGCTTTTCTTGGTCAAAGTCATTTCAGTGTTAGTCTCTCAGTATTGAGACTGTCTCAGTTCATCACTCTCTGTCCTGTTTGTTCTGTCTTTATTATCTGAGTCAGAATGGATCTCCTCTTTGTCTTGGTGGAAGCTGTTCAGGTCTTAATATGGTCTTGGTTGATATTGGTCTTGATTTTACCTCAGTTCTCACAAAAACACTAGTGATCCCTCTGGACTATTTGAGGAGTTTCTCTCCTCTCTCTACTTTAGCCATGATCTCTGCTTTTTCTCTCATGTCTATCAGGGACTGAACTCGTTGCTTCCAGCCTGGTTTGATCTCAGATTTCTCTTCTTCAATGAGCATGTCAAAGTGCTCTTGAGTGGAGAGAAGATCTGGCTTCAGTGCTGTACCTTTAAGTCTGTTTAGACACTTGGCAGGTCTTTTAATCAGTGTCACCACCTCAGGTTGCACAAGATGATGGTAGTCCTTTAGTTTTTCAGTCAGTGCTTGCACAAGTGTGAATCAACTTGCCATTCGTGAATCACAACAAATCCAACAAGAGATAGTGGAACAAAGACACGGTGCGACCAGTGAATCAGGTCTTCTGCTTATCAAGAATGAATGTACCTACATCAAGATGGAACAATAATACAACATAACAAATAGAGTAATAGAGTAGAGAGAGTAATCCTAATAATCTATTAAGTGTCTACAAGAGAAAGATGTGTGTAAAATAAAACTCTTGAGTAACTAAGAACTATACGATATAAGAATCAAGAAGTAAATGACAAGTTACATTAAATTAAAACACAATCAAATTTAAATCAAAATCATTCCTTGGAGCAAACCAGTAGGTTTTTAAACCTCCAGTTCAGGTTGCTCTTGTTCTGGAACAAAGTCCCAATACCAGATGTTTATCAATCAATATTAAGGTAAAATACTCCTTTTTAAAAACACACACAAAAAATATAATAACATTATTCATTTAGCTCACAGGAAAAGATTGTGCATCTTATCGAAGAGCACACCTGTCCATAATGAAACTATTACTGCAGATGTAAGAATATACTCTCATGCATAAAAGAAAAATAAAAGTAATAATAATCCAGCAGGCTGTTAAAACCCAAAGCACTCCTGTCGTCTGAGCTTTAAACTGTCACACCCTTAGTACAATTAGAACAATCGTGAAAAATGAAATAGAAAATAAATGTAAAGAGTGTAAAACTGTAATTTCTTTTAGATCAAAGTTCTTGATCTTCATGATGAAAATGTAAAAACTTAAATGATTAACATGAATAAGATAAAATTATATTAAACTGAAAAGAGACTTAAGTTGTAGAACATGTGTTTTTCTTAACCAATATATTCCACTAATAACATAAAATGAACTCCTTGGTTTAAAACAAAATCACCCTTTAAAAAAAAAGAAAAAAGAAGCCATCGTCGTTCAAGATATCTATCTATCTATCTATCTATCTATCTATCTATCTATCTATCTATCTATCTAAACCAGTTTCCAAATGACATCAGGGATGTGGATCTCTTCTCTGCCAACCTTATGGTCAGGGTCAATATTACCTGCCAAACAAAGAGACAAATTGATAAATTTCTCACTCAGATCAACTGATATCATTAATACAGACCATTCAGTGTAGAGTTGTCTCTTTCTGTATACATGTTAGTGAATATACATAATATACATATTGATCCTTTCTCCTGCTTGAATTGAGCTACATCATTAATTCCACCCACTGCAAACATCTCCTACAGACTCAGGAGAAAATGGCTGCTCCTCCCAATCACATGGAAACTAGCCTTAATGATTTAGGGCAGTTTAGACAGGGCACCAATCACATGTTCAACTGACAGCCCTGCAGGTGCCGGGTCGGCCAAGAGAGGTTTCCACTGAGTTAAGAGCTGATGAGTTCAGTCAGCTCAGTCTATATTTTTCCCTGTTGAAGGTGACGCTGTTATTCCCTCACCAGTTTGGGCCTCGTGCCACAAGTATGGCTAGAACTTTGGATGTGAAGCTGCTCTATGAACATGAGACTTCATTAAACCACCCACCACGTTCAGTCAGTTAACTGTTCTCACACTACAAACACTGCAGTGTTATATTAAATGTAATGTTACCTTTGCATCATAGAGATCAGCGACTTGGTTCCTGTGTGGATCGTTTTGATTCTCGTAGCCTCGGTTGTTGATCCAGTCAGTAACAGTATTGAGATGATCTTCTTTCATGACGCCCTTGTCTCTAAACTGGTTGTACCATTTGTGTAACAACTTTGTTGAGTGTTGCGGAAAACTTTGTTCAAAACTGGCAAGCCTGGTCTTACTCACTTCACTGTTCTTAAAGTCTTTGAAGTTCTTGTCTCTAATTAACTTGAATCTGGGCATTGAACCTAAAATGGTCAGTTTGAAGGTGCCCACGACATCATCCTGGCTTATTGTTCCAGCCAGTAACTTCCTGTATTCTTTGTTTGTTGTACTAGGAAACTCACGATGAACTTCTGCTGTTACATTAACAGATAGAAGTCGACGTCCATGATTATCTTTGACTTTGGAAATCAGATTGGTATCCAGAGGATGTGAGTTTGTTCCCACTTCAAGAAAGGCTTCAGCTAATCGGCTATTCTGTTTCAAATTTCTAGCATCCAATATACTACTCACTGGTGGTTGGTGATCTACATTGATGAACTTTCCAATGCTGTCATCTCTATTTTGCAAATCTCTGTAGAATTGAACGTTTCCAACCTCTTTTTGGAGCCACTCTTTGGTTTCCTTTATCTTTTCTAGTCCAGCTCCCTCTCCCATGTACCAGTCCCCTCCTCTGATTGTATCTGTCCACTCTTTGTGCTTGACAAAACCCTCCCATTGGCGCGGGTGTTTCAGGAGAGTGTCGGCCTCCACAGATCGGAGGCGGTCAGCCTCCAGGGTGATCTCTTCATCACTGGCCTCTGGTTTCATGCCTCGTGCTAAAGCATGAAACAGGCAGCCTTTTCCTTCACTGGTTACAGTCACCATCTTATTATTAATCTGCACATCATAATGGCCGTCTGGGTATTGGGAACTCTTTGGTCTGTAGATCAGTGTCACAGTTTGACTGGCAGGTTCAGTTGCTGGGTTCAGCTCCTGCATTTTCTTGAGCTTGCCATGGCTGTCCTCTGTTAGGATGATAACCTTAGTGCCAGTGGTTTCTGAGAGGACTCTGATGTCCAGAATGGAACCACCTGTCATAGGGTTAATGATTTTCTCAGCATGTGACTGTGAGTGTTTACCTGGAAGTTTATCTTTTGAGTTCAGATCTTTTGGCATGTATGCAATGTATCTGTTGTTTTGTCCAGCTCTGAGTTTTTCCTCTGTTCTGTCAGTCTTTAATCCTTTTTTTACATAGTTGCCGATGATGCCATTTACTTTGCCTTGGGCATAAGAAACAATGTGACTGGAGAACTTTTGGTGTAAGACTTGTACCAAAGCATCAGCCAATAAATCACTGATGGTGTCAGCTAAATCCTGCTTGAATTTTTTCAGCATCTCAGTTTCTGAATCAGACAGATCATTTCGCTTCACTTTCTCTTCAATTTTTTTTGCCTGATTAAATTTATTGAGATCTTTTTGAAGGTTCAAGAAAAATTTGTCTGAGAGGCTGCACACTTTTATGGTGGCTTCTATTGCTAGTGACCCCATGTGAATTGCTTCAATGACTGTCAGAATTACACGTGTTCCACCTGTGACCTCTGATTTAGCTTTTTTAATCACTTTGGAGATGGATGAGTTGAGCTCCTTCTGCCAGCTGAGGTCAGTGTAGAATGGCTGTAATGCAGTTTTGCTTAATTCTTTGAAAATAGCCAGAAGTTTATTCTTTCTTTCATTGTCCTCTATGAGATCAGAAAGTTGTTGTTTATCCTCAAGGTGTGAGAGAATAATGGAGTCTACTAAAGCAGCCAAGGGCTCTTTTTCCATGTTGGATTTCACATTATTTACAATTCCGTTTTTCACTGTATCCTTAATATAATTTTCGATTTTTGTCAGTAATTCCTCTTCTGCCTTCCCAAGTCCATAGCTAATAACTTCTTCTGCCATTTTCTTTGCTGTGTATTTCACTGCATTTTTCATATTCATCTTTGCAACAACACTAAAACCATCTTTTGCCTGCCTGGAGAAAAACTTTGGCAATGACTTCAGGTGTTTGCCAAATTGTTTAATCAACAATTTACAAGCTTTGAAGCCCTTTGCAATCAGCTTTCCAATTCCAAACCCAATGAGAGACACACCAATAGAAATGGCTTTGTCTATAGCCCACGATTTCCAACTGAATTCTCCTGTCACCATGGATTCGATACCGTAAATGCAGTCTGATATTCCTTCAGCGATCAGCCCCATGCCAACTTGAGCAAATGTTCCAAACGTAAATACAGTGAGCAGCGTCCCAGCAATAATCTGCAGAAATCCGAGAAAGCACACCAGAAGAGCTCCCCATGGGAAACTAGGTTCCTCCTCCACAGAAAAGACGTATTTCAGACCTTGCCTGTAAAGATTGTTGGCTTCTGCTTGGAGATCTTCACTTTCCATCAGGGAGAACATGGGTGATTTATTGGCTATTGCATTCTTGTTTCCCTTTTTTATCTCCTCCAGCTTTTTGATAGCCTCACTGATGTTTTCATCAAAGTACTTGAACATGTTGCACTTGTTTAAAAACTGTTTTTCGAGGCTGGTTGGGTTGAGTTGACTGTTGGCTGAGTGAGCAGAGGACATTTTTACAAGTTGCAGGCAGACCATACATTCTTCACTGAGGTACTTCAGAGAGTCCTGTGCTTTCCTGAGATCATCTCTGGCCTTAGTGAGGTAATCTTCCTTCTGCTGTTTTATAGTGCAGTATGCATGACTGTAAAAAGCTATTGCTGCCCAACTTTTATCTTGTTCCATAGCTTTTTCAAAGAGCCTTTCGCTGATATCCCATTGTTTTTCATCCATTGCGATATTTCCAAACTTGATGTAGTGGTAAATACTAGAACACGGTGAAGTCTGACTTTGACACTGACTTGTCGCCAGAGACAAGTCAGCTTTTAAGCTCTTTTGCAATTCATTTCTTTTCAACTGGTCAATTTCTTCTGATTTAGTTTGCAACCAAATCCCCCAGAACTCATTCATCATGGCAACAACAGCTCTTTGTTCATCTCCGTCTGTGTTTCTGTAAATATCCTCAAGGGTCTTGCAGTACTCTGAGAACAGGTCTTCCCTCAGTCTCATCTCAGTGACATCGTTCATCATGTCTTTTATCCTTTCTGCTGCATGTTTGTCCCTTGTTTCCTTGGCCTCCTCTAGAGAAGACACTGTCTTGAAGGAGTCCTGAAGATGATCAGTGGTCATGATAACCTGCGCAGATCCAGGTTTACCTTTGCGTGCAGTTCGGCCAAATGCTTGAAGCTCTACTCTTGAGTTTTCTGAAAGGAAGGAGAGGATCACGAATAATCCTCCATTGTTGTTCACCTTTTCTGAGACTTTTATGTCTGTGCCACGCCCAGCAAGGTTTGTGGCAACAATGACATCACCAGGATCCAGCGTCTTATCTATTTTACTCAAGCTGTCTTTGTCACTGCGGTTGTAGAGAATGATTTGACCTGGGATGATGCTTTCCAGCTCTTCATAGAGCTCTTTCGCTGCATTGATGGTTTCACAGATCACCAAGGCTGCTCTTCCCTCTCTGTATGGACTTGGGGAAATTTGAGCCATAACCACATCTTTTATTTCAGATTTCCACTCTTCAGTTGAAGTCTTCAGAATACCTTTGACCTCAAATAATTTCCTATGATTGAAAGTTGGTATTCTGCAGGCGGAGAGATTTGGATATAGGTCCTGCAAAAACAGCATGTCTGTGTCACTCCCAAGTGTCCCTGTTGTTCCGTATATTTTCCCATGGTATTTTTCAAAAAGGGAAATGTTAGAAATGTAGTTAGTCACTGTTGAAATCGTGCTCAGTTTGACTTGGTGTTTGATCTCAATGAACTGCTGTAGACCATCACCCCACTTCTTATTCAGTTCTATAATACCAGTGGATCTGAAGTCCACTGGACAGACACTGTCATTTTCTACAACATACTCCCGTCCCTGCCTCAGCTTCTTTGCCAGAAAGGCATTCTGAACCCACACTGACAATTTCTTCTCTATCAGATTCCTCAGGAATCCAGGGATGCTGATTTTGTCTTTATCGTTTGTGCAGGTGTACTGAATCTTGTCTGATGTTAATTCTGCAATGGGCTTGATGAGAACTTCTTCAGAATCATAGAGCGGACAACACAAGCCTTCCTCCAAAACAAGAAATGTGAGCTTTGGAACTTCCTGGTTGTTGTGTGTGCTGGCCTTTCTGAGACAGAGTAGTCCATTGTCATCTAAAGTGTATACAGTGAAATCATAGGGGACATAGTCCTCAATTTCATGGAAAAAATCTACCACTGCATCTTGACTCACAGTTTTCAGTTTCCCGAGAAGTTGATCTTTCTCGCTTTTGTAGAAATCCTCTGTAAATCCTTCTGGCACAATCTTTGATTCTTCAGCAATAAGTAAAACATCCATGGGGTCTTTGATTTCTTCTGTGTCAATTGAATCAAAGATGGCCTTGAAGAATGAAGCGGGGGGGCCCTGTATGAATGTCTGGTGTCCTGTTGACAGGAAGCCATACTGGCTGACATGGCCCCAGATCATGGCCAGAATGGTGTTGAGGTGCTGCATGGAGACCATGGGGCTGGAGAGGTAGGTCAGCTGCACTCCCTGATCCAGCAGCAGTGAGTCCACTTCATCGATTATGATGCACTGATAGCTGCGATCAGTCCTCACATCCTTCATCTCAAATATCTGGCGAAGGTGATCTGCAGCAAAGGCTTCGATTGTTCCGTAGACCACATCTTTTTGGTAGCACTCTTTTCTGTCTTCATCTTTGGTTTTGTTTGTGTTGGTGTCAACTGTGATTCCAAAGTATTTGTAGAAGTCGGTCCATTCTGCTGCATCTCTTTGACATAACACAGAAGAGCTGGACACCACATCTACTTTTTCACCCCTGAGCACACGCAGCGCTGCAAACATTGCAATGACGCAAGACTTTCCTTCTCCAGTTCCCATCTCCAGGAGCTTTCCAGTGTCAGACAAGGCCAAGAGGCACCAGCTGATCATCTGAGTGACTCTGGGCCACCACTTTCCTTTAGCCTTGCGCAGGTGTACAGCATTGCATAAGACTGCCAGGATCTCCTGAAGGTCTACTGTGTCTGTGCTGTGACTCCGACTCCTAGCTTCCTTTACATTTGTGTGTTTTTTTATTTTTCCAGATTCAATCAGGTTCTTAACGGTCTTTACTATACAGCACGCTTCCTCCAGTGTTTGTTCATCAATTTTTTTCATCTGCCGTATTTCATCAAAAAGAACCATCAATGATGTTTCACAATATCTCATCATGATTCATGATAGCTTTGTTTTCATTAATCATCAATGTTTGGGATACTAGAATTTAACACTCTACCAATGGTCGACATCTTCTAGGACGTAGAAGATTCAATAAAGCACGCTTCATGGAAAGAACATGACTGGTTCTTCTCATCTTATCCACCTCAGAAGACACCCTTGGATGTTACACATAATTA
>NW_019174570.1:15915-28820 GCF_002260705.1 Seriola dumerili | reverse complement strand
TTCAGCAATAAGTAAAACATCCATGGGGTCTTTGATTTCTTCTGTGTCAATTGAATCAAATATGGCCTTGAAGAATGAAGCGGGGGGGCCCTGTATGAATGTCTGGTGTCCTGTTGACAGGAAGCCATACTGGCTGACATGGCCCCAGATCATGGCCAGAATGGTGTTGAGGTGCTGCATGGAGACCATGGGGCTGGAGAGGTAGGTCAGCTGCACTCCCTGATCCAGCAGCAGTGAGTCCACTTCATCGATTATGATGCACTGATAGCTGCGATCAGTCCTCACATCCTTCATCTCAAATATCTGGCGAAGGTGATCTGCAGCGAAGGCTTCGATTGTTCCGTAGACCACATCTTTTTGGTAGCACTCTTTTCTGTCTTCATCTTTGGTTTTGTTTGTGTTGGTGTCAACTGTGATTCCAAAGTATTTGTAGAAGTCCGTCCATTCTGCTGCATCTCTTTGACATAACACAGAAGAGCTGGACACCACATCTACTTTTTCACCCCTGAGCACACGCAGCGCTGCAAACATTGCGATGACGCAAGACTTTCCTTCTCCAGTTCCCATCTCCAGGAGCTTTCCAGTGTCAGACAAGGCCAAGAGGCACCAGCTGATCATCTGAGTGACTCTGGGCCACCACTTTCCTTTAGCCTTGCGCAGGTGTACAGCATTGCATAAGACTGCTAGGATCTCCTGAAGGGCTACTGTGTCTGTGCTGTGACTCCGACTCCTAGCTTCCTTTACATTTGTGTGGTTTTTTATTTTTCCAGATTCAATCAGGTTCTTAACAGTCTTTACTATACAGCACGCTTCCTCCAGTGTTTGTTCATCAATTTTTTTCATCTGCCGTATTTCATCAAAAAGACCATCAATGCTTTTTTCTTTCTCATCTCTGAAGCTTTTTTCTAAATGCTGGATCAGATCCTCAGTTTCAGATGAGTTCAAGAGCTTCAGGAGAGACTGGTTCTTCTGATCTGTCCACTCAGAAGAAACCTGATATGTTTGTATCAGATGTAAAATCTTCATGATGAAAATACAGTCTTCATCATGATGGTGGTCAGTTAATGCTCGGAGGAGGTTTAAACCTTCTACTGGTGACCAAAGTTGTTGTGCCACAAGGTTTGACACCATGTGGAAGAGTTCTTTGGTTTGTTCCTTTGGGGCTTGGAGTTGCACTGCACAGGTAAATAAACTCTCCAGACACAGTTTGCCTCCTAGAGATGCCTGGTTTTTCTCAGTTTCTGTTTCTCCAGTAAACTCTTTAAGGAGATTCTCCAGAATGGTCAGAATGTAGACCTGACTGGAAGACAGTTCCTTTCCAGTACATTTTTGTAAGATGGTCATGATGTTACTGTCAGCATCTGCACGTTTGTTGAGGTTAGTGTGGAGCACCTGGAAAAGAGCCTTAATAAACCTGTGTCTCAATTCCATATCCTCACTGTGAAAATTACCCATGAGGCTTTGCAGGATCTCTGCAGCAAACACTAAGGTATCATTGTCCCTGAGCCTTGAGAGATCCAGATCATGGGAAGCACTGAGACTTCTTTCCTCAATGATGAATCCTCGGTAAAGGTGAGGGTTTCCTGTTTCCATCACCTCTAAGCCAAGTTGAAAGTAATTACAGACAAAGTCGTCCATGGTACCGTACACAATGTCTGCTTCAGAGACATCCCTCTTCATGTTTGTGTTGAGAGAAATCCCAAGGTGCTCGTAGAAATCAGACCACTCCTTAGTTTGCTCGTGTGAGTGAACGTCAGAGCTCAGCACAATGTCCAGTTTGTTTCCCATGCAGACTTGTGCGGCTGCAAACATGGCTGTGACACATGGGTCCTCTTCCACACCAACCAATTTTAGTGGCATGTTCTTCTCAGTCAGCACCAACACACACCACCTCAGCATCTGCTGCACTGTGGGCCACCAGCCTTTTGTGTCAGAAACTACTTTGCAGAGCTGAGACAGACAGCGTTGGATATCATCTGCATTCAGGTTCTCAGATTTAAAGGAATCTTTCACGAATGGTTCATCTTTTGGGGCATTTTCTGAATATTGTAGGACGCCAGTGGTAATGATTTTCATCATGTCAACAACAGAATCGTCTAAATTCCTTGATGTTTTTAATTCTGCCAGAGCTGAATCTAGACTGCTCTCATCTTGCTTTCTGAGAGTGTCTCTGAAATGAAGTTGGAATCTCTCTGAGCCAATGAAGTCCAGAGCCTGGATGAGGGAGTGTCCGGCGTCATCTGTCCACTCTGGTGATATGTCATATGCTTGTACCAACATGAGCACTTCAGTTATGGGAGCATCATCTGCATATTTCTCTGATAGCACTTTGAGCAGTGTCACTGCCTCTGCTGGTGTCCATTGGTTTGTTTGCACAAGTCTGAGGAGCATTTCAGTGGATTCTGAGTGGCTTTCTTTATCATTGAGATGTGTGAGTGTGAAAAGAAGCAGCTTCAAGCTCTGGATTTCCATCTTTAAAATGAACACAGAGGCTCTTCCAACCACATCCTGTAGCGATGATGTGAGGGTACCGAGGAATTCTGTAAGGAAGAGATCCTCAGTGGAAAGGTCTCCCTCAGCCCATTGATTGGCTATTAGAGCTGCATCAGAATCACAGCTGCCATGGCCAGTGAAGAAGTGCATCAGGGTCAGGTACAGAGCTTGAGTCAGCAGGAAGCTCTCAGAAACACTGCATGCTGATTGGCTGATGGACTCCACATGATCGGAGACGCTGTGCAGGGAAAGTCCCTGAGACATCTCCAGAGACAGGGCACACAGCTCTGTGATGAACACCTGTGTGTGCTGCAGAGTGCCGAGGGATGGAGGAGCACCGATCCATTCTTCAAACAGGAGTTTGTCCAGGGCTGACAGGATGTTCCCCAGCTGATCAGCAGTCAGCTGAGTGAGACTCAGGTTTGGGATGTTGCATCTTGATGAGAGCGTTTCTAGAAGCTCATCACTGTCTGAGTCATAGATTGCCTCATACTCATCCAGATGGCTTATTAGAACTTTTCGCTTGGACTCATGTTCCTCTGAAATGTCTCTGCTCAGTTGATCCTCCTGCTGCTCTTCAGCTTGATGTTGTGATTCTTCAAGTCTTTGATTCAGTTCTTCTCTTCTCTTCTTCTCTTCAGCCTCTTTGGCCCTTTGCTGTTCTTCTTTCATCTTCCTCTCCTCTTCCCTTCTCCTCTCCTCTTCTCTCCTCCTCTCCTCTTCTCTCCTCTCCTCCTCTCTCCTCCTCTCTTCCTCTCTCCTCCTCTCCTCTTCTCTCCTCCTCTCCTCCTCTCTCCGTCTCTCCTCTTCTCTCCTCAGTTGTTCTTGATCTCTGATTGGCTTATTAAAACAATATTCACACTCGTATGAGTTATCATGGCCAACTGTTCTGTAGTATTCTCCTCCATTGAAAACATATACATCTCGCCCATGAATAGTACTTCTGTAGAAATCTGAGAAGGATGAGCATGGAGGCAGGACATTATAACATTTACAGCATCTCAGCTGCTCGCCCATGTTACTTTCTGATGGTGCGTTCCCCATTTTTATTGAATTCTTCAGATGCTAAGCAGTGATGTAAAGTGCAACTATTGTTTCCTGAAAAATAATACATAAAAAAATGGGAATAAATGAATGACTCGACTTGTTCGGAGGTCACCTAGAGAATCACAGTTCATAAATGATTACAGAAGACAGACTGTAAATATCTCCCACAGATAAATCAACCTAATGAACTCATGAAATGGGACGTCTGTAGACAAGAGCAGTGACTTGTTATTGAAGAAATAAAGAAGATACAACACAAGTAAATACATGTGTTTAAGCACACAACTTGCATAGTTACCTTACAGTTAACTGGGAAACATACATTATTACATCAGGTCAACATCTAATTTTCAGAATTAAATCATGAACTTACTCTCACTCCAGAGTTCAGCTGATGCACTGAGACACACCTTGAACTCATTCAACAGACGTTATCTCCCCTCTAGATTAGACAGAACACAAAAGGGACACAGCTGTAAAAGACATAAAAGTCTCCTGCTTTAATCATTAGTACAAACAATGAGACTTCAAGCTTAAAAAACATGTTAACCACAAATAGCTGACTTCCCCAAAGACAAGACAAGTACATGTCTCAGAGAGCATCTCACTGAACCAGCTTGTTCAATATATACGTGATTTTTAACACGTTGACAAAACATTTACAACACGTCAACAACACTTTGGTAACACGATAACGAGTGATCTCGGACATCAACATCACGTAACTCTTACCCATACGGTGTCCTGTCCAGTTCTTTCTTTGCCATTCTCTTCCTGTTTTGTAAAACCTATAAAATAAAAGAAATGGATTACAGTTTTATAATTTAAATATCTTTATTGAGATAAAATTGCCTCTTTAATTCTCGTATTATCCTCAAATATTACTAACACATTTTACCCTTGGGGTCAATCTGACCCCAGGGATATTTGCCTCCAGAAAATGATTTACAGAAAATTGTTGACCAAGTTTTTCTGTCAGGCACTTTGTTTATTTGTTGAATACATAAATAACCCCTTGATAATGAAACCTATCAGTGAGTTGACCTGCCCTCTAGCGCCACCATCAGTCCAGAATTTTAAATTAGAATTAATTAATCATGAAAAGTTTTCATACAAATCTTCTCAAATTTACTGACAACATTAATGACCACAAGAGTATGAACCCTATTGGTTTTGGTGATGATATGACCTTCCCTGTAGCGCCACCATCAGGTCAAACTTTCAGTTTTAGAGTTAGGGTACCTTGAAAATCTTTCATCCAAATCTTTTCTAATTTGGGATGCACATTCATGACTCTCACAGAATGAACCATATTGACATGTCATGTTAGCACCAAAAATGGAAAATTATGGTCCCTCTACTCACTTCAACAACAAGGTAGACGTGCTGCTAAGAGTGTGTCCCACCAGACACACAGTCAGCCATGTTGAAGACATAAAGTCATTATTTGAGCTCTTCATATAACCATCAATTGAAAATATTGTACTTGAGATGATAATTTTAGAGGGGAGGCATGTGTAGTTGGAAAGACTTGATCAACTCGCAAGCCTATATTGGCTTCCTCATTTTGGCAGGTATTCACAAAGTCAAGTTGTTTCCCACATGCCCACACATCACGAGAAGTATCAAAGTTCTTTGTAGGAATAGTTGCCCCCCCCCCCCCCTCCCCCCCTCCCCCCCCCCCGTTATGTACCAACTCAAAGTATCAACTCTGCACCTGCAGGTGTGGGGATGTTTAGGTTCGCACACAACAGACAGACAAGTTTTACACAGCTAAAACAGCTTGGGGTCAAATTGACCCCAGAGGACCACCGATGAGTGCAATATGCGTTCAGCACATTGATAAAATATCATCATGATAATTTTATGCTTAATCAGTTGTCCCCATCAAATCAGGAAAAGTCATGAAATATGAAGCAAAAAAAAAAGTCAACTCTTATTTTTTGAATGATAAATATTGAATGGGGTCAAATTGACCCCAAGGATAATAGGAGGGTTAAACAAAAACATTAGTGGACATTCTATCTTTAACGCCATCATCCAAGTGTAGTTTTCTATCATTAACATCAACAAGTGTGTGGGGAAAAGGTAGATTAGACTCTGCTCTTGATCCTGATGAAATAGTAAAATAATGATAAAGATTGACATGAATTTAACACGTTTCTTGGGGCAGAAAACGTTAAATAATTTCAATATGTTGAATAACACAGAACATCCAACTTACAAACACAGTTATAAATGTGTTTTAATTTAAGCCTCAGCATTTCCTTGAGGTGACGTCTTCCCTACCGCTGCACTTGCATTACTTTTATATGTTGCTTTGATATTGTCATTCTCTCTTGCACTATTTTTGCAAATTTTTTTCAGAATAAATAAATTACAACAAATGATGCTTCTTTTTACATTAAGAATCAACTATGTGTGATCATGTAAAAAAACAACAGCAAGTGGAACAACAAGTTTAACTTTGACCTAATAATAATAATGATAATAATAATAATAACTAGAAAATTCCTGGGAAATTTTGAGTGCCACGGGGGCTACTGCCAGGATGAGTACATGATTTATTTCCAGTGTTCAAAAGTCACCCTGATCATATTCTGGTTTTGAGAAATGTCTTGATATAAAAGACTCTGATATAAAACCATGTCACATCCCTTCATCATGTATTATGTGGGAAATATCTCATATTCTGTGTTGTTTTTTTAATAAAACAAGAGGCAACATGTCTTCAAACTGGCATTTAAAGGGTTAAAATCCTGAAAACTAATAAACATTTGGTAGGTTTGAGCAGAACTGAAGTGGTTTAAAAGATGTATGCAAAAAAAAGCAGAACAAAATATTGATATATGATGATTTTATAGCATTTTCTTTGGGTGTCCTTTTTTGGACGCGAGGAACCCCAGAGGGTACAAAATGTGTTACCAGTGTATAATAGACCTGTAACAGTAACTGACATTAGATTTTAAAACTATGTCAAAAAAGACACTTTCTTGCAGAAATCCATACCTTCAGCTGTAACACAGACAAAATGATCAGCAAATCAAATAAGAAAAGTGAAGAAAATGTCCAAAAAAGGACAGAGGGACCCCCGAGGGTTAATAAATCCCATGAACCGCTATTTAAATTACCACTATTATGTTTTTTTCTGTGCTAAATTTAACATTACTGGGGAGGAGAGCAACGCGACTAGAAGTGACAGCGAGAGAGGGCTAGTAGCTTCTCCTCTCCTCTGTCTCAGCGGAGACCGTCACAACTTCATTCACTCATTTAACAAAACAAAAAGAAAAGCAACAAAGGAAGCAGTAAATGGACTTACATATTTAAGACCTAACTAAATGTAATTTAAGACCTAACATGCGGCTAATGTAAAGCTAGCGGAGCTTGGAGAGTTGGTTATCTGGTTGCTAGGCACGCACACACGCACACAGGTCAGGAGCTGCCGTTGCCATGGCAATGTGAAAATCTGCCCAGAATTTGGCTTCTACATGGCTTAAAACAATTGCAAATTATGAGAAAACCGTTACTTCTTTTCAAAAACCGAAAACACCGTGACAGACACTGAAGCCAGAAGTTTCTTACAGTCTCTATTTTATTCAGATATTCCTTAAAATGAGTGAGTAAGCTCAGTGCGAAGACAGAGTGAGATTCTTTTGAAAAAAAAAGACGATTACATTAGGTGTCAATGAGAGTGAGACAGGTATTGCTGCCGGACTCGGCACCCCCGTTTAAATTTTGTGCAGACCCTGCCTGTCAAAGTTACATTTTATGAATCCCAACAACTATGTCTACATTTTGAGAAAGAATTATTTGTCTCCTTTTTACGGTTTGGCCGTGAGCTCGAGTTAAAAATAAAAATAATGGTTATTTTTTACTGCTTCACGCACTCTAGCCAACTGACGCTGTCACTCTAACTTTGAGGAAAAAGTGATTTGCACTCCTCCTTTGAGTGCTCATAGTTTGAAAAGTTTACATGTTATGTAAAAACAGTTGTTGTCTTTTGGAAAGAGCAGAAGCTTTCCTCCGTTTTATAGTTTGAATCACATTTCTACGTGCAGGTATGAGAGAGCTGGGTGACTCAGAAAAAATTTGAAATTTTGTGGGTTTCTAAATAAAATTCCAATGCATTCCTAATGCATTATTTATTCCCAGTATTTTGGGAATAACTTTGGGAAAAATTGGAATTTTAACACCAAAAGTCATAGCACCTCTTTCAGGATCAAGACGCACGTTTTGATGTATATGTTACCGGGGTTTTCTCAAAGCTGCGCGACGAGTTACGCGCCAAAATTTGGCGGAAGAATAATAATAAGCCCGAGGCACTCCTCTCAGCTATTCTAGCTGTAGAGGAGTGCCTCGGAGCTGAGCACCCGTGGCACTAATAATAATTCACATGAAAAAATACATAAATTGAACATAAATTCATGTTAAAAACATGAATGAAAAATGAGAAAATGGAAAATAAAACCAACTACATTGTTAAACATGTCTGAGAAAGACTCCAGGAACATATTTACTTGTAATACTAAAATTAAATCATACAGCTTTGTTAATGCCAATATAATCTTCAGCAACACATCAACACTGAAACAAGAGATAGACAGAGTTGAACTAACGACTCAGTGTGTTCAGGTACTTACCTCTGTTCAGGAGAGATGGTTCTGTTTCAGTTTACTCTGTAGGTCCTTTATATACAGTCTGCACACACACACACACACACACACACACACAGTCATTGTGAAAGAGGAAGTAGAAGGAACTTATGTGATTTTAAGTGATTATAATCATATTGTCAGTGAATAATTAGACATTACTTAAACAATACAAAATGCGTGAGATTTCAGCAGGACAAGTCTACAGTCTGTACAAACACTCTGAACATTTCACAGACTCAACAGTAAAAGTGAAAGACCTCCCCCTCACCCTTTCTCGTACACATTTATGATGTACTTTAATAATAACTTTAAGAGCTAATTAGATTCTGCACTAATTAATATTCTTATATTAACATTTGATCAAATAACTGTTCTGTGAATGGGGTTGCTTGTAGTGACCAAGTCTGCAGCATTACCAGTTGTTTCAGTGTCTTTCAGTGTATTATTTAGATTTTACAGCTCCATTAGGACGATAATGTTGCTCTGTATCTGCTGCGTTTATAATTAAGCAACTTTTTGCAAAGGACGAGTTAAAAGGAGGAGTTATTGGTAATTGCCTAATATAGTCTTAGAATTAAGGTAGATGCCAATCTCAATATTTGATGGTTTAAAATAATTAAATGTGATTCAGTTTGGAACATAAAGATTTTTGATAAGGACTTAAATTAAATTTAGTTACACAAGCTATGTTCTCTCCATATTTGGTAAAGATGTGGCAGAGAACAAACACTGAGATGCTCGTGACTTATGTGGATCACGTACATTCACTGGTTCTTGAGGCAATAAACGCATTAGTCAACATGCTGTTAACATGTTAAAAACCACGTATTTGAACTGGCTGGTTTAGTGAGATGCTCCTTGAGACATGTAATTGTCTTCTCTTTGGGGAAGTTAACTACCACAGTCACGTACACTACTTCATTGGGAAATCTACATTCTAACATAAATCTTTCAGAATAAAAGCAGGTATTACTCCCACTCCGGTGTTCAGCAGGTTCACTGAGACGCACACACCTGGAATTAATTCCATACGGCATTGTCTCCCTTATGAATTAGGCCGAGGCACAAGGACACAGCTGTAAAGGACATAAAACTCTCCTGGTTGAATCATCAGTACAAACAATAAGACTTCAAGCTGAAAAAAGGTTGTTAACCACTAGTAGCTGACTTCCCCAAAGACAAGACAAAATCGTGTCTCAGAGAGCATCTCACTGAACCAGCCAGTACAAATTTATGTGCTGCAGCTCAGGTCTCTCCTCATTCATTTACCGTCGCCAGAGATGTTCTGCAGTCCACTCCAGACATCTCTGGTGTTATTCTGCACTAGCCGCTCTTCCAGTTTCTGTCTGGAACAGTCCTTCCCTTTCCTGATTTTCTGTTTGAGTTCCTTCTGGACTCTGCACAGCTCCTCCTTGTCCCCCGATCTAAAGACCCTCTTCTTCTCGTTCAGCAGGGCCCAGTGAAGTCCCCAGAGATGAGGAGGATGGAATGGGGGTGCTGGTTTAGAAGTTGAGAGACAACACTATGGATCTGGTCTGTGGCTGCAGCGGCGACGGCCGAGGGGGGGATGTACACAGTCACCGCAATGACATGTGAAAACTCTCTCGGGAGATAGTACGGCCGCATGCTAACCGCTAACAGCTCCAAGTCTCTAGTGCAGAGTTGTTCCTGATGTGTCCAGGGTGGCACCATCTCTCATTAACGAACACAGCAACCCCTCCTCCCTTCTTCTTACCACACTCCGTGGTTTTCCTGTCTGCCCGTACCAGTTGAAATCCGTCCAGTGTGACGTGTGAGTCGGGAGAAAGTTCACTCAAACACGTCTCCGTGAAGCACATGACAGTTGTCAAAAACCTGTGTTACCCTTCCCACCTGCCCAATGGCAAAGCCCTGTGCCCTCCTTGGTAAAAGTGGGATATCAACACACATTGTAAAGTTATATCAGTTACATTTTCAGGGGAGGTATTTGGTGCATATTTAAGTAATATCACATGTGAGGGAGTGATGTACTGAATATCAGCACGGCCTCATACCTACGAGGGCATATACCCCTGTATGCTATGGTGAAATACATTTCAAAAGTAAGCCTCCCAATACAGCACACACACACACACACACACGTGCACACACACGTGCACACAGTCATTGTGAAAGAAGAAGAAGGTTGAACTCAGAAAACACAGAAAATCAGGGTTCAAAGCCCTCCACAGCACAGAAACAGCCTTGTTAAAGGTGACCAATGACCTACTGCTCACTGTTGACTCCGGGAAAAACGCTGTCCTCATTCTACTGGACTTTAGTGCTGCCTTTGATACAGTTGATCTTGACATACCTTTATCACGTCTAGAACAGTGGGTTGGTATTAAGGGTACTGCTTTAAACTGGTTTGGATCTTACCTCAAACACAGGACATCAGTGTTATTCAGCCTATACATGCTGCCCCTTGGAAACATCATCAAGAAACATAACATCTTGTTCCATTTCTATACTGATGATACTCAGCTCTACCTCCCACTAAAACCTACAGACTCCCTTCAACCTCTCCTGGACTGCTTTAAGGACATCAAGACGGTAAGATGGTAAACAACTTCCTTCAGTTGAACAGTAACCAGACTGAAGTACATATATTTGGCACCCCTAAATACAGAACCCACCATAAGTAATCTTGACCACCTTATCCCATATATGAAGCCTCACGCTAGAAACCTGGGTGTAACCCTTGATACCGAGCTCTGCCTTGACAAACATTTCACTTCTGTTTTTAAAAGCAGTTACTTCCAGTTAAGAACCATCTCCAGACTGAAACTGATTTTGTCCTTCAATGACCTGGAAAAAGTATCCTGCGCCTTTATCACTTCTCAACTAGACTATTGCAATTCTCTGTATTTGGCCTTCCTCAAACTTCACTATCCCGCCTACAGTTGGTCCAGAATGCAGCTGCTAGGATGTTGACTGGCATTAAAAAATGCAACCACATCACACAGTCTTAGCCTCCACTGACTTCCTGTTCACTTCAGAATTCAATTCAAGACCCTACTGATTACCTTTAAGGCTCTCAATGGTCAGACCCCACCCACATCTCAGATCTCATCCACTGGCACTCAAAGTTCATCCCTTTTACATGTCCCACCAGCTCGCCTAAAACTAAAAGGTGACAGAGCTTTTGCAGTTGCAGCACCAAAACTATGGGACCTGTGGCTCATTTATTTATAGAGCCGTAGTTCATATGACTATTACCGGCGAAAGGAGAAGTAGTTCCTATTAACCAGGTATTATTTCGACTAGATCCCGGTGATAGTGTTGTTACTTTCAACTGAGTCCCTGTTGATGATAAAAGACACATTCACCCCAAATTGCTGAGTTGAGGTATCGACCTTTTAGTTTTTCTCAATCGCTGTGATGCAGTACTCACATCAGAAACATTCTTCTCACAACTCTTAATGCCGTTCTCAAAACAGTTCATCTCCCCACACGCATTAGCATTTCTCACTGTGTTAGTACAAGCTTCCTTTGTATCCACACATAGGTCATTACAAAAGACGTTTTGTCATTGTGTTGATGCTTATCTCATCCGACTTTGACTCATGAAAACAGTTTGTTCCTTCATCAGATTGAATGACAGACTTCTCACTCACTTTGGTACTGTCCTGCATTGGATCAGTGTTTTCAATCAAATCACTTTAAACTTTCTTCAAATATGTTTGAAAGAGCAAGGCCAGTCACACACACACACACACACACACATATATACAGTGATGTTGCTAGGTACGCGTCCTGCGTCCCTGACGCATTAAAATCTGAAAGGACGCAGTAAACTCACTATCCATGTGTCCCAAGGACGCAACTCCTTTTTCCCATGAAAAACGACACATTGTGAACAACTAGCAAAAGTAACTTCGCTGTCAGCAGACCAGGCAAGCGCTGTTTCAACCCTCTGCGCATCTACTCCGTGCAGACGTGATCCCCTGTGCACAGTATCGCGACATGCTTGTTTAGCCTCTACCACAACAATTAGCCAGTCACCGCGGATTTCATTTCAACAATTAAAGATACGAACTTCATAGTAGTAAATAAACTCATGTTTCCACTGCTCGATGCTGTGTTCACTCATGTCCACAATGTTTTAACGTCTAGGGGACGTGCTGTAATGAAATAAATAAAACATACTCCGGAGCTTAATAAGCTGCTTACAATACACCACAAACATATCTGCATCACTTTATTTTTCTCAACAGACTTTCCACTGTGTTAGTTAAGTTTCATTTGTGTGCTAAAGGTTTCACAGTGATTGACTCCGTTCATTTGATTTAGTTGATGTTAAGACAAGAAGATTTTGGTCTTATTTTGGTGACAATTTATTTGTTGACTCTGTCATGGTGATGAGAATGTTTTGTTTATGTGTTAAAATCAGCCCTTTTATTGATAATTTATTTTGGTACTACAGACACCATTTTGTTTTCATTTGAATTTTAGCAATTTATGTTGGTGCTATTTATGTTGCTACAAAAATGCTATTTTATTTGAATTTTGTATGTCATGCCGCTGTGACAGTTGTTTTGCAAAAAACTTTTCAGATTTGGAATCCTATTTGTTTAATTTCAGATACATTTTGAACATACATGAATATATCCGTTAATTATAACCATATCATACCACCATCAAAGGAGTTTAACATCACAATTTAAGAAATAGAAGAATATAAGAAATAAA
>NW_019174570.1:0-15859 GCF_002260705.1 Seriola dumerili | reverse complement strand
ATCACTGTATATATATATATATATATATATATACTGTATGTGGTGTGAATTTACTGTACTATAATTGATGCTATGTTCTCAGTTTGATTGCATATTTCTTTGTCTATTTTCTGATGCACAGCTCCACGTTCATCATTTTACTTTCCTCAGTTTTTTTTTTTCGTTTTCGTTGTCTCCCGCTTATCCGGATCCGGGTCGTGGGGGCAGCAGCCTCAGCAGAGAGGTCCAGACGGCCCTCTCCCCAGCCACTTCCACCAGTTCCTCCGGGAGAATCCCGAGGCGTTCCAAGGCCAGCCGAGAGATATAATTCCTCCAGCGTGTCCTTGGTCGACCTCGAGGTCTCCTCCCGGTGGGACATGCCCGAAACACCTCCCCAGGGAGGCGTCCAGGAGGCATCCTCACCAGATGCCCGAACCACCTCAACTGGCTCCTCTCGACATGGAGGAGCAGCGACTCTACTCCGAGTCCCTCCCGGATGACCGAGCTCCTCACCCTATCTCTAAGGCTGAGCCCGGCCACCCTGCGGAGGAAACTCATTTCGGCCGCTTGTACTCGCGATCTCATTCTTTCGGTCATTACCCAAAGCTCATGACCATAGGTGAGGATCGGAACGTAGATCGACCGGAAAATTGAGAGCTTCGCCTTCTGGCTTAGCTCCCTCTTCCCCACAACGGAACGATTCAGCGTCCGCATCACTGCCGACGCCGCCCCAATCCGCCTGTCGATCTCCCGCCCCATCCCACCCTCACTCGTGAATAAGATCCCGAGATACTTAAACTCCTCCACCTGAGGCAGAGCCTCCCCCCCGACCTGAAGCGGGCAATCCACCCGTTTCCGGCTGAGAACCATGGCCTCAGACTTGGAGGTGCTGATTTTCATCCCAGCCGTTTCACACTCGGCCGCGAACCGCCCAAGCGAGAGCTGAAGGTCGGCATTCGATGAAGCTAGGAGGACCACATCATCCGCAAAAAGCAGAGACGAGATCCTCCCGCCACCGAAGCCAAACCCGTCCACCACCCGGCTGCGCCTAGAAATTCTGTCCATAAAAGTTATGAACAGAACCGGTGACAAAGGGCAGCCCTGGCGGAGTCCAACTCTCACCGGGAACAGGTCCGACTTACTGCCGGCTACGCGAACCAGGCTCACACTCCTTTGGTACAGGGATTTAATGGCCACTAACAAGGGGCCATCCACCCCATACTCCCGGAGTGCCCCCCACAGGGTGCCCCTGGGAACACGGTCGTAAGCCTTCTCCAAATCCACAAAACACATGTGGACTGGATTGGCAAACTCCCATGCTCCCTCCAGCACCCTAGCGAGGGTAAAGAGCTGGTCCACAGTTCCACGCCCAGGACGAAAACCACATTGCTCCTCCTCAGTCTGAGGTTCAACTATCGATCGGACCCTCTTTTCCAGTACCCTGGCATAGACCTTACCAGGGAGGCTGAGGGTGTATTCAAGGTGTTCGGAACTCTGGTCCTTTTAGAAAGACTCCGGGACCACCGGTTAGACCCATAAAGGCACTGCCCCGATGATCACGCAATAATTGCAAGAGGCGTGTAACCAGAAGCCTACAACATCCAGAGCCATTCGCCTACACCGAGGCGGATCTCATCAACCCCCGGGGCTCTGCCACCGCTAGTTGTTTACTACAATCGGCGAAACTTCTGCCCCGGAGTTAGATCATCCATCCAGGTTCTCTCGTCTCTGTTTTCCTCTACGGAATACGTGTTGTGTGGATTGAGGAGCTCTCAAAGTATTCTTCCACGTCTAACTATATTCCTCAAGTGTGACGTCAGGCAGCTCCCTGCCCCCTGTAAACAGTGTGAGCAAGTTGCCGCATTTCCCCTGAGGGCGCGCCGGACGGTTTTGCCAGAACCTTTTTGGAGCCGATCGTTAAGTCTTCCTCCATTGTCCTACACCGATTCCTTCCCACGGTCCGAGTTTTTGCCTCAGTTAACTGCCGCGGCTGCACTGCCGCTTGGCCCGGCCCTGTTTTGGTACCAGTTCAGCTGATTCCTGAGACCCCACAAGGCCAACCACAGCCTGTAGGCGTCCTTCTTCGCCTGACGGCTTCCCCCACCAAGCCGGTGTCCCACCAGCGGGTACGGGGGTTACCAGCCACGACTGGCCCTACCTTGCGGCCGGCAGCTTGCATACAGCCGCCTCCAACAATAGCTAGAGCGGAACAAGGCCCACTTCGGAACTCAATGTCCCCACCACTGCGCCTCCAGGGACGGCAGATGCGGTCGAAACTCTGGCGGAGGTGTGCGTTTGAAATAATCTTGAGGGTTTCTTCCGCCAGTTTTCCCATCAGAACCTCACATAGCCGTTTGGGCGCTGCCTAGGTCCTGGCGCGGCGTCCTTCCCCGCATCTGATTTCCAATGCATCACCAAGGTTGGTGGTCGGTTGACAACTTCTGCTCGCTCTCTTACCGAGTGTCGCAAACATGCGGCCGGCAGGTCTATGATACGACTGACAAGTCAATCAATAGACCTGCGACCTAGGGTGTCCATGGTGCAAGTGCACCTGTGGAACATCCTTATGGCTTAACATGGGGTTAGTTATGGCCAAGCTGTTTGACTAGCAACAGAAGTCCAATAACTGAACACCGCTCGGGTTCAAGATCAAGCTAGGCCGTTCCTACCCCACGACACCCTTCCAGGTCACGCTGTCATTGCCCACGTGAGGGCGTTGAAGTCTCCCAGTAAGGAACAATGGAGTCCCCTTTCCGGGGCACTTTCCCAGGCACCCGTCCCAAGACTCCAAAAAGGGTGGGTAGTCTGAACTGCTGTTCGGCGCATAAGCGCTGACAACAGTCAGAACCCGATCCCCGACCTGAAGGCGCAGGGACGCAACCCTTTCGTCCACCGGGGTAAACTCCAACGTGCAGGCAGAGAGCCTGGGGGACACCAAAAAGCCCACCCCGGCTCTCCGCCTCTCACCCGGAGCAACTCCAGCAAAGAGGAGAGACCAGCCCCTCTCAAGGACTTGGGTTCCGGAGCCGACGCTATGTGTCGAGGTGAGGCCGACTATATCTAGCCGGTATCGCTCGACCTCTTCCACAAGCTCCCGCTCCTTCCCCGCCAGAGAGGTGACGTTCCATGTTCCAAAAACCAGTTTCCATAACCGAGGATCGGACCGCCAAGGCCCCCGCCTTGGTCTGCTGCCCAATCCACAATGCACCGGATCCCTCTGACTCTTCCTGCAGGTGGTGAGCCCACTGGGAGACGAACCCATGTAGCCGGTTCGGGCTGGGCCCGGCCGGGCCCCATGGGCTAAGGCCCGGCCACCAGGCGCTCGTCCACGGGCCCCAACCCCAGGCCTGGCTCCAGGGCGGGGCCCCGGTGTCCCTCCGGGCCGGGAACTCGGGTTCTTGTTAGTACTCGTCATAAGGATCTTCTGAACCGTTCTTCGTCTGGCCCTTCACCTAGGACCAATCTGCCTTGGGAGACCCTACCAGGGGCAAAATGCCCCCGACAACATAGCTCCTAGGGTCATTAGGGCTCTCAAACTCCTCCACCATGGTAAGGTGACGGTTCAAGGAGGAGCTTTCCTCAGTTACAGCAGTTATATCATGTGAATGTACAGATACAGTTTTTTTCAAATGCTTTCACACATTTTCTAAACTAGGTCAAATTTTTTCAAAACTCTACACACAATACAAAAATAACACACAATGCAAAGTGCCACAAATCTGCTGTAAAATGAAACACTGTTTTGAAGATATCACAGTAAAAAGATCTAAAAATCAATTATTTGCATCAAATGCCACACACTTTTTTCACTTTAGTAATTGTTTGGATTCAGCATGTTCTAAATATAAAGCTCTTCTGTTTTCCATAGGCTCGTATGTACATTTCCATACAGTGGTTGAAATGTTCACAGTACAATAAACATCAATGCAATGTTGAAACAGAATATAGTTATTTTTCCAACGCGTTACTGTGGTAACTGTAGTACAGTTTGGTTCTGAAGATTTTTACTCTGTATTTTTGCAGTTCTCTTTTTCTAAAGTCAGTCAGGTTTTTATCAAAACATCATCATTTGGAGTCTAAGTCTGAAGCTCTGGTGAAAAGGTTTAATTCATTAGTGACAATGTTGAAGTGACTGACTGACTCTGCAGGTTTGATTGTTTTAGAGACTTTTGCGCAGGTGATTTAGTGTTAGGAGAAATGCATGAAGTGTTTTGAGAACAGCATTAAGATGGTGAGAATGATGCTTCTGATGAGTGAACTGCATCAAAGCAATTGAGAAAAACTAATACACAGTAAGTTTTAATAAAAAATTTCTTCCCATTTTCAAATGAATGTTTGAATAAAAAATGACAGTCCTACTGAACAGTGAGTAAATTAAACTCAAACTGTGATGAACTATGATTTATTTTAAGTTGTAATAATGTCTTTATTGCTGTGACTGTATTATGGATTGAAGTAGACATCAGCAGTGACACTGACACATTAGATGACAACAGGCAACAACACTTGATGGATAGTTTAGTTATTTATTATCATTGAATGAGTGTTAGATATTATATCACCTCACAGGACAATAACAAGTAAGTCAACACACATCAGTATCAGGAGTCAAATTATTCTGATTGTATTCATGAAAATAAAATTAATAGTACATTAAAAATAAAGTTAAAATAAAAAGAAGCTGATAAACTAGAGTAAAAAACGTGAAAATATATTTAAACCTTTAAGGAGAAAAAAAAAAAAAGTTTTTATCATCTATTTTTTGCTCAGGTGTTTTATATCATATATTTGGTCACACTCGGTGAATCTGTCTTTTCCTTATATATTAATTGTAGATAAAAACAAAGTTAAAATAAAAAGAAGCTGATAAACCAGAGTAAAAAACATGAATGATATAAACTGATGTAATGAAAATATATTTTAACCTTCAAGCGGAAAACAAAAAATAAGAAAAGGTTAATATCCAATATGTTGCTCCTGTGTGTTATATCATATATTTGGTCACACTCAGTAAATCTGTGTTTTCCTGGTAAATAGCACAGATAAATAACTCCTGCTGGAATATGTTTGTACAGAAGTAAACAGTCATCAGTTTAGTCTTTATCTCAGACACATTTATCTCTGAGCTTTTCTTGGTCATAGTCATTTCAGTGTCAGTCTCTCAGTATTGAGACTGTCTCAGTTCATCACTCTCTGTCCTGTTTGTTCTGTCTTTATTATCTGAGTCAGAATGGATCTCCTCTTTGTCTTGGTGGAAGCTGTTCAGGTCTTAATATGGTCTTGGTTGATATTGGTCTTGATTTTACCTCAGTTCTCACAAAAACACTAGTGATCCCTCTGGACTATTTGAGGAGTTTCTCTCCTCTCTCTACTTTAGCCATGATCTCTGCTTTTTCTCTCATGTCTATCAGGGACTGAACTTGGTTTGATCTCAGATTTCTCTTCTTCAATGAGCATGTCAAAGTGCTCTGGAGTGGAAAGAAGATCTGGCTTCAGTGCTGTACCTTTAAGTCTGTTTAGACACTTGACAGGTCTTTTAATCAGTGTCACTGCCTCAGTTATCAATCAATGTTAAGATAAAATACTCTTTTTTAAAAACACACAAAAAAGATATAATAACATTATAAATTTAGCTCACAGGAAAAATTATGCATCTTATGGCTAGAACTTGGGATGTGAAGCTGCTCTATGAACATGAGACTTCATTAACCACCCACCACTTTTAGTCAGTTAACTGTTCTCACACTACAAATACTGCAGTGTCATATTAAATGTAATGTTACCTTTGCATCATAGGAGAGCGACAACTTGGTTCCTGTGTGGATCGTTTTGATTCTCGTAGCCTCGGTTGTTGATCCAGTCATTAACAGTATTGAGATGATCTTCTGTCATGACGCCCTTGTCTCTAAACTGGTTGTACCATTTGTGTAACAACTTTGTTGAGTGTTGCGGAAAACTTTGTTCAAATCTGGCAAGCCTGGTCTTACTCACTTCACTGTTCTTAAAGTCTTTGAAGTTCTCATCTCTAATTAACTTGAATCTGGGCATTGAACCTAAAATGGTCAGTTTGAAGGTGCCCACGACATCATCCTGGCTTATTGTTCCAGCCAGTAACTTCCTGTATTCTTTGTTTGTTGTACTAGGAAACTCACGATGAACCTCTGCTGGTACATTAACAGATAGAAGTCCACGGCCATGATTGTCTTTGACTTTGGAAATCAGATTGGTATCCAGAGGATGTGAGTTTGTTCCCACTTCAAGAAAGGCTTCAGCTAATCGGCTATTCTGGTTAAAATCTATATAATCCAATATACTACTCACTGGTGGTTGGTGATCTGCATGGATGAATTGTCCAATGCCAGGATTCTTATTTCTATGTTTTATCGCATGTCTGTAGAATTTAACGTTTCCAACCTCTTTTTGGAGCCAGTCTTTGGTTTCTTTTATCTTTTCTAGTCCAGCTTCCTCTCCCATGTACCAGTCCCCTCCTCTGATTGTGTCTGTCCACTCTTTGCACTTGACAAAAGGCTCCCATTGGCCCGGGTGTTTCAGGAGAGTGTCTGCCTCCACAGATCGGAGGCGGTCAGCCTCCAGGGTGATTTCTGTCATGAACTTAGCTCAGGATAGTAAGGACCCAAATGCACGACTCGGCTCGGTTGAATCAGCAAAACAAGGTTTTATTGCAAGCAATGGTCGGTACACGGAAAGGCAGTCAAACCAGGCAAAGGTATCCAAAACGGGAGGCAAAAGGCAAGGTCGAAAATAAAGCAAGGTTCAAAATACAAGAAAACTATGACTGTGACTATGACTATGATGCTGGAACGTGATCTGTGAGAATCGACGAACTGGCGACGAGACAAGACACAAAGGGGAATATATGCGGGATTGATTGGGAGTGATTAGACACAGGTGCAGGAGACACAATCAGGGATCAGGTGCACACAGATGAGGAGGCAGGGCAGACAGGAACAGTGAAGCATGACAGTCCCCCCCCCCCCCAAAGGCCGGCCCCTGAAGGCCCAGGCGCATCAAGGTTGGCGGCATGGAAGTCCCGGATAAGAGATGGGTCCATGATGAATCTCGATGGGATCCATGAGCGCTCCTCAGGCCCATAGCCTTCCCAGTCGACCAGGTACTGGATCCCCCGGCCCCGTCAGCGAGCAGACAGGAGCTTCCGAACCGTGAATACCGGGTCGCCATCAATGAACCAGGTGGGTGGAGGGGGTCTGGCCGAAGGGACTAGAGGACTGGTTCTGACAGGCTTGATGTGGCTGACATGAAACGGGGGGTGGACCCACATTGACCTTGGGAGTTTCAGCTGGACTGTGACGGGATTGATGACCTTGGCGATGGGGAACGGACCAACTTCCAGTTCCTGGTTGAGGCGCTCGGACTGCCCATCTGTGTCTGTCTGTGGATGAAACCCGGAAGAAAGGCTGACTGTGGCACCCAGCAGGCTGCAGAACTCCTTCCAGAACCGCGAGATAAACTGAGGGCCACGGTCAGAGACAATATCCTTGGGGAAACCATAAATTCGGAAAATGTTTAACATCATGACCTCAGTCGTTTCTTTTGCTGAGGGAAGCTTGGGCAGGTCAATGAAATGTGCCATTTTAGATAGTCTGTCAACCACTGTCAGAACCACGGTGTTTCCGTTTGAGGGGGGTAACCCCGTGATGAAGTCCATGGAGATGTGGGACCAGGGGCGTTGAGGAATGGGCAAAGGCCTGAGTTCTCCTGCGGGTTTCTGGTGGGAAACTTTGTTACTGGCACACACAGAACAAGCATTGACATAGTCCGTAACATCTTGAGCCATTTTAGGCCACCAAAAACCTTGATACCAGGGTGACAGACAGTCTTATCAGTGTGAGCCCAATGAACCACATCCCCCCTGAGGGCCTGTACCACAAAAAGCTTGCCATCTGGACACTCCGGGGGAATGGTAACCCCTTCGGCCGCCGCCTTAACTTTACCCTCCACCTCCCATGAAAGTATGGCAACAAAACAGGTTTTGGGTAAGATGGTCTTGGGTTCGGGGTCAACATGGTCGTGAGCAAACATGCGAGACAGAGAATCAGGTTTAACATTCTTGGAACCAGGTCGGTATGAGAGTGTGAAGTTAAAGCGGCTAAAAAATATAGCCCATCTAGCCTGCCTCGCATTTAACCTCTTAGTAGTCTTTAAATATTCAAGGTTTTTATGATCCGTCCAAACCTGAAATGGCTTGGAACATAGGCGGCGCCAGCAAGATGTGACCTGGAAAAAAACGCTGGAGCTGGAGCAATCATGTGATGTGCGGTGGAGCTCGTGGTCAAATGCAGTCAGTAAAGTGTTAACACTCCTAGGACCTATTTTGGAGACCCTCGCCACATTCTCTGAAAGTTCTGGCCAAACAAAAATCGAAGGGCTCAAGGACAACTACACAAAATTCAGGAACGAAAATGATGCATTTGATAAAGTAATGGCACTGACAGATGAGCTGATGAATAAACATGAGATTGTGCCAGTGTGCCACGAAAAAGGATTTATGACGGTGTAATTGCTTAAACCGTTGTCAATGTTGACATGCTATACCTGGTTAGATCGGTGAGTGACCACAATTCAAATATTAAGGTAATTTTTCAGTAACCATGAGCATATAAATGTAATTTATTAATATCTACCAGCATCGTAAACTAGCTAAACTAGTGACGCGGTGGTGACTCCATACCTTTTGAGATAAGTCCGTAAGTCAGTAGTAGACTGGTAGTCAGGAGGGACAGGTGAATTCCAGGTGGGCCGTTAGCATCTCGGGCCGGCACCAGACTGGTTATTGTGTAGACTAACAATATGACATTATATAAAAGTAGTAAAACTTGCGGCGCCATCACCTGAAGTGATCGCTCACAGCCCCGTCTCCCTCCCTGCGTGTGAGCCGCAATCAAGTCTATATTTGCAGTAGGGGGGTAAATGGGTGGCCCCTCCTCAAGTGGTACAACCCCGGTGAGCCTTGAACTGTAATATGTCAGCTAATGAACAATAACATGTACTCTACTTCGGGCGAGATGGAGGGCAGAGAAAAGAGAAAGGTGGAGCAGAGAAGAATTAAAAAGAAAAAAGTGAAGGAGCAGGAATTCTGAACATCCAAAGACCCCACAGGTGAAATGCTAAGCAGGGACGATGTAGCTAGGTGCTAGCTCAGGTGATAATATATATGGCTAGTATAGCTAGCAGCTAGTTTTTGGGTATGTTGTATTAGCTTGCCTTTTAGCTTTGTGTGTTATTAACAGCTAGCTAATGTTTGTAACATTTACATGTGTTGTTCCTGCTCTTCTTCTTCTGCAGCCTCAGACCTGAGTCAGCCCAGTGATCCAGATGAGACAGCACTAATAGGAGGGAGCAGGGAAAACACAGCTGCAGGTGTGAACACTGACTCTGTAAAGGATAGCATACAGTTTCTAGGGGCAGTTTGTAGTATTGCAGAATTTTATTGCAGAATATTTCAGAACAAAATTTATGATAGTAACATGTAGTAATCTCAGGCGAGATATGCTGTAATATGTGTAGGCATTCTTATTGTATAATGTTATGAACATAGTTATGGACGACCTACTGGCAATTATTTTTTAGTATTTCATACACTATTGAAATCAATTAAAGAAAAAAGAGTAATGGATGGAGAGACTTCACTTCGATTATAATGAAAGGTTGAGCTTGGGGTGGGGCTGACAGCGCAGGCAGCGGCCTGATCTATTCTGTCGGCGGTCAGCAACAGATGATGGATATCCAGCTAGCTAGCTAGTGTAAGGCCTAAAGGTTTTATATTAATAAAAAACTGTCAAAAAAATTCTCTGGACAAGTTTCTTTTAAGAGGCCATGCATCAAGAAAGAGGATGCTGGGGATGCTCCACAACCTTCCAGCTCCTCTAACCCAAAACAGCTCTGGCCATCGCCTCCGGTCCAATTTCATGCTTCTCTAACCCAGTAAAAACTGCTTGGGACCAAGTTCGGGCTCCATGGCCACAAGACACTCAGATGCCATCCTAACTGAACGTGCATCTCAGCCGAAATGCTTTTCATTCATACTAACATTTGTTTATATCATGTACAGGCATTGTGCAAATAGAATAGGCTTAGCTTTAAAAAAAAAAAGAAAAAAAAAAAAAGTTATGGCTGTCTGGTTACCGTTCCTTTTAGAAAATCTGATGTGATGTAGATGCAAGTGCAGTGCTGCAGATGTTCAGTGATTAGACCCTTACATTCGCTACTGCTCCAGCTTTTTATGCAACAGTTGTGTTATACTGCTATTGGAGAAAGTCACTGCAGCAATAAATTAAGAAATAATGTTGCAGCTCGCCTCAGCCACCTTAACTCACCTTATCTCACCTTATCTCACCTTAACAGTAAACAACTAGTTGCCTGCTGTCAATACATTATATAAAAGTCATAGCAGTCAAACACTCTGAATTATGTTTTAAGTACATCGTAAAATAAGAGTAGACAACTGTCATGGTTGATCTACAGATCACTTTTTGATTTTGTTCTTACACACTTCATATCCCACAGGTCTGGCTGAGTCAATCTGACAGTGAAGGTTGAGAGCGCCCTCTGCTGGACCAAAAGCTGAACTACTTTAAACACTCTGCTGTGTTTATACGCTGTAACTTTTAAGGTAAGTTAGAATATTTGATTTCTTCCCATGTTCAAATGAATGTTTGACTATAAAGTGACAGCATTACTGAACAGTGAGTAAATTAAACTGAAATTGTAAAATGGTGGAGGAACAAAATAAGGTTGAGAAAAGTAAGGTGAAGATACCAAACCCATCCCCAGAGGAAATTACACCTTTGAGTTAAACAGTAAATATTTGTAAATATTTCCACCTTCCTGTTGGATTGTAGTGTTGTCACATACCAAAATTATGACTTCAATAAGATACCTGCCTAACTATTTTGATATCGATACTGAAACGATACCACAGAAAAAAGCTAAAACATCAGGGAACGTAATGTAATAGATGACAGAACATGGGACTTAAATTATTTTTATTAATTAATATAAATTATGGTAATGTTTAAATATTTTAATATTTCATTTTTCAGTTTGAAAGGCTTTGTATACTGTAAACTACTTTGGAGAGAGCCTGTTGTCATTAATTGTAATTTTTAAATCTAATTTGACTAGATAGAAAACTAGAAAATGTGCTCAGTAGACCTCTGCTAAGGAGGTGTATTGAGTCATTTGTGTTCAGTCTACTTTAGTGCTCTACTGTAATTGCAGGCTAATTATCCTGGGTTTGAGCTCCATCCATTGATGGAGGCCTAGCGTATTTTCTAGTAATGAAAATAATTATTGACAAAAATGTACATGCCATGATTTCCATTACCAGTACTTAATGAGTATAAACTGATCGTGTATAACTGGAGTTGTTGATCTGCATACTTGTGAAAGCCTGATTTTTTAGCAGCTTGCAAGTTATGGTAAAGTTAACGTTACCAGTGTGAAGCTTGCGTTTGCATACAGAGCATACATTGGTAAGTTAGCTCAAAAGGAAAACCCAATCTAACACTTATCATTGCCTATTAATTGCCTCGTCAAACTCAAATTGTGAAAAAAGGTTTGTGTGTTGACTCCCTTGGTCTGTGTGGGTTTGAAGCATCTTTTAAAGACAGGCTTTGTGGTGTCTGGGCTTGCCCTGATTGTCAGCAAAGTAATAACGCCATATTTCACTGTGTGCGTCGTCTTTGTCGACAAGTCGTGGATGTGTATTTTCACTTGTATTTGCTCGCTCACAGCAGGAGCGGAAGCAGAGCGCTGCAGACACACAGTGTCGCACATTGATGCAACTCATTTAGGGCTGTCCCAAACGATTATTCTTTAAACGATTAATCTAGCAATTATTTTTTCAATTATTCGACTAATCTAACGATTATTTTTTTTATTAACCTAACAGTAATTTCGCTGCACCAGGGTGTTTCCTCTTTATGTGCTCGTGCATGACTGTCGTGCTAGAGTGATATGCCAGATGCACTTTGCAGAGTCTGCAGACTACCGCACTGTTGGTGTCAAGATTAAAGTATTCCCAAACTCTGGAGGACCGTGTGCGAGCCTTTTTTGCCGCGTGTTGCTCCACACGCTCCGTCGTACTGCTGGTAGACGCCGCCATGTTGTTCAAATAGATTACACAGACGCAAATCATTCACGTAGTCAACGACTTCAATTACGTCACCGCGTTGTCCCAGTCCTTGCGCTGCGCTTGTATCCGGGTAAACCAAAGACGATGGATATAAAGGGTCCCATTAGAAAGTTCTGGTTTTGTTCTATGAGCATTTACCCTGTGTGGTTTTACACAAAGCATTGACACTAAAATTCCACGTCGAATAATTTTTATTATCGCCAACGTTGATTACGTCGGATAATCGTCCCAGCCCTAAACCCATTGAAAATACAGCTCTTAATAAAACACCGTCATCCTTAAAGTGTCGGTACGAATAAAATGGGGTATCCTACTGTTTTTAACTACAGGGTATCAAGATACTTTTTTAGTATTGGTATATCGTGCAACACTATTGGATTATTTAAAAAAAGTTGATCTCATGTGTGAACAAAACTGCTGCATACATTTCATATTTAATTGTTTTATGATTTGTTCTAAGTTGTAACATTGCATTTACTGCCGTGACTAAATGTGTAACGAACAGACACCAATCATTTCTGTATGGATTGAAGTTTACGTCAGGAGTGACACCATCAAATGACAACAGGCAACAACACTTGATGCATAGTGAAGTTTATTATCATTTAATGAGTGGTAGATATTGTACTACCTCACAGGACAATAACATGTAAGTCAATACACATCAGCATCAGGGGCCAGTGGAATTATTCTGATTGTATTCATGAAAATAAAATGAATAGTAGATAAAACAAAGACTAAAAGAAGCTGATAAAAGAGCATAAAAAATTAAAATATATTTTAACTTTCAAGCAGAAAACAAAAAATAACAAAAAGTTAATATCCAATATGTTGCTCCTGTGTGTTATATCATATATTTGGTCACACTCAGTAAATCTGTGTTTTCCTGGTAAATAGCACAGACAAATAACTCCTGCTGGAATATGTTTGTACAGAAGTAAACAGTCATCACTTTAGTCTTTATCTCACACATTTATCTCTGAGCTTTTCTTGGTCAAAGTCATTTCAGTGTCAGTCTCTCAGTATTGAGACTGTCTCAGTTCATCACTCTCTGTCCTGTTTGTTCTGTCTTTATTATCTGAGTCAGAATGGATCTCCTCTTTGTCTTGGTGGAAGCTGTTCAGGTCTTAATATGGTCTTGGTTGATATTGTTCTTGATTTTACCTCAGTTCTCACAAAAACACAGTTTCTCTCCTCTCTCTACTTTAGCCATGATCTCTGCTTTTTCTCTCATGTCTATCAGTTTCTAACTCGTTTCTTCCAGCCTGGTTTGATCTTGGATTTCTCTTCGTCAATGAACATGTCAATGTGCTCTGGAGTGGAGAGAGGATCTGGCTTCAGTGCTGTACCTTTAAGTCTGTTTAGTCGCTTGGCAGATCTTTTAATCAGTGTCACCACCTCAGGCTGCACAAGATGGTGGTAATCCTTTAGTTTTTCAGTCAGTGCTTGCACAAGTGTGAATCAACTCGCCATTTGTGAATCACAACAAATCCAACAAGAGATAGAGTGGAACAAAGACACGGTGTGACCAGCGAATCAGGTCTTCTGCTTATCAAGAATGAATGTACCTACATCAAGATGGAACAATAATACAACATAACAAATAGAGTAATAGAGTAGAGAGAGTAATCCTAATAATCTATTAAGTGTCTACAAGAGAAAGATGTGTGTAAAATAAAACTCTTGAGTAACTAAGAACTATACGATATAAGAATCAAGAAGTAAATGACAAGTTACATTAAATTAAAACACAATCAAAGTTAAATCAAATTCATCCCTTGGAGTAAACCAGTAGGTTTTTAAACCCCCAGTTCAGGTTGCTCTTGTTGTGGAACAAAGTCCCAATACCAGAGGTTTATCAGTCAATATTAAGATAAAATACTCTTTTTTAAAAACAAAAAAACATATAATAACATTATTAATTTAGCTCACAGGAAAAGATTGTGCATCTTATCGAAGAGCACACCTGTCCATAATGAAACTACTACAGCAGATGTAAGAATATACTCTCATGCATAAAAGAAAAATAAAAGTAATCATAATCCAGCAGTCTGTTAAAACCCAAAGCACTCCTGTCGTCTGAGCTTTAAACTGTCACACCCTTAGTACAATTACAACAATCGTGAAAAATGAAATAGAAAATAAATGTAAAGAGTGTAAAACTGTCATTTCTTTTAGATCAAAGCTCTTGATCTTCATGATGAAAATGTAAAAAATTAAATGATTAACATGAATAAGATAAAATTATATTAAACTGAAAAGAGACTTAAGTTGTAAAACATGTGTTTTTCTTAACCAATATATTCCACTAATAACATAAAATGAACTCCTTGGTTTAAAACAAAATCACCCTTTTTAAAAAAAGAAAAGAAGCCATCGTCATTCTATCTATCTATCTATCTATCTATCTATCTATCTATCTATCTATCTATCTATCTATCTATCTATCTATCTATCTATCTATCTAAACCAGTTTCCAAATGAACATCAGGGATGTGGATCTCTTCTCTGCCAACCTTATGGTCAGGTGTCAATATTACCCTGCAAACAGAAGACAAATTGATAAATTTCTCACTCAGATCAACTGATAATCATAATACAGACCATTCAGTGTAAGTTGTCTCTTTCTGTACATGTTAGTGAATATACATAATATACATATTGATCCTTTCTCCTGCTTGAATTGAGCTACATCATTAATTCCACCCACTGCAAACATCTCCTACAGACTCAGGAGAAAATGGCTGCTCCTCCCAATCACATGGAAACTAGCCTTAATGATTTAGGGCAGTTTAGACAGGGCACCAATCACATGTTCAGCTGACAGCCCTGCAGGTGCCGGGTCAGCCAAGAGAGGTTTCCACTGATTTAAGAGCTGATGAGTTCAGTCAGCTCAGTCTATATTTTCCCTGTTGAAGGTGACGCTGTTATTCCCTCACCAGTTTGGGCCTCGTGCCACAAGTATGGCTAGAACTTGGGATGTGAAGCTGCTCTATGAACATGAGACTTCATTAAACCACCCACCACGTTCAGTCAGTTAACTGTTCTCACACTACAAACACTGCAGTGTCATATTAAATGTAATGTTACCTTTGCATCATAGAGATCAGCGACTTGGTTCCTGTGTGGATCGTTTTGATTCTCGTAGCCTCGGTTGTTGATCCAGTCAGTAACGGTATTGAGATGATCTTCTGTCATGACGCCCTTGTCTCTAAACTGGTTGTACCATTTGTGTAACAACTTTGTTGAGAGTTGCGGAAAACTTTGTTCAAAACTGGCAAGCCTGGTCTTACTCACTTCACTGTTCTTAAAATCTTTGAAGTTCTTGTCTCTAATTAACTTGAATCTGGGCATTGAACCTAAAATGGTCAGTTTGAAGGTGCCCACGACATCATCCTGGCTTATTGTTCTAGCCAGTAACTTCCTGTATTCTTTGTTTGTTGTACTAGGAAACTCACGATGGACTTCTGCTGGTACATTAACAGATAGAAGTCCACGGCCATGTTTGTCTTTGACTTTGGAAATCAGATTAGTATCCAAAGGATGTGAGTCAGTTCCCACTTCAAGAAAGGCTTCAGCTAATCGGCTATTCTGTTTCAAATTTCTAGCATCCAATATACTATTGAATGGTGGTTGGTGATCTGCATGGATGAATTTTCCGATGCAGTCATCTCTATTTTGCAAATCTCTGTAGAATTGAACGTT
>NW_019174569.1:0-102 GCF_002260705.1 Seriola dumerili | reverse complement strand
TTTAAGTCCAGTCAGGAGTCATGAAGAACAAACAGGTTGTAGGTACTGCGTTAGCCACTGTGATCCAGACTGTTCTGGTCTGTGCTTCCCTGATGGTGGAAC
>NW_019174568.1:0-111 GCF_002260705.1 Seriola dumerili | reverse complement strand
TTTATATCATACTATACTATGACGTTTTTATGATGTTTTTAATGCCATACTATACTATGAAGTTTTTATGATGTTTTAGGCCTTACTATACTATGATGTTTTTATGATCTT
>NW_019174567.1:1555625-1561095 GCF_002260705.1 Seriola dumerili | reverse complement strand
TCACAAAACACTACAGACTAAAGTTTATTTTAAACCCACAGACACACATGCACTTCTCCATAAATCAAGTTATCACCCCAAACATACATTTAAAGGAATTATCAAATCACAACTCATCCGTTTCTTCCGTATTTGCAGTAACATTCAAGATTTCCATACAGCCACCAGCACCCTCTTTCACAGTCTACNCCAACACCACTCACAAAACACTACAGACTAAAGTTTATTTTAAACCCACAGACACACATGCACTTCTCCATAAATCAAGTTATCACCCCAAACATACATTTAAAGGAATTATCAAATCACAACTCATCCGTTTCTTCCGTATTTGCAGTAACATTCAAGATTTCCATACAGCCACCAGCACCCTCTTTCACAGTCTACGCCCTAGAGGCTATTCCAAACGCTTCCTCCGTACTATTAAAAACTCCACACTGGCCTCTCTCGCTCCCACTCGCTCTCCCCCCCCCTCTCCTCCCCCCCGCTCTCCACCCGTCCACTCTTCCTCTTCACCCCAGGTCCATGAGCTTGGGCCGTCGGTAAGTCCTCTCCCCTGCCCGAACCTGGGTTTGCATCCTGATCCCTACCCACACCACCCCCACCCCTCCCCAACTTCTGTTCCCCATCCCTTCCCTCACCCTAAACCT
This sequence comes from Seriola dumerili, assembly GCF_002260705.1. Classification (NCBI taxonomy): domain Eukaryota; kingdom Metazoa; phylum Chordata; class Actinopteri; order Carangiformes; family Carangidae; genus Seriola; species Seriola dumerili. The sequence continues at coordinate 1,560,445 of NW_019174567.1, read as the reverse complement.
AACCCACCTCCCACCCCACACTCCAGACCTAATCCCAACCCACCCCCCTCCCCACGCCACCCCTGCACACCACCTCATCACATTCCATCCCTTCTTACAATTCCCACAGACTCTCACTTTCGCATCCGTCCACCCACTACTTCAACTTCACTTCCTATTCCCCCAAAGCACTACCACCTATCCCTCCCTACATCCCTTGCCTTCCTCTCACCATTCACACCCTATTACCCCAACACCCAATGGACCGGTAACCCGGCGTCCACCTAGCTCTCTTCAACACACCCCACACTACCACCGACATTTCCTCACCAACATACCAACACAAACACCCTCCTCATCCCACACCACCACCCCCTCACAACCTGATACCCTATTGTATCCACTTTTCTCCCACCAAACGACTGTCCCTTAAACAAACGCACCATCAGGCTATCCGCCCCATTTGAAAACACAACTTTTCCATTGGATCCTAAGTCTAACATAAGTACTCCACACCGGCATTTCATTAACCACCACAACATCATCATCAGCCCATATTGGAACATATGAACATCGAGAGCCTTAATTTTTTCTCATCAGATCACTTAATTTACTGAACATGACCCACACCTCTCTTCCATACAGGCCATCAACTAAAAAATTAGAAATTCATACCATACTACTACCTCTCTTCGATGTTTTATAAAATCTAAGCTAATCTTCCACGGACATCGCTCGGCTCTCTTCTCTTATTGGGACTATACCGACACAAAGGATTATACAAATATAGTCTACATAATCACCTGTACATTTGCAATAAACATTACTAGGAGAAACAAAAACATTCCGCACACACCCGGCTTTTCAACAACATCTTACAACATTGGGGAAGGTCGACTCCCCACCACCCTAGTACAACATTTTCAGCTACATCCCCCATTCACCTTTACCATAACTGTTTTAGAAAAAATAACGACCGCTGGACCTGTGGGCAGAGGAAGAGAGCGGAGAAGATTTGGATCCACAGGCTCGGGACCACGTGCCCGGAGGTTAAACGATGACTGAAAAGAAGGACAACAACCATCACCACCTCCGGGTACAGTACTCCCAGGCTTGTTCCTGCATTAGTCTTGGCCATGTGGATACCATCCAGAAACTGAAGACAGCAGAATGGTTTAGGCCCTGGTCTGCCATACGGCAGACTGGGGTTCGATTCCAGGTCTGGACGGGAGGTGCATATTTTATATCTTTATTCCTTAATCTTATAATATTTGGAATTTTAGAATAGGGCAGAAACCCCCCCCCCCTTTTTTTTTTCTTTTTTATAGAATATTTTACAATTTTATGCATGTTTTTATTATTATTACTACTACATATATTATAATCATATCTTACAGCACTTATGTTCTACAGCACTTACTTTTATGCTCTTATACTTTGTTGTTATTTATATCCTAGCACTTACCTTCCCTTCCTGCCCCTTTTTTAGTTCCAATTACATCCCCTTATTTTTATCTTTCCATTACTATTTAATGTTATCTTAATTTTTTCTATGATTAATTTGTAAACAATCATTATCTAATTTAACACCTTTTAGACTTTTTAGATCATATTTATTATATAACTTATTTGCCTTATTTAATATTTTATTATTATTTTATTATTTTTTTTTTTTTTTTTTTTTTTTTTTTTTTTTTTTTTTTTTTTTTGTTTTTTCTTATATTCTATTGCACTCCATGGTGATCCCATGGTCATCAATTGGGTCGGTTCCCAGCTCCCACATTTCCTTTTTTATTTTTTACATTATTTATTATGGTATAGCTAATTGTTCTATTTATTTATTATCTCTCCCTACTATATATATATATATATATATATTCTTTTATCTTTTTTATTTTTTTGTTTTTATTTGCTGGGCCCGCTACCGCCCCTTGATAAAGTTACTTGCAGTAAGGTCCCTCTCTTCTCTCCTGCCCGGTGCTCTGCCTGGGTTCGAACCCTGATCCCCGGTGGGAAAGAACCACTTCACTTTCCATTCCACCACCCATCCTGCTAGATCAGTAGGCCGAGTTGCACCTTACTTGAACCCAAACCCCTAACCCCCAACCCCAACCCCAACCCTAACCCAGCCAGCGCCACTGATCTACATTCCTTCACTCACCCCATCCACTGAAACTTCCACAAGAAAAAATCATCAACAGAACTAACTATCCTCAAGCCTTAATATGCCACCCTCAAAAGAAGACCTCCGCACACCTTCACCCGGATCCACAAATAAGCAAAGTTCCACATCACTGCCCAGCCTGGAGGTCGAACCGCCTCCCCGTGTCCGGCCCCTGGCCCAGTCAGGTGAGCTATACACTCAGACACTCTCAACACAATAATCAATTTCAACCGGAGACTCAATCCACTCTCAAGCCAGAACATTTCCCTCCAAAAACCGACCAATCATATCAGCCACAGGCGCTTTCCCTCCAAAACACCTCAACACCCACACCTCTCAACCAAATCAACACATGACACAGCACACACACACACAACAACACACTACCTGTTGGGAGGGACTAACCTCCCTTCTCAACAGCTTTTAATGCACACGAGGAGCCATTATTGTAAATCCCCTGAGGAAGCAGCACACCTGCGAAACGTCGGGACCCCGCTTCTTATGCGTATAGCACTTTTTACTTCTGTTTTTAATTGTGTGTATTAAGAACTTTTAAACCTCATCTTTGAGTGGATTTTAAATTGTTTTTAATTGGTGTTTTTAACCACAATTATTTAATAAAGTGTAAGTTTTAATCAATTGGTGGAGGGCTTCTGCCAGCCCCACAACAGGCAAGAAAGACTCTTTTTTCCTGTTTTTTTTAACTGTCCACTACAAGTCCATTCAGGACCAACACCCGGATTCATAAACAACTTTCCACTCTACAAGAACATCTTCAATAACCACTGGCACAGACCATCAACCAACAAACATCTGTTTTCAACTCTGGATCAACATCCACAACCACCAATCAGAAGTTTTATTCATACCAGGACCAGATACACAGCCAATAGAAGGTAAGAGCTCTCCACCTGAATGTATCACATTTTTTAGAGGTAAGTCTACCACAGGAGCGGGGCACAAAATGGCTCCCACACAGCACACACAACACCAACATACACCTACACTCACACACATACCACCACCCGCTCAATGAAACATTAACTACAACCACCCACACATAGATCCCTCATAACACACACCCACCCTTATTAACCACCCACCAGACCCAGAACCAAGACAAACCAGCAAACATATTTTTAAACTTGATTCAGGCTTTCCATCACAAACACATCATGGAACACGCATTACAAACAGGTACATTCCACCAGGCATGCTCAGAAGGTTACAGGCTACAGATTCATAAACCATCCACAACCCACTACAGATACAAGAAAAGGATTAACATAACAACACAACACCAATGGATGCACAACACAATAGCCATTTTACCAACAAACTAACCAGATCACAATAGCCAACCATACAGACACATCCCCACAACAACACTAGCCCTGCAATAGCCACGCGGACTCATGAACGGTATGGAGAACCAGACTATCACCAGAAACCTCTACATCAATACAAGCTTTCCTAACATGCCATTCCAAACAGCCACTACAACCTCACACCAGACCGTCGACAAAGAACAACCAGTGATAAACAATTTACCCACCATCCAGAAGAGCACTTCCTCCCTCTGCCAGACTTGCTTGCCCCCACCACACTATCCCTCTACTAGGCCCCCGCAAGGTCAATAATAGAAGAAATCAAGTCTTCCCCTCCTCCTCCACACCCATCAAGAAGAAGAATCCACAAACCATCACTCGGTACCCCAACTAACCCCAACAGGACCATATCCTAAACCACTGCCCTTCCCCCCACCCTACCTATATACAAGAAATCCACCATCCACCACTTCCACTCAACCCCCAGCCCACCCGAAGAGGACCAATTCGACCCCACCAACCAGTCAAGAATCACCAGAAAAGACCACAAAAACTCCCACAGACACAAGGACCCAACATCTGACCCAGACTACCTCCACCCCAATACAACCACAGGACCCCGAAAAGTAACCTGGGGACCCTACCAACCAGAGAAGAAGCAGCACGCCATCCCCATACACCCTCTCCCCTGTCCTACCCTCACTCCCCCAGTCACCAAGTTCATACAAACCACAACCATCATTGAAGCAACAGCGCAAGTCCACGGTTCACCACGGCCAACCAAAACCCAGAAGAACTCCAAACCTAACCCTCAGTACTCTTCCAATGTTTCCGTTTTCACAATCACTGATACTATTCTCACTTCCTCTCCCCACATAACAGATGGTGGCAGCACCCGGGTGGGTCCAACAGGACAGACAGTGCCCCAAGCAGAAAAAAGACCTACTACAGGTCAGAGAATCGGCTAACATGATGAAAGGGTCAAACAGGTTAACCATGACCTCAAACACACCCACTCTGAGCCCTCTCTTACAAATTCTGCGAGGGGCTCTGTTCCAACGCGGGCCCCGGCTGCTGCACCATCCTCACCCCCACACAACCCTCAAGATTCCCGTACAACTATGGACCATTCTTCTCACACCCACGCCTTCACCCCCTTTATCTACTCATCCCCTCTAACAATCCCCCATTTCTCATCCTTCCCCACCCAACTCCCCCTCCTACCCATACTTACCTCTCGCAACTCACTCCTCTCCATCACTCTCTCCCCTCCCTCAACACCCTCGCCCGACCCAGAACCGGAACATCCAGGACTCACTCCCCAGAAGACCTCTACATTCACACGGCAA
>NW_019174567.1:1550202-1555600 GCF_002260705.1 Seriola dumerili | reverse complement strand
CTACAGTTTTCTTCGGGCCACCAACACCACTCACAAAACACTACAGACTTAAAGTTTTATTTTAAACCCACAGACACACATGCACTTCTCCATAAATCAAGTTATCACCCCAAACATACATTTAAAAGGAATTATCAAATCACAACTCATCCGTTTCTTCCGTATTTGCCTAGTAAAACATTCAAGATTTCCATACAGCCACCCAAGCACCCTCTTTCACAGTCCTACGCCCTAGAGGCTATTCAAACGCTATCGCTCCGTACTAATTAAAAAAACTCCACACTGGCCTCTCTGCGCCTCCCACTCGCTCTCCCCCCCTCTCCTCCCCCCCGCTCTCCCACCCGTCCCACTCTTCCTCTTCACCCCAGCGTCCCATGAACTTGGCCGTCGGTAAGTCCTCTCCCCTACCCCAACCTGGGTTGCATCCTCTCATCCTACCCACAACCACCCCACCCTCCGCTCAAATCTGTTACCCATCCCTTCCACCCCCCCCTAAACCTAACCACCCACCCCCACACTCTCAGAAACCTAATCCCAACCACCCCCTCCCCTGACCCTAACCCACCCCTGTCCCCTATCCTAACCCCTAACCTTACCCCCTATCCTTGCCCTAATCCTAACCCAACCCCAAGGACAGCACGGCCCAAGCTCACCCTTAGACATTCCTCACCTAGCAATACCACAACCCTCCTTCACCCACCACCCCTGATACCCCTTGTATCCACCTTTTCTCACCAAACCACTGCCCTAACACCGCACCATCAAACACAACTTTTCCATATTACAGTTCCGAACATCCAGGCATTCACAACCACCAAATCATCTCAGCCCATAGGAAACATCGGAGCTTCCAATCTCTTTCTATCAGATCACAAGATTACTGACCATAGACACCCACACCCCCTCTTCCATACAACCATCACTATAAAAACAGAAAATTTATCCATAATCCATTCAGTAATTCAGCATTTCCCACTCTCGGCTCCTTCTCCATCACTACCACAAATATAGTCTACATAATCACCTGTACACTTTGCAATAAACATTACGTAGGAGAAACAAAACATTCCGCACACACCCGGCTTTCACAACATCTATACAACATTGGGGAAGGTCGACTCCCCACCCCCCTAGTACAACATTTTCAGCTACATCCCCCCATTCACCTTACCATAACTGTTTTAGAAAATAACGACCGCTGGACCTGTGGGCAGAGGAAGAGAGCGGAGAAGATTTGGATCCACAGGCTCAGGACCACGGTGCCCGGAGGTCTAAACGATGACTGAAAGAAGGACAACCACATCCACCACCTCCGGGTACAGTACTCCCAAGCCTGTTCCTGCATTAGTCTTGGGCCATGTGGATCCCATTCCAGTATAACCTGAAGACAGCAGAATGGTTTAGGCCCTGGTCTGCCATACGGCAGACTGGGGTTCGAATCCAGGTCTGGACGGGAGGTGCATATTTTACTCTTTATTCTTAACTTCTTATAATATTTGGAATTTTAGAAATAGGGGCAGAAAACCCCCCCCCCCCCCTTTTTTTTTTCTCTTTTTTATAGTAATATTTTACAATTTTATGCATGTTTATTATTATTACTAACATATATTATAAGCACTTGTATTGTTCCTACAGCACTTACTTTTATGCTCTTATACTTTGTTGTTATCTTATATCCTAGCACTTACCTTCCCTTCCTGCCCCTAATTTTAGTTCCAATTACATCCCCTTATTTTTATCTTTTCCATTACTATTTAATGTTATCTTAATTTTTCTATGATTAATTTGTAAACCAATCCATTATCTTAATTTAAACCTGCATTTTAGACTTTTTTAGATCAGTTATTTATTATCATAACTTATTTGCTTATTTAATTTAATTTTAATTAATTTTTTCACTCAAAAGAAAAAATTTTTTTTTTTTTTTTTTTTTTGTTTTTTCTTTATATTCTTATGCACCTCCCTATGGTGATCCACATGGTCATCAATTGGGTCGGTTCCCAGCTCCCCATTTCCCTTTTTTTATTTCTTACATATATTTATTATGGTAACTTAATTGTTCTATTTATTTATTATTTATTTTCTCTCCCTCTATATATATATATATATATATATCCACACAAATAATATACATATACTTTTTACTTCATCATTTATCTTTTTTACTTATTCTCTCATTTATTTGCTGGGCCGCTACCCTTGATAAAGTTACTTCTAGCAGGTCTCTCTTTCTCCCTGCCCGGTGCTCTGCCTGGGATTCGAACCCTGATCCGGCGTGGAAAGCACACTTCACTTTCCATTCCACCACCCATCCTGCTAAGATCAGTAGGCCAGTGCACCTTACTTGACCCAAACCCATAACCCAACCCCAACCCAACCCTAACCCTAACCCTAACCCTTACCTGTGGAAGGAAAGTACCTGTGGAAGAAGAAAACATTACAACACTTACCTGATACCTTACCTGACTCCCAGCATATCTCTGGGCACTTACCTTGCATCCTTAGGCCCCGGGTACACCACACCCCTGGTATACTGCCATTTGACCCATAGGAAAAATTGTTAACATATCAAAAAATGTCTCTTGAAAGGGGGTACCTATCGACTCCAAATGGTCTGAAACATGCTCCTAAATGGTTTCTACAAGGTGATTTTGGCTTCAACACTTAGTCAATTTCAGTACCAATCGTCTCCCATTCATTTCCTATGGGAAAAACGTTTTGGCTTATAACTCCAGAACGAAAGGTCGTAGAGACAACGGGGGTGGGTGGCGTCAGACCTAATTAGGGGGCGCTGAACACGCAGTCTTGGTCCCATCTCTCTACGACTTACGGTTCCCGAGATACAGCCGATTTAAAATTTTTACGCAATGCATCTTGGGAACCGAAGGTCCCACAGGCGAGTGGCTGGTACCGGTTGGAAAGGGCGTGGCCGAATTAGTGGGGTGGAACTTGGTTTCAGGTCTCTACGACCTTCCTATCAGAAGCTACAGACCTTAACGAGTATGGTAGGGGGTACGATAGGTGGCAAAACTCTGTTAACCTAACCCTAACCCTAACCCTAACCCTAACCCTAACTCCACATGGACCTGCCTTGAGTGCGTGGGGGCTTACGTGTACTTGAGTCCAGGGACTCTGGGATTGGTCCACCGCTGTCTACTGCTGTTTGTAAGGCAGCAGTAGACCAGCTGGCTGAGCCAATCCTAGAGTACCTAGGACACTGGGACAAAACCAAAGAGTCACTTACATTGTTACCTAATCATTACTTGTTATTCCCTGCCTGATATTAACACTAACCCTAACCATTTCTGGGTGGTGCTAACCTAATCACTGGTTGTGGCACCAGCACCCTCTGATTGGCCTACTCATGTTTGGTAAGGCAGAGTTGGCCAATTAAGAGTGCTGATGCCAAACAGTGGCTTACTGTGGAAGAAGTCCTGTGGAAGAAGAAAACATTACAACACTTACCTGATAACTTATGACTCAGCATATCTCTGGCACTTACTTGTCACCAATATATCAGAGAGTCGGTACACCAGACACCTGGTATACCCCCCCGAAAAACCTCCATTTGACATAGGAAAAATGTTAAACATATCAAAACAATGTCTTCTTGAAAGGGGGTACTATCGATCCAAATTGGTCTGAAACATGCTCCTAATGTTTCTCAGGTAAGATTTTGGCTTCAAAACTTAGTCAATTTTTCAGTACCAATGTCTCATTCATTTCTGATGGGAAAAGTTTTGGCTTATAACTCCAGAACGAAAGGTCGTAGAGACACGCGGGGTGGGTGGCTCAGACCTAATTAGGGGGCGCTGAACACGCCAGTCTTGGTCCGCATCTCTCTACGATATTACGGTTCCCGAGATACAGCCGTTTTAAATTTTTACGCAATGCTTTGGGAACCGAAGGTCCCACAGGCGAGTGGCTGTACCGTTTGGACAGGGCGTGGTGCGAATTAGTGGGGGTGGGAACTTGTTTTCAGTCCTACGAGAAAGAGACCTTCTATCAGAAGCTACAGACCTTAACAGATGCGTAGGGGCTACGATAGTGCAAAACCTGCTAACCTAACCCCTACCTAACCCTACCTAACCCTAACCCTACCCTTACCTGTGGAAGGAAAGTACCGCTGTGGAGAAGAAAACTTACACACTTACCTGGATACCTTACCTGACTCCCAGATATCTCTGGGCACTTACCTTGCATCTTAGGCCCCGGGTACACCACACCCCTGGTATACTGCCATTTGACCCATAGAGGAAAAATGTTAAATATCACAAATGTCTCTTGAAAGGGGGTACCTATCGACTCCAAATGGTCTGAAACATGCTCCTAAATGGTTTCTACAAGGTAGAATTTTGGCTTCAAACACTTAAGTCAATTTTCAGTACCAATCGTCTCCCATTCATTTCCTATGGGAAAAACGTTTTGGCTTATAATCCAGAACGAAAGGTCGTAGAGAACACGGGGGTGGGTGGCGTCAGAACCTAATTAGGGGGCGCTGAACACGCCAGTCTTGGTCCATCTCTCTACGACTTACGGTTCCCGAGATACAGCCGATTTAAAATTTTTACGCCAATGCATCTTGGGAACCGAAGGTCCCACAGGCGAGTGGCTGTACCGTTGGAAAGGGCGTGGCCGAATTAGTGGGGGTGGAACTTGTTTCAGGTCTCTACGACCTTCCTATCAGAAGCTACAGACCTTAACGAGTATGGTAGGGGGTACGATAGGTGGCAAAACTCTGTTAACCTAACCCTAACCCTAACCCTAACCAACCCTAAACCCTAACCCTAACCCTAACCCATAATCCATTCAGTAATTCAGCATTTCCCACTCTCGGCTCTTCTCCATCACTACCACAAATATAGTCTACATAATCACCTGTACACTTTGCAATAAACATACGTAGGAGAAACAAAACATTCGCACACACCCGGCTTTCACAACATCTATACAACATTGGGGAAGGTCGACTCTCCCACCCCCCTAGTACAACATTTTCAGCTACATCCCCCCATTCACCTTACCATAACTGTTTTAGAAAATAACGACCGCTGGACCTGTGGGCAGAGGAAGAGAGCGGAGAAGATTTGGATCACAGGCTCGGACCACGGTGCCCGGAGGTCTAAACGATGACTGAAAGAAGGACAACCACATCCACCACCTCCGGGTACAGTACTCCCAAGCCTGTTCCTGCATTAGTCTTGGGCCATGTGGATCCCATTCCAGTATAACCTGAAGACAGCAGAATGGTTTAGGCCCTGGTCTGCCATACGGCAGACTGGGGTTCGAATCCAGTCTGGACGGGAGGTGCATATTTTACTTTTATTCTTAACTTCTTATAATATTTGGAATTTAGAAATAGGGGAGAAACCCCCCCCCCCCCTTTTTTTTTCTCTTT
>NW_019174567.1:1542469-1550177 GCF_002260705.1 Seriola dumerili | reverse complement strand
CTACAGTTTTCTTCGCGTCCCACCAACACCACTCACAAAAACACTACAGACTTAAAGTTTTATTTTAAACCCACAGACACACATGCACTTCTCCATAAATCAATTATCACCCACAAACATACATTTAAAGGATATATCAAATCACAACTCATCCGCTTTCTTCCTATTTGCCAAGTAAAACATTTCAAGTTTCCATACAGCCACCAAGCACCCTCTTTCACAGTCTACGCCTAGAGGCTATGTGCAAACGCTTCGCTCCGTACTAATTAAAACGTCCACACTGGCCTCTCTGCGCCTCCCACTCGCTTCCCCCCCCTCTCCTCCCCCCCGCTCTCCCACCCGTCCACTCTTCCTCTTCACCCCAGCGTCCATGAACTTGGCCGTCGGTAAGTCCTCTCCCCTACCGCAACCCTGGGTTGCATCCTCTCATCCTACCCACAACCACCCCACCCTCCGCCAACTTCTGTTTCCCAATCCTTACCCCACCCTAAACCTAACCACCCACCCCCACACTCTCAGACCTAATCCCAACCACCCCCTCCCCTGACCCTAACCCACTCCCTGTCCCCTATCCTAACCCCAACCTTACCCCCTATCCTTGCCCTAATCCTAACCCAACCCCAAGGACAGCACGGCCCAAGCTCACCCTTAGACATTCCTCACTAGCAATACCACAACCCTCCTTCACCACCACCACCTGATACCCCTTGTATCCACCTTTTCTCACCAAACCACTGCCTACACCGCACCATCAAACACAACTTTTCCATATTACAGTCTGAACATCCGGCATTTCACAACCACCAAATCATCTCAGCCCATAGGAAACATCGGAGCCTTCAATCTCTTTCTATCAGATCACAGATTTACTGACCATAGACACCCACACCCCCTCTTCCATACAACCATCACTATAAAAACAGAAAATTTATCCATAATCCATTCAGAATTCAGCATTTCCCACTCTCGGCTCCTTCTCCATCACTACCACAAAATATAGTCTACATAATCACCTGTACACTTTGCCAATAAACATTACGTAGGAGAAACAAAAACATTCCGCACACACCCGGCTTTCACAACATCTATACAACATTGGGAAAGGTCGACTCCCCACCCCCCTAGTACAACATTTTCAGCTACATCCCCCATTCACCTTACCATAACTGTTTTTAGAAATAACGACGACCGCTGGACCTGTGGGCAGAGGAAGAGAGCGGAGAAGATTTGGATCCACAGGCTCAGGACCACGGTGCCCGGAGGTCTAAACGATGACTGAAAGAAGGACAACCACATCCACCACCTCCGGGTACAGTACTCCCAAGCCTGTTCCTGCATTAGTCTTGGGCCATGTGGATCCCATTCCAGTATAAACCTGAAGACAGCAGAATGGTTTAGGCCCTGGTCTGCCATACGGCAGACTGGGGTTCGAATCCAGGTCTGGACGGGAGGTGCATATTTTACTTTTATTCTTAACTTCTTATAATATTTGGAATTTTAGAAATAGGGGCAGAAAACCCCCCCCCCCCTTTTTTTTCTCTTTTTTTATAATAATATTTTACAATTTATGCATGTTTTTTATTATTATTACTAACATATATTATAAGCACTTGTATTGTTCCTACAGCACTTACTTTTATGCTCTTATACTTTGTTGTTATCTTATATCCTAGCACTTACCTTCCCTTCCTGCCCCTATTTTTAGTTCCAATTACATCCCCTTATTTTTATCTTTTCCATTACTATTTAATGTTATCTTAATTTTTCTATGATTAATTTGTAAACAATCCATTATTCTTAATTTAAACCTGCATTTTAGACTTTTAGATCAGTTATTATTCATAACTTATTTGCTTATTTAATTTAATTTTAATTAATTTTTTCACTCAAAAGAAAAAAAAATTTTTTTTTTTTTTTTTTTCTTTATATTCTTATATGCACCTCCCTATGGTGATCCACATGGTCATCAATTGGGTCGGTCCCAGCTCCCCATTTCCCTTTTTTTATTTCTTACATATATTTTATTATGGTAACTTAATTGTTCTATTTATTTATTATTTATTTCTCTCCCTCTATATATATATATATATATACACACACACAAATATATACATATACTCTTTTTTAACTTCATATTTATCTTTTTATTATTTTCATTTATTTGCTGGCCCGCTACCCCTTGATAAAGTTACTTCTAGCAGGTCCCTCTCTTTCTCCTGCCCCGGTGCTCTGCCTGGGATTCGAACCCTGATCCCCGGTGGAAAGACCACTTCACTTTCCATTCCACCACCCATCCTGCTAGATCAGTAGGCCAGTGCACCTTACTTGAACCCAAACCCATAACCCCAACCCCAAACCCCAACCCTAACCCAGCCAGCGCCACTGATCTACAATTCCTTACATCTCAACCCATCCACTAACTTCCACAAGAAAAAATCATCAAACAGAACACTATCCTCACACCTTAATGATTGCCACCCTCAAAAAAGAAAAGCCTCCGCCACCCTTCACCCGGCATCCATCCAAATAACAAAGGTTCCACATCACTGCCCCAGCCTGGAGTCGAACCGCCATCGCCCGTGTCCCGGCCCTGGCCCAGTCAGGTGAGCTATACACTCAGACACTCCACACACAATAGCAATTTCAACCGGAGACTCATCCACTCCTCAACCAGAACATTTCCCTCCAAAAACCGACCAATCATACTCAGCCACACGCTTTCCCTCCAAAACACCTCACACACCCACACCTCTCAACCAATCAACACATGACACACACACACACACACACACACACTTCCTGTTGGGGGAGGGACTAACCTCCCTTCCTCAACAGCTTTTAATGCACACGAGGAGCCATTATTGTAAATCCCCTGAGGAAGCAGCACACCTGCGAAACGTCGGGACCCCGCTCTTATGCGTAAGACTTTTTACTCTGTTTTTATTGTATGTATTAAGAACTTTTAAACCCTCATCTTTGAGTGGATTTTAATTGTTTTTAATTGGTGTTTTTAACCAAATTATTTAATAAAGTGTAGTTTTAATCACTGGTGGAGGGCTCTGCCAGCCCCACAACAGGCAGAAAGACTCTTTTTCCTGTTTTTTAACTGTCCACCCACAAGTCCATCAGGACCAACACCCGGATTATAAACAACAACTTTCCACCTACAAGAACCATCTTCAATAACCACTGGCACAAGACCATCAACCAACAAACATCTGTTTTCAACTCTGGATCCAACATCCACAACCACCAATCCAGAAGTTTTATTCACACCAGGACCAGATACACCAGCCAAAGAAGGTAAGAGCTCTCCACCTGCATGTATCACATTTTTAGAGGTAAGTCTACACACAGGAGCGGGGCACAAAATGGCTCCTCCACACACACACACACACACACACACACACATACACCTACACCCACACATACACTCACCCCGCTCATGAACATTAACATACAACCACCCACACATAGACCCCTCATTAACACACACCCACCCTTACTTAACCACCCACCAGACCCAGAAACACGACAAACCAGCAAACATTATTTTAAACTGATTCAGGCTTTCCACCACAAACACATCATGGATACAGCATTACAAACAGGTACATTCCCACCAGGCATGCTCAGACAGGTTACACGGCTTACGGACTTCATCAAACCATCCACACCCACTACAGATACAAGAAACAGGATACATAACAACACAACACAATGGATGCACAACACAATAGCCATTTTACAACAACACTACCAGATCACAATAGCCAACCATACAGACACATCACCCCACAATCCACTAGCCCTGCAAATAGCCACCGGCTGGGCCAGAAAACGGTATGGAACCAGGCTATCACCAGAAACCCTACAGTCAATACAGCAACTTCTACAGCAATCTCAAACAGCCACTACAACCTCACCACCAGACCGTCAACAGAAGCAACCCAGGATCAACAATTTACCCACCATCCCAGAAGAACACTTTCCTCCCTTGCCCAAACCTACTGCCCCCAACACACTATCCCTCTACCTAGGCCCCCGCAAGTCAATAATAGAAGAAATCAAGTCTTCCCCCTCCTCCTCCACACCAACCCAAGAAGAAGAATCCCACCAAACCACCACCGGTACCCAAACTACACCCCAACAGACCATTAATCCTAAACCCACTGCCCTTCCCCCACCCTACCCCATATACAAGAAATCCACCTCCACCACTCCACTCAACCCCCAGCCCACCCGAAGAGGACCAATCCGCCCCCCACCACCAGTCAAGAATCATCCGGCAAAGACCACAAACCATCCCACAGACACCAAGGACCCAACATCTGACCCAACTCCCTCCACCCCAATACAACACAGGACCCGAAAAGTAACCTGGGGACCCCTACCAACCAGAGAAGACCAGCAGCTACCCGTCCCCCATACACCCCTTTCCCCCGTCCTACCCCTCACTCCCCCAGTCACCAAGTTCATCAAACCCACAACCATCATTGAAGCAACAGCGCAAGTCCACGGTTCACCCCGCCAACCCCAAAACCCAGAAGAACTCCAAACCCTAACCCTCAGTACTCATTCCAATGTTTCCGTTCACATCACTGATACTATTCTCACTTCCTCTCCCCATACAGATGGTGCGGCTACCCGGGTGGGTCCAACAGGACAGACAGTGCCCCAAGCAGAAAAAAGACCTACTACAGTCAGAGAATCGGCTAACATGATGAAAGGGTCAAACAAGGTTAACCATGACCTCAACACAACCCACTCTGAGCCCTCTCTTACAAATTCTGCGAGGGGCACTCTGTCCAACGCGGGCCCCCCGGCTGCTGCACCATCCTCACCCCCACACACCCTCAAGATTCCCTACACTATGGACCATTCTTCTTCACCCCAACAGCCTTCACCCCCTTTCTCTACTTCATCCCCTCTACAATCCCCCATTTCTCATCCTTCCCCACCCAACTCCCCCTCCTACCCCATACTTACCTCTCGCAACTCACTCCCTCTCCATCACTCTCCCCCTTCTCTCTCAACACACCCCTGCCCTGACCCAGAACCGGACATCCCAGACTCACTCCCAGAAGACCTCTCAACGTCACACAGCTACAACATCACACCACCCTTGGAAATAACCCAAGCCGGATACCTCCAACCCCCCACCGAAGAATACAGACCTCCCACCATTACTCCACCTCCCCTCCCTTCCACAACTTCAACCACAACATCATCTGGACAGACCCTCTACAGACCAACATACCACATCGCACGCCCCAACCGCAAGATCCAGGACTGGTTTTTTAAACCCAGAAAACCAGTCCTGATCCTTGGAGACTCAAACATCAACCGCATCCCAGCCCATACCCACCAACAAATTCAACTGGACAGTTACCCCGGAGCCAATTCCTATCACTTCCTCAAAGTCTGTGAAAAATCCATTCCCAACCCCAGTGTCAAGATTGTGGTCTTTTCCATTGGGATCAACAATAAGGACCAGGACCCCAGGCAGACCACCACAAAACAACTCAGGACCCTCTTCCGCCAGGCCAAATCGACCTTCCCTAATGCCGACATCTACTTCCCCATCATGAACTTCTCACCCCATCTCACCCCGGCACAGAAAGGTAACCTCACACTCATCAATAACATCATGACCACTCACTTTCCGTTTTTAACAGAAATCCCTCACGACACCTTTGTAACTGAAAAAGATAACATCCATTGGACACCCACTACAGCGAAATTGATTTTTGAGAACTGGCTACAACAACTAAATTTACAATAACCTGTAAGGCTAACCCAGACACCCACACACACACACAGGACCTGGGGTGGAATTCCTCCTCAAATATTCTTAATCTTTCTACCCTTTTCACCCCTTCCCCAGCACAACTATCCCTTTTGGAGAGAGGACTCTCTTTCATCCCACGCCCCAACAAACTTGACCGGGAGGAACTTCAGAGGGACCTTCACAAATTCCATAGACGACTCAAAATCATTGACTACTTCCACCTCCAACCTGACCGACAGCCACTTCCCTTCATCCATCCATCTCACTGGGAACCTAATCCGGACATTCTTCATCCCCTGACCCGCAATTTCATTGACATGAACAAAAGGGCCCTCCAGCGTTTCCGGCCCCCGACAGATGTCTCTGACAATCTGTCGGGGCCGGAACGCAGGGCCCTGACCGACCTAATCCACAACCCCAACATTATAATAAAACCAGCTGACAAAGGATCAAAAGTAATCATTATGGACAGACAACAATACCTCATTGAAGCCAAGCCCCCGACAGATGTCTCTGACAATCTGTCGGGGCCGGAACGCAGGGCCCTGACCGACCTAATCCACAACCCCAACATTATAATAAAACCAGCTGACAAAGGATCAAAAGTAATCATTATGGACAGACAACAATACCTCATTGAAGCCAACAGACAATTAATGGACACCACGTACTACAGACCCCTCGACGAAACAATCCAGCCACAGACTCAAACAAAACTCAGGAACATTATTCAGACCCTCTACAATAAAAAATATATCAAATCAAAACAAAAAGACTACCTATTTGGACCTGACAACCCACGACCCCGTTACTTTTACCTGTTACCTAAAATCCATAAAGACCCACAGACCTGGACCATCCCCTCTGAGGTTCCTCCCGGCAGACCTATAGTTTCTGATTGCAATAGCTCCACATATCATATCTCACAATACATTGATCATTTCTTAGTCCCCCTCTCCACACGCCACCCCAGTTATATCAAGGACACATACCACTTCATTGACACCATCAGCCCCATGGCTGTCCCTCCTCAATCACTTCTCTTCACGATTGACATCAATAACCTGTATACCAACATCAACACCCACCTAGGACTACAAACACTCCGCACAATCTTCAATAGAAACCCAGATCCATCACGCCCTGACTCAGAACTCCTCCAACTAATAGAACTCTGTCTGAACAATAATGATTTTCTTTTTAACAACCAGTTTTATTTACAGGTCCACGGGACAGCCATGGGTCAGAGATTTGCCCCCTCATATGCAAATCTCTACATGAGCGAGTGGGAGCGAGAAGCCTTAGCCAAATGCACCCTACAACCATCCCTCTACCTCAGATTTCTAGATGACATTTTCGGTATCTGGCCCCACGATCATTCAAAATTTCCAGAATTCATTTCCACTCTCAATAACCATCACCCCTCTATCACGGTCAAATATACAATAAATACATCACATATTGATTTCCTAGATACTACAGTTTTCTTCGGGCCCACCAACACCACTCACAAAACACTACAGACTAAAGTTTATTTTAAACCCACAGACACACATGCACTTCTCCATAAATCAAGTTATCACCCCAAACATACATTTAAAGGAATTATCAAATCACAACTCATCCGTTTCTTCCGTATTTGCAGTAACATTCAAGATTTCCATACAGCCACCAGCACCCTCTTTCACAGTCTACGCCCTAGAGGCTATTCCAAACGCTTCCTCCGTACTATTAAAAACTCCACACTGGCCTCTCTCGCTCCCACTCGCTCTCCCCCCCTCTCTCCTCCCCCCCGCTCTCCACCCGTCCACTCTTCCTCTTCACCCCAGGTCCATGAGCTTGGGCCGTCGGTAAGTCCTCTCCCCTACCCGAACCTGGGTTTGCATCCTGATCCCTACCCACACCACCCCCACCCCT
>NW_019174567.1:1542072-1542444 GCF_002260705.1 Seriola dumerili | reverse complement strand
GAGGCGTGGGTTGGGATTTAGGTGCCTGAGTGGGGGTGGGGAGTGGGTTGGGTTAGGGTGAGGGAAGGATGGGGTAATCAGAAGTTGGGCGTAGGGGTGCCCCCCGCTCTCCACCCGTCCACTCTTCCTCTTCACCCCAGGTCCATGAGCTTGGGCCGTCGGTAAGTCCTCTCCCCTACCCGAACCTGGGTTTGCATCCTGATCCCTACCCACACCACCCCCACCCCTCCCCAACTTCTGTTCCCCATCCCTTCCCTCACCCTAAACCTAACCCACCTCCCACCCCACACTCCAGACCTAATCCCAACCCACCCCCCTCCCCTGACCCTAACCCACCCCTGTCCCCCTATCCTAACCCCAACCTACCCCCTA
>NW_019174567.1:1499879-1542047 GCF_002260705.1 Seriola dumerili | reverse complement strand
AAAAAAAATTTTTTTCCTACACTAAACTCCCTAATATGGAATAATAAAAATATTCCACAAATAATATATTTTGTCTCATTTACTATGAAATACTATAATTTACTAATAATATATATATTTAAAAAAAAAAGGACTGGATACGATACTATACCACAATACTAGGCATCCAACCTACAAAAAGACATAACTTTATAGGACAGGGGTTCGTTTGGAATTGAGAACTGCAGACGACGAGCGTCGGCCAGTGCACCGCCTTTGATCCCCCACTTTCAACTGCCCAGTCGTCGGACGAAGCAGGGGGGATCATCGAGATAATTAAAAAATCCTAACCCCCATTAAGCAGCTCCGATCCCTGTATAAGAGGGCCAAGTCCGTCTTTCCCAATGCTGAAATCAGAATTCCTATTATCAATTTCTCCCACATTTTACCAGCAGAACAACAAGACAACTTACAGGAAATTAATCACTACATCAAGAACAACTTACCGTACTTACATCCTCTCCCACAAGAACAGTTCTCTACCATGGAGGATAGCATCCACTGGACACCTCACACGGCAGGACGGATCTTCTCCCACTGGTGCAAACAACTAAATTTATAATCTCTTTTTATCCCCTACAGAACCCCCAGAGACAGGACCCGGGCCCCCAAACACCTGAGACGGAGGGCCCAGACCCCAACATCCTGACACGGGGGCCCGGAACAAAAACTGACCTGTCCTGGGGGTCCACAGCTAACATCCTCAACCTGGCCACCCTGTTCACACCAACAGAGGCACAGATCAGTCTGCTGGAGAGGGGACTGACGTTCATTCCCACACCTATGGAGATCAATAAAAATGACATTAGAACAGATTTACACTCATACCATAGAAGAATAAAACTTATAGATTATTTTCAAGACAAAGCCACTTCTCACCTACCATTCATAACTCCTTCGACCTGGGAACCTGAATGGATTAACCTCCAGGGTAGGACCAGATCTCTCATCCGCCGGGACAGACAGGTACTGGGGAAACAGTGGGGATTGGGACTGGACCGTACAGATAATTTAACATACCTAGAAAGACAGGCAATAAAAGAACTACAAACAAACACTAACATAATCATTAAACCTGCAGACAAAGGATCAAAAATAGTAATAATGGACAAACAACAATACACATTGGAAGCACACAGACAACTAAATAACACTCAACATTATGTATCTATACAAGACAGTATACAAGCACAAACACAAATACAAATTCGTAAAATCATCCAAACACTGTACATCCAAGGCTACATTAAAGCAAAACAAAGAGATTATCTGTACGGTCCTGACAATCCCCGCCACAGACAATTTTATCTACTGCCAAAAATACACAAAGAACCGCATACCTGGACAATACCGCATCTGGTACCTCCTGGACGACCCATAGTGTCCGACTGCAACAGCAGTACATACAATATTTCAAAATACATAGACTCCATCCTAGGACCCCTCTCCAGCAGACATCCCAGTTATCTGAAAGACACTTACCACTTCTTTGAAAAAATCCGACCACTGGACATACCCTCACAAGCCCGACTTTTCACCATCGACATAGACAGTTTATATACCAACATCAATACAGAAAGAGGTCTGGCAGCTGTCAAAAAAGTAATGGATACCTATCCGGACAGCTCCAGACCAGATAATGAAATTTTACAACTACTACAAATCTGTCTAACCAATAACGATTTCATTTTCAATAACAACCATTACTTACAGGTACAGGGAACGGCCATGGGACATCGATATGCACCGTCATATGCAAACATCTATATGAGCGAGTGGGAACGAGAAGCCTTGACAAAATTCACACTTCAACCATCATTCTATTTCAGATTTCTGGATGATATCATAGGGGCATGGCCCCATGATGACGATTCATTCCACGAATTCATCCACACTCTCAATAGTCATCATCCATCCATCAAGGTAAAATACACACTAGAAATAAATGAGGTCAACTTTCTGGACACCACACTTTACTTTACTCCTAACAATAATTCTGTGAAAAAGATGCTAACCAAAGTTTACTTCAAGCCTACTGACACACATGCGCTACTACACAGGACTAGCTATCATCCGAAACACACTTTTAAAGGCATAATTAAATCACAGATAATCCGTTTTCACAGAATTAGTTCCACTACAGAACACTTACAAACAGCTATAACTACTTTATTCCAAAGCCTCAAAAAAAGAGGATACTCATCCCGTTTCCTCAGACACATCAAGAACACCACGCCGGCCACTCTCGCTCCCACTCGCTCTTCTGCTATAACGGCTAATCATGCTCAGTTAAATACAGGTTTGCACCGGTGGGACAACCCACCTGACCACTCCGTCCAGGATCTCCCAGCTGTCCCTCCGGAACTCCTCCCTCTGGTCATCACGTTTTCCCATAAACATCAGCCACTAATCCAACGGTGGAAAAACAACTTTGAAAGCACACAGGACATACCTGTTATTCAAAAACCACCGAGTGATTACTGCACATAGAAAAAATAAAAACTTAAGAGACCTACTAGTCTGATCTTTATTCAGCAGGGAGGGGGAATCACGGGAAGACACTCAACGGGATCACTTCAGGAACATCACGTATATTTCCAACCCTCACAGTAGAGCAACATTTCCAGTTACAGGTTACTTCACTCTTGACACCAAAAACGTTGTTTATTGCATAACATGCAGACAATGTCACACCATCTACATAGGGGAAACAGGAACAGCATCAGGACCAGATTAAAACAACATCTTTACAGCATTGGGAGAGGCGGACTGGACACCCCTCTGGTCCGGCACTTCCAATCACATCCAGTCAACCTGCTCACCATCAGTGGCCTTGAAGGCAACGCAGCGTGGAGTGCTGGACAAAGAAAGAGAGCAGAGAGGAGCTGGATCAGGAAATTGAATACCATAACACCCAATGGCCTTAA
Source organism: Seriola dumerili (assembly GCF_002260705.1). Taxonomy (NCBI): domain Eukaryota; kingdom Metazoa; phylum Chordata; class Actinopteri; order Carangiformes; family Carangidae; genus Seriola; species Seriola dumerili. Next base: position 1,539,081 of record NW_019174567.1, on the reverse strand, counting down.
TCAGCAATAAATCACTTACCTCATCCACCATAGCACAGGGACATCAACCAAACAGAACATCTCTGCATCTGATGGACAGAATGCAAAAATCTGTTTACCTGGCATCCTCTTCAAGGGTTTGAAATACAGTCAGCACTATTAACAGAAACAATTCTTCATAAGAAAATAAATATGTCTCTTTACTCCATCCTATTAGTCTGAGTTCATTACTATATTCATGAAAAGAAAACGTCTAATCATAAAATGTCATAACTTATACTTTTTATTCTTGTTTTTGCTGTGTGATATTGTTGTCTTCTTTCTTACCTTATACGACATTTAATGGTCTTTACTGTCCCAGCAGAAACATCAACAAGCTGGGAAAAAAAAAAAATTATAAACAAAACCTATAAGTCGTCTACTCCATCCAGCCACCCGAAGGACAACAGGTCACAACAGGTGAGGAGGTCATGACCCTGGCACACTCCCAGGCCAGTGCATTTAAAACCCATTCTGGACAAGTGAGCCACCATCTATTCTCCACCTAACCCTAACGGATGCATAACAATATGATAATTTTATGGGAACATCATGACACACTGATTGCTGTGGAGCTGGAGAATCTCCCAGAGTTCAACCAACAAATATTTGATAAAGCAGTCCAGTGGGGGAGAGCGAGATACAGGAGGAAGTTAACGTCCTCCTCCGTCGACACTCTGAGGGACCTGATAGCCAGGGGTCCCCAAACGGAGGGGGACACCTCTCCACCTTGGCTCTCCCCCCTGGACTTTCCCCCACTACCAGAACCATCCGGCCCATCTCTTGCTCCCATCAACCTCCCGAACACCTCCCTCCCCCTTCCTACTACCTCCCCCCCCTCCCCAAACCTTCCCTCCTTTCTCTCCCTCCCCCACTACCCCTCCTCCTCCCCCAAGCCTTCCTCCTCTCCCCCTCCCTCCCCCTCCTTGCCTAACGGCTCTCCTCCATCTCTCCTCCCCCCTCTATCCTCCCAAATCCCCCCCTTCTCCTTCCTCCCTTACTAAACCCACTTCACCTTGTTCTCCTTCTCCTCCCCGACCTACTCCAACCCAAAAACCCGCCCATCCAGACCCCTGTACGATGGGGGGGACATCGGAGGACCCTGAAACGGTGACTCAGCCCCTGATCCAGCTGCCAAAAAGAAACCCGAGACGCCAGGTGAAAGTGGTTATCCATCCAATCCCTAAGGAATCCCCCTCCGAGCCTCCCCTTTCATCAAACAGTCTTCACAGAGAGCAACCACAGATCATCAGTAACGTTGCTCTACCCTGCAGTAACACCATTTCATCCTCTCCATCCACAAAAAACACCACACCACACCAACAGCAGAGGGAGCCAGAGCTGTCTGCCACAGAGCCCTGTGAAAGAGAAAAAACCACTGAGGTGGATAATGACACGATGATGACGGTTGAAAAGATGAAAAGCAAAAAGCTGATTTCCTCCTCAACGTCTGAGTCATCCACCTCAAACTCTAACAGGGCTTCTGTGGCTCCACCTGGCCCCCCAGGGCGCCCAGAACCACATACACACCCACATACATTTAGAAAACTACAGGAATGGTCGTTGGAGGTACAGAAGTAGACCCTCATTATGAGGGACTCCAACCTGTCACGCATCCCACGCTTCACTAATCCAAACATTCAGATCAACAGCTATCCTGGAGCCACATTTCATCACATAAACGCAATATTAAAGAAATTCACACCTCATCATAATACAAAACATATAGTAATATCTGCAGGACTTAACAACTGCCTGCAAGAACAAGAAACCACAACCACCTGGAAACAACTGCAACAGCTATTGAAAACCTGCCACACCATTTTCCAAATGCAACCACTTACATCCCTGTAATAAACTTTTCCCACAGGTTGGAGTCCAAAAAACAGGAACTTCTCACCAAACTGAACAGTATTATAACCAACAAATGCACCTTCCTTTCAGAAATAAACCCGCTTCTTTTCCAGACCTGTCCCAAGGACACAGCCACACTCATCTTCAATTACTGGTCACAACAATTAAACTGGAAACGGGGGGGGCATTGTTCAAACACAACCCCCCTCAACTCTAACATTACTAATCTCTGTTCTACACTCTCCTTAACAGCCGCACAGCTGGAGATACTGGAAAAGGGACTCACATTCATACCTACACCCAAACCTCCAACCCGGCCGGAGCTCAGGGGGCACCTCCATGTCTTCCATAATTTTTTTTTATGTGTGTACTTATTTAACTATGATTTATCAATTTCAATTATTTATATATTTAACTAACGGCTGGTACCGTTTAAGTTTTTATTTTATTGCATGCCCTACCTTTATAGCACTTTTTATTCACATGGAGAGGAGTAATATTATTTTAAAAGATCGAAAGAAATAAGAAATGGAATATAAGAGCTGCCTGCATTTTTTAACTTCCTTTAAAAATATAGGAACCCTTAAAAATTAAAAATTATTTTAAATAAAAAACACATAACAAATTAGGGAACTTATGTTTTATGACAATTTTTTCAATTTAATTTTTAACTTATAATTTAATGATATATTTTATCTATTAATGGCACTTAACCTTTTCTGTTAAAATTTAAAATTTAATTTATTTATCACATACAGATACCGCGAGCATGTAAGATGAAAACTTATTTTACTACCTGTGTTACTAAATTTTTAAGCACTTTTTATAGCACTTATATTACTTGATTTAGTGTGATTTTTTCCATACATTTTATATAAATTGCATGTCTCTTTTATATATTTTAATCATTACTAACCCTGTTTTGTCTTATTTTTATCCTAGTGCTTATATGTTTTAATAGCGGTATCTCTATGTTCCATATTTATTTTTCCTACTTATAATTCTATTTATTAATTGATTTCTTTTACATATTCTATTAACTTTGTGCTTATTGGAGAAATTGTCATTTTAACATATTTTATTCCCTTTTTATCCAACAGTCGGGAGAGTAAATGGCAGTCAGGAGAATTTTATAAAAATCAAACCTCCCGCTGCCTCCCTGTGTTGAAGGTCCATTCCCTGTCTTTTAATTTTTTTTACTTATTTATTTGTTTTTGTTTTTTTATTCTTTTATCAATCTTTTATTTTATTATATAATTTTGTTTTTACTTATTTAGGGATACTTTAACCATTCATAAATGGTTTTAATAAAAGAAAATCCCAAAGTGTTTTTTAACATCCATGATAAACTTGTGCCAGAGCTCCTCATAACACTCTTCAGAGTGTTGTGTTTTAACTCCAACCTAACCCTAACCAGGACCAGGACCAGGACCAGAATCACAACCAGGACCAGGACCTGAGACCTGAACTAACAAGACAAGGAATAACAACCTCAGTGGCCACAAATACCCAGGTGAAAATTACTAGTCTTAGCTGATTCAGAAAAAAATGTATTCAAGAATAACTCATTTGGTTTCCATCACTTATAACACTGTTCAATATTTCCATGATTATGAATGAACATTTCAGTCACACTGACTCGTCAGACATCAACTACTTCTCTCCTCTCTGCAGCAGAAACTCTGCTGACATTAACTTTACCTGTTTTATCTGTATCACATGTTCATAATATTTTGTTCATCATCAGACAAAAGAAACTTGATGATAATTCATCTTCTTATTTAGTTTATTCTTAGTCTGAATTTAGTCAGTAAAAATTAGTTTTGTTTTTATTCTGTTCTAGTTTGTTATTTCAACGTGTTGAATTTCACTTTATGACATCACTGTAACGGAGTTCACCTGCATGTGTCAATGTTTCTTCTCATATTAATATGTTATTCATGGTTCTGATGACGATGATTAACAATTATTACTATGTCACTTGAACGAGCTCATACCTGGACAGGTAAACCAGAGATACTTGAACCAAGTGATAATCTGCTTCATAGTACAGGTTATCAGGTTTAGTTAAACCAGATTAAGGGAAATTATCCAGAATATGTTGATCCTTGTTCATAGTCCAGACCTCTAGTGACTGCAGGCTGATGAGAAGTGGAAACAGTTGAGAGGACGTCAAAGGCAGAGAGATGAATAAAAGATGACCTGTGAGCTGTGAGAGATATTCAGGGAAAATGTATTGTTTTATTCTGTTGTAGACTGTGGGATATGGTAAAGAGGAGGATGAAGATGAAGGTGTCTTTCTCAGGTTTAATGAGTTTGTCTCTGTGGGAAATTATGTTCTCAAACAGGAAGTAATTAACTGTGTAAAACCAGCATAAGAAATCTAAACAAACAGAAACATCCTGCTCAAACACAAACACACAAACTCCAGCTTTTATTTATCTTCACATACTTCCTGTTTGGTCAGAGTCAGATTTGAACCAGAGAGAAGCAACAATAGCAAACATATTTTGTTTTACTAAACGAAAACAAGATGAGGAGAAAAACAGACTGCTCTTGTTTTAAAAGTACAGTTAGATGTCATAATAAAGTGTTTATTGATTAAAGTTCAATATTGTCAATTAAACTTGGAATCTATTTATCCAATACATTTATTGATTGAAATTTAAAATATATTGACAAATGGACATCCAGTTGTTGGTATTGAGGAGGAGGAAGAGGAAGATGATGATGAAGATGAAGGTCAGGTCCTGGGACTCTGTTGAACCTGTTTGGCCCTCTGTCGGTACTGTGGCAGGTGATGAAGAATCCAGGCAGCTGGAGTCAACATGGCAGCGGCAAATACCAACATGACTAAAAAACTTTGCTGTCAAGACAAAAAACAACCAATCAGAGACGAGATCTGAAACGTCACAGGACAGAAACTGACAAACATAGAATGGACAAAACAGATGAATTCAAACATTTGTGATTTGATCAATAACCATATCTTGATTTGATTGCTTTGATAATATTGATCTTTATTTAGTTTCAGTACAGGGTTAGGGTTAGTGTACTGTATCCACAAACACGTTGACATGTTTGACCTGATGCTCCTTCATGTTGTTGGGTTATTGTTGACCAGCTGTTGTCAAGTCAGTCAATTTTTATTTGTATAGCACCAATTCACATCATAAATTATCTCAAGGCACTTTCGAAATAGAGCAGGTCTAGACCTTCTCTTTATATTATTTACAGAGACGTAACAAATCCCACAAAGAGCAGAACTAGGCTGCAAGAAAAGACTTCCTTTTAACATCAAGCAGAACTGGACTCAAGGTGGGCGGAGCCATCTGCCTCGACAGGATGGGTTGGAGAGAGAGAGAGAGAGATCACAGAGGAAAAGAACAAGAACGTACAATGATAGCAATATTAATAATAGTGAGAGTAGCAGCAGTAACAGCAATAGTAATGTAATGGTAACTAGTGCTCCTGCTGATAGAAATAGTAATGGCAGCTAATTGTTGACTAGCTGTGATCAGAGGCTGGATCACAGCCTACTGTGTTTTAAGTATTTCTGGTCACATTAGTATGTTCAGATGTTTCTATTTGTTCCCTCAGAGGAGCAAACAAACAAATAACATGAATGTCATTTTTCTGTTGAAGCTGCAGCTGCTGTGAAATGAGCGTCACTATAAAAGCTTTTTAAATACTCATCATCTGACACACCTGAACCTGGTTTTTATAGACCAGAATCTGATTCCGGTTTTTATGGACCAGTTTAGTTATTAGTCTGAGACTCACCGCGGCTCCGATCTTGTTCCTTGGAGGTTTGCTGTAAATCATCTTCCTTGTCTCCTGCAGGATTTCTTTTGGACGAGTAAGTGTTGATACTGAAAGGTTTCCCATCATCATCCTCAGCGCCCCACTCACCATTGTCACGGTAACAAACACCTGCTCACTGAGAAACACCTGACTGATTCTGATTGGCTGTTGTTTAGTCCCTGATTCTCAGTTTGAGATGTTGATGTTTGATGTTGATGTGTTCAGTTTGAGCTCCTCTGTCAGACTGAGGCTGAATCTAGAGGGGAGCAGGACGGGGAGGGGTGGACAGGATAGGACAGAGAAGAGGAGGGTGATGATTGGACAAGTACAAACAGCTGACTAAAGTTGGTTGATGATATGCAGATGAAAGTGAGCAGACCAGAAACAACAAACATGAATTTATCAACGGGATCATCTGAAAACCTGAAGAGCAGCTGCTCTGAAAACAAAGAGCTGACAGAGGAGAAGAAAAGGACTGAATGAACGTGAATGAGTGATGTGAGGGAGGATGAAGACTTAATGTTAGTGTTTGATGTGTAAAAACAGACATGCAGGTTCGACTCTGTTCAGTATCAAAAACATGAGCAGAGACAGCTTGATGAAGATGATGATGAACAAACAGAGGTGGAGACGAGCTGCGACAGTCGCTGCTTCAGTTTTATTCGACTTATTTATGCATTTATCTATTTATTTACAATCTCACAATGACTCTAAACAGCTGTGCAGAAGTTTAATGTCCATCAGATTTAAAGCTACAACAATTAAAAATGAGCAGATGTCATGTTGGTGTTGTGGTTCAGTTTTATTGGTTTTCATTAAAAAGGAAACACAAAGACAACACAGACATTAATGTTGGTGACCTTTGACCTCTGAAACAAATAAACTGAGGATAAAAACTTTAAAATGTCCAGAAAACCCACAAACATCAGCTGATCGACAGGAAACATCACAGGAAATGATGTAAGACAATCCCAGTCAGGAGATCAATGGAAGGTCAGTGGTCATCACATGGTTAGCTGGAGGTCAAAGGTCAAAGGTGATCAGGTGCAGTAGAAACGTCCAGCGTCGACTCGTCGTCTCTTGCGATTCTGCTGCTGCTCAAAGAACTGACGGATGTCATCAGGAGTCACAACCTATCAGAAAACAGCGCCACGTGTAATCAGTCAGGTAGGCAGGTCAAAGGTCAGCAGCACAGAGGTCATGTTTTGGGTTAAACTGACCTTTCCTTCAGCTGCGAATCTCTGCAGGAAGTCCTTCAGTTCAGTTTTCATGTCGTTGTATCCTGAAACAAACAAACTCACATGAGACAAACAAACACAAACACAAACACAAACATGGCTGACAGTTGCAGAGTTGTAGTTTCATATGTAGTAGTTGTAGTTACCGTGGATGATCTCGAGTTGTTGGACCCGGTTCAGATTGTCCAGCGCCGACATCAGAGGGTCTTGTCCTTGTTGTCTTTGTTCGTTGTTCTTTCCTTTTTTCTCGTAGGCGAGGACGGTGTCCGACTCGTCCAACAGGAAGGACAGACCAGCTTCAGATAGACGCTCCTGAGGACAGACAGGTTAGTTGAGACGGATAAGTTACAGCGAATTTAGAGACTGGTAAGAGATACACAGGGATGAAACAGCCTGATCTAGTTCTCAGATGAATCATACACATATGAGCTATTTAAGTTAAAAGTTCAGTCTCTGCTAACCAAACCATGCTAACTGTTAAACAGCTAACCCGCTAACTGTAGCTGAAGACAGCAGTCCTTGTTCTGCTCTGCAGCCTCAGTGGGTTTGATGTAGCTCCACATGAACCAGTTCTCCACCTGAGAGGAACCAGAACCCCTGTCACCAGATGCAGTCAAAGACGGTGGACTTACAGTCCATCTGCAGAACCAGAGACTTGCTGCAAGAACATTGATGGAACAGCCACCAGGGGTTCTGGGATCTGGGTTTAGTATCTTGACCAAGGACACTTCAATACGCGGACTGGTGGAGCAAGGGTCAAACCATGATGAACCTGATTCCCTGCAGACAGGTAAGCAGGAAGCGGGACGAGCCGGGGCAGCAACCGAACTTTCAAATTAAAACCCTTACAATATCACCTCATAAATAAATAACTGTCCTGAATGAAAATTCCACATGAACTCAGCAGGATGTCTGATTGGTTGTGACACAATTTGTGAACAGAAGAGAGGATTGTGGTTGAAGAACAATGGCGAGCTGACAAACATCTGAAAGAAGCATCAAAGCAGAGGAACTTCCAGTCAGGACTTTCAGAATAAAACCAGAGCAAGCTCATCCTCCCCGACCTGCAGCACTGTATGTTTATCTCACTGGAGCCCATCATGTAGTTTCGTCACCACCAGCATGTTGTTCATTTCAAGTTCAACAGTCGTCAACAAACACATGAGCTCACAGTGACATCATCGGTGCCTCGGCCAACAGAGGGTCAGACAGGTGAGTGTTACCTGGCAGGTGTTACAGGAGCAGAGTTTGGAGCGCCATGCTGAAGGCCAGAACACAGCTCCTGATTGGACTCTATTCTGACCAATCCCCTGCAGTTCCTTCAGTTTGCAGCTAGGCTTCACCTCCTCACGGCTCCGCTTACTGCTGGGCTCGATGACATCATCGACCTAACAGATTATTGATCATTAGTTAATCACATCAGTCACAGTGAACAGTTGTTTTAGTGCAGATGTAAACAGACTGAACATTATACCATATACAGTAACAAATACTCCACATATACAGTACTGTATTTACTCGTATACTTTACTGTATATACAAGCAGTACTTCACGGTGATTATCAGGCTGCACTCTCCTGTAGACTGAACACAAATGACCCTCCAGGGTAAACGTGTTCATGACTCACAGTTCACCACTGAACCAAAGATCAATTTCATTATCAGTACTTGATAATTTATATTTCATTACAGACGTCTGTCAGTAATAAACTGATCTGTAAATACTAGTGGTGTGTGATACTGCATATTTTGGTATCGATCCGATACCAAGTAAATACGGGCCAGTATCACTGATACCGATACTGATACTTTTCAATAAATAAGGTGGATGCGTCATTGAATTGCTAAATCTCAATTAATTTTCATGACCTTAAGTGTTTTTCGTGATGTTTCCTTTTTTATTATTAAATAGTTAAAACCCAGGACAGAATTAGGACAAAGTTTATAATTAAATAGAAAATGCTTTATTATCAAAAATTTTTCAGAAAAATCTTAAATAAATAATGTTTTCTTTTGGATGGTTTTTTATGTTTATATAAATTGGTAGTGTTTCAACTATACCTGACTAGCTTTTTACAAATCCAACATTTTGCTGTTGTCTCGTTTTCGGCTTGAAAATACAGCCACGCGGCGCTCCTCTTCCTCTCTGCCATTCTTCTGGTGTATTTTCTCTGTGCGTGTGCTGATGAACCTGAGCCGGCAACTTGCTTGATTGTTTGCTTTGCGCGTCTAAGTCACGTCACGTGACTCACGTGACGGCGCAACATCTAAACACAAGAGGGGGGAGGGGAGCAAAGTGTGCCTGCTCTGCGCTGACACAGGAGCGGCGAGTCCGGCGACCTGGCTGTTTCCTCTTTGCCGAAACCGCAGCATTGCAAACAAGAGCGGAACTTAAAGTAAAGAATCGATCTCACCAGGCTAGTATCGATCCGATACCGACTTGGTATCGATACTATTGATATTTGGATCGATCCGCCCAACACTAGTAAATACCTGACTAATCTGAGCATGTGCAGAAGTTTGAGCCAATTCTTTTAATTCAAACATGTTTTATTCTCTTTTTCATCCATTCAGCATGTTCAGATTTAGTAATTGTCTTTCAGCAGTATTATACACCTGTGGTTACTATGGTAACGCAGGTGTATCCCAAGCCTCAACCTCTGAGGCTGAAAAATTAAGTCAACAAGGAATAACCAGAAGTGACCACTAGAGTCTGGCTCCAACAGTGAGTCAGTCCCCATAGACTCCCATGTTAAAATGTCCAACTTTACAGCAGAAATAAACATGTTTACAGCCTGGTACAAAAACTGTTTTGGTCTCTAGAGCTAATTTCCTCCTTCATGACACCTGTTTATATAACTCACCTGTTTACATTTTATTAAGGACTACAGTTATGGTGAATTGAGGGTGTGGCCTCTTTGAGTGACAGGTGGGTGAGCGTATGCTTGCCACAAACAGGCGCCACACATGCCCCTCCTCTTTGACCATATCTGGATTAGCTGGGCGTTAGGGGCGGAGTCAGGTACTGGCAAGATGGCAACAGTAGAGCGGCTCACTCTGAGCTTCAAAACCGCTCTTCAGAAACCTGTGGGTGACGTCACGGAGGCTACATCCATCTTTATTTACAGACTGTGGTGAATCCAAATCATTTCTGAAGGATAAAAACAGAATCGTCAGTTTCACCTGTTTAACCCTCTCACCTGTTCTTCTTTGTTGGGAACGTCTGTGTTTGAATTTCCTCCTGTTTCCTCCTTCACCTGTGCTGCTACACCTGGAACTGCACAGGAAGTACATCACACACAGGAAGTTCATCGTACACAGGAAGTACATCACACAGCAAGTGTAAGCCGATTAGTTACCTGCCAGGTGAACAGAGTAGGTCCAGAGGAAAGGGTGTTTGTTCATACAGGACTCACAAATCATCTCCTGCAGCTCCACACAGTCTGGAACCACACAGCCCAGGTGCTGCAAACACACAGGTACAGGCATAGGTGAAGGCGCAGGTAAAGACACCTCACCTCTGACGTGAACCAAAATAAACGTTGAAAGAAGCGAAACCATGAGACTTTGATGTCACAGCCAGGAGTACAGGATGTAATTCATATCACCTGGTACACCTGTCTGTTGGTTACCGACAGAGGTGAAGACATTTTCTGTTGACTGAGATCTTGTCATGCAGAACATCTTAGGGGGTAAAGGTGATTTTTGCTGTCACAGGTAAAGAGTCATGCTGTTTGTCTGGGCACATTAGCCCTCTCTGTGGCTAACTGTTAGCACTGATAGTCTTTACAACAGGTGTACTACTGCTACCCATGTCAGGTACTGTCTGTGCACTCACCCTGCCGTGCAGCCAGTCCTCACACACCACACACTGAATCATCTCGTCCTCCACCTGGAGATAAAACCAACCAATCACAGAGAGACACAGCTTCAGTAAAGACACCAGAGTACACCTGGTGCTCAGGTGAAGGTCAGGTGTGTGTCTCACCTGGTCGTCTGGGTCTGGATAAGGCCGGCTACAGGTACAGTAAACTCCAAAGAAGTTATGACTGTATTTATTCAGACTGTTGACCTCATCTTTATCCTGAAACACACACACACCATGTAGTCTTTATGACATAGTGAGGACCATCTGCTTACTTTTATTCTGAAGACCTTTAGAAACATCCTGCATAAACAACATAAACATCACTTTAACAATCAAAGCTGGCGGCTGTTAACAACCATCTGGAGGCCTGACAGGTAATCTCTACACACCTGTACACACCTGCAGCGTTTCTGTTTTATGGCACCAGGTGACAGATTAGTCAAGTCACGTTTGATCAATCCTGAACTCTGTTGCTGTTTATCATTACATTCAATGTGAACTTACAGGGTAGAGTTTACACTGCAGCTCTGTGAACTTCCTGTTTCCACAGTCACAACGAAAGTTCCTGCAGAAAACACAGAAGAAGAAACGCTGAAGAAAAGTTTGATGTTTGTCAATATAAATATTATCATCTGTATAAAATCTGCTGGTGGTGATATGTATTAATATTAATACAGTATTAATGATGTATTGATACACTGATATTGTATTGATACCAAATTGATACTGTACTGATGATGTATTGATACTGTATTGATGGTCTACATATTACTGCTCACCTCTTAGTGTAGAGTTCGAAGAGGTCATGACCTTCATGACATTTATATGAACACGCCAAACACACTCCTGCTGCCTCTCCTCCCTTTGGTGTACAGGTGTTGCAGGCGTAGAGAGCCTGGCGCTTCACATAGCCCTGCACACACACACACACACACACACACACCCACACACACACACACACACACACACACCCACACACACACACACACACACACACACCCACACACACACACACACACACACACACCCACACACACACACACACACACACACACCCACACACACACACACACACACACACACAGCCCCCCAAAATTAAGTCGCCAGGGGAATATTTTAGTCGCATTTGGCGAGTGGCGACCGTTAGTTTACAGCCCTGCATGTACATGCATAAACACACTCAAATGTGTATATATACAGAGCTCCTCTCAGGTTTAAACACATATCCTCACACGTTGACCCCTCTGTAATACTAAAACTACTACTACTACTAATAATGATGATAATAGGATGCTGCTGCTCCAATCAGCTGGTCAGTGTGTTGCTACTGAGAATTCACAGTTAACTCTACTGTACACAGTATGTAAACAGTATAAATTATATACAATGTTCACATTATATAGTATAATTTTATTACTATAAAGTAAAAGTGTACACATAATGACTAACCTGAGGGTATGAGCAGTGATCTGAGTCACTTCCTGCCAAAACAGCTGAAGCCTCTTCCTCCAACTCTTCATCTTCCTCCAAAACATCAACCAAGGACACCGTCTGCTCCTCACACATGTTTATACTCTGACAAAACAAATAAATAAAAACAGTCAAACTAACCAGAGGCCTGTACTACGAAGCAAGTTCAACATACCCAGGATAACTTTTACTTAACTGAACCTAACGTTGACCGTCCTGATCACCTGTACTACGAAGCAGGTTATCACCTGGCTCAGTTAACCCTGGGTTTACCTGTCCAGGTACAAGCGCCTTCATGTGAAAGAGGCAGAGTTGTTAATTATAAGCAACATGGTCTGAACCATGAATGAAGTTCTTAATAATATGAGAAGAAATGTTGATACTTGCCGATAAGATCGGTAAAAGCAGCGTCCTAAAGTGACATTAAACAAGGAGAAATGTAACAATATGATCACATGACTGGAATAAAAAATATTATTTCAATGTCAAATATAATTTCTGTTAAAGTCAGACTAAAGATATATTGTAATAAGTGAATTAATTATCTTCATGTATAATTTTCACTCTTCAGTCTGATGATGAACAAACTGTTCTGAACATGTGATACAGAGAAAACAGTTAAAGTTCATGTCAGACTGTTTCTGCTGCAGAGGAGAGGAAGAGGAGAGGAGAGGAAGAGGAGAGGAGAGAAAGAGGAGAGAAAGAGGAGAGGAAGAGGAGAGGAAGAGAGGAAGAGGAGAGGAAGAGTAGAGGAAGAGTAGAGAAAGAGGAGAGGAAGAGGAGAGGAGAGAAAGAGGAGAGGAGAGGAAGAGGAGAGGAGAGAAAGAGGAGAGGAAGAGGAGAGGAGAGGAAGAGGAGAGGAAGAGGAGGAGAGGAAGAGGAGAGAAAGAGGAGAGGAGAGGAAGAGGAGAGGAAGAGGAGAGGAGAGAAAGAGGAGAGGAGAGGAAGAGGAGAGAAAGAGGAGAGGAAGAGGAGAGGAGAGGAGAGGAAGAGGAGAGGAAGAGGAGAGGAGAGGAAGAGGAGAGGAAGAGGAGAGGAGAGAAAGAGGAGAGGAGAGGAAGAGGAGAGGAAGAGGAGAGGAAGAGGAGGAGAGTAGTTGAAATGTTCATTCTAATGATGAAATAATTAACAGTGAGACTAATTGTTCTAATCAAAGACATCAGAGGTTCAGGTTTCTCTCCAGTCGTGTCACAGAGTTTCCTCATGTTGTTCTGAGCTCAGTGATGAAGAGGAGAGTAAAAGCTTCATCACTGGCAGGAATCCTGTCGCATAAAGGATCTTTTTTTCAATCAAAATGAAGCTACAGTTATATTTATAGTTATTTTATATATTTATTAAACGTGATAAACTCTCCATACATTTTAAGAAGCTTTGTTTTAAAACCAGAGACACATGGAAAGACTCAAACAGGAAAACTATTCAATTGATTTTTTATATTTTATATCTACTGCTTGTTATTATTGATCATTTAATTGTACACTGTTTTGTCCCTGTCAGGATCCTGTAGGACTGAGGACTCAGTTTTTCCAGTGATCTGATTGGTCAGTAGTTTGGCTGTTGACAGGTTTTGATCTGATCCTCTAAGTTAACCTGCGCCAAAGCAGGTTAGGAGTTCAGTGTAAGTTACGATGGTGATTTACCCCGGTAACAAGTGAACCACCTTCGTTAACTCCATAAACTTAAATCCTGCTTCATAGTACAGGCCTCAGGTTCATCACAACAACAATAGTAAACATGTAAACAGTAACATGAGACACAGAAACTGCACAGCTGGATCAATACTGTCTCTACTGTCTCTGTTATTGAAGTAAATACAATGAAACAAACAGTGCCTCAATCTCTGTCCCTCTCTCTCTCAAATTCAAAGGTGCTTTATTGACATGACAGTTTTAGAAAAACATTGTTGCCAAAGCATCGAAATACAACAAATAACACCAACGTAATATACATGTTCTACATGTATATACATGTATATTTACAGTATATAATTTGCGTGTGTGTTGTTGTGGCCTGTTGATCTGCCCTGTCTCCTTCTATTAGTTTCAATGATGAGTTTCATTGAGTTCACTGAAATGTGGAAATAGAGAATTGAACTAGTCAAAGTTTCAGTTTCTAACTCTCTTTCTGAGGCTGATTATTAAACACTCTAAAAACGTCATCGATCAGTCTGATCAGCAACCGATCGATCAGCAACCAGTGAGCATCAGTTAGCCTCCTCTGTAAACACCACTCTCTCCGCTCCGTGTTAATGCTAATGGTGTTAGCTCTGTGAATAAAAACACAAACTCACCGAATGGAGTCGAACTGCGCCCGGACCGGAAGTTTTCCCAGACAGTTTACACGGTCTAATCCGACTGTAAAGCGGGAAACGTATCAATAATAATCAATAATCAGCTCCGTCTGATGCTCACCGGATCGGATCTTTGTCGTCAAACTGCTAGCTTCTGCTAGCTGATGACAACTTCCGGTTCACTTCCGTTGGTTGTATTTGGCGGCAATATGGGGGCAGAGGTTAACGAGTAAAACGACGAAAATAAAAACGATAAGCAGTAAAAACTTCAATAGAGTCTAAATGCGACGGAAAACAAACTAATGACGTCAGGATTAGAATATAACTACGTGCTGACGTGAACAGCGGCTCTGTGGTGCGTTCAAATGTCTCAAGATACCCCAGTCAAAATACTCCATTATTCCCCTGGTAAAACTAAACACTGATCAGTCTTATAGATAACAGATGGACTAGAGGTCACAGATCGATGTTCTGATCAGTTTTGTTAATATTTTGTGACGTAAAAACTGTAAAAATAAATAATAATGTTTTCAAAGTCTTTCTACGAGCTAAAGTGTGCTCTCATAATATTATATACTATATAACAACAACAATAATAGTGATAACAACAATAAGGAAAAACAACAACAAAGACAACGAGATAAAACAGTCCTGGAGCAGTCTGAATGAGTTAAACCATAAAGCGTACTTTACGTAGGGTACTTGAAGGCAGCAGATAGCGCGTGATGACGAAACTGGAGTACGTAGTAAAGATGGCGGGCGTGATGGTATCGGCAGAGCTGAAGTTCCGAGATGGACAGAGAGAGAAAATTTGCATTAAAGTACAAAATGATATGAGTTCTCTCATCCACGGAATAAACGATCTGAACGTGAACGTCTCACGGCTTCTCAGTGAGCTGGTGGAGCTGGAAAAATCCCGCGGAGACTGCGTAGGTGAGTAACCTGCTGCTTACTATGAGAGCTAACGTGTTCTTATCATTCTTAAAGTGGTTGTTTGGAAACAGCTGCAGTTTCATGTCTTTTATTAACTTGTCTGTTCAGGTAAACAGCTCGTTTTTAAAACAAACTTACCTGTCAGAGCACCTTTTATAGTGGATTTTAGATTCACCTGTTTTACCTGCTGCAGCTGAGGAAGATGAGGAGGACAGTGATGAAGACGAACCAGAGGATCTTCAAAACTCTGAACTACAACCTCCAGCTAAAAGATCCAAGACGTGAAACCCCTGAGGACTCTCTTTGAGACAGGATGACATAATTTTACCTGTTTGAACTGAAGATGCTGATGTCAGGTGATCAGTCACATGACTGAGTAGAAACCAATTAAAGCTTACAGTTTTGTCTCAGGTAAAGACTAAAATAAAGTGGGATTTTTAAAACTCATTAATCACACTCTTATCAGTCGTCATTGAACCATAATCAGTTCATGGTGGAATCGTCATCTCTGGCTGGTACACTGAATCTAAAACCAGTATGAACCAGTTCAGTTACTGGAAGTCATCGTGATAAGAACTTTCTCAAATGACAGAAACCATCTTCAGGAAGAATTTATTTGACATTTCCTGTGATTTGATAGTTTGGTCCATGTCCCATCTGCTAACGAGGAGAGGGCAGGGGTTATGACCTATACTGAAGGCTGCCACCAGGGGGCGAGTGATAAGATGTTTTAGCTTCACTTTTAGGGAGCTGTGATGTCATTCATTGTTATATAGTCATTGGTGAGGACAGGAAGGGACGACAGTCCACCCAAATTACAGGAAACATTTGGTGTTTGGTTCACAGGTGTTGGTCTCATTACAGGTGAGAGGAAGCAGATAAAAAAAAAATAAAAAAACTTACTCCTCCTCCCCTACCACCTCCTCCTCCAGTGAAACCTTTTTTAAAATATTTTATTTCAACATCAATATAATGGAGAAAAAAAAGTAATGTTAAGTTTATAAAGATTTTTAATTTGTTTTTAAAGTTTTCATGGTAACCAGTGTGTGTCATGTGTAAGTACCACAGAAAATCCTGCTCTGTGATTGGCTGGCAGCTCTCAGGTAACCTCTGTTCTAAATGTTAACCTGTGGTAGCCATGGCAACGGTACTGATGCTTCAGGTAAGTGGTTAAAGTAAGTGTGGGTGCTGGAGGTGCTGCTGTCACCATATTCAACACCCTCCAGCCAATCACAGCACAGCACTGTCTGTGAAGTCACAATAACAAAACAACAGGAGAAAGAGACAGGTTGCAGACTGAGGTATGAAAAACTGTTCATCCTGACAGTCGACGCTCAGGGCAGCTCCGTTGTTCCTGAGGGTTCGCACTAGGGCAGAGTCAATACTCAGGGCTGAGCTTTGGTCCTGACAGTCCACAATGAGGGCAGTCCTGAACTCAGCTCCTGACAGACAGAGCAGAGAGCTAACATCCACAGGGCATAATACTGTTGAAAAGGCACACAGGAAGTGATATCACAAACATCAACACAAACGAGCCACTGCTGCCTCTGTGATTGGTCCCCTCTACGTGTTGATCACTGACCCTGCTCTGTGATTGGCGGGTGTCTGGGCGGCATGGCGGCGGCTACACACCAGGGCAATGCAGACAGGAAGTACACAGTACCCGACGGCCCGGGGGTCAGCTCTCGTGCATGAGAACAGGAAGAGGAAGAGCTGCAGGTACGGCAGCAGGAAGACTGATGCCCACATCCAGACAGGAAGCGATGGCAGGAGAGACCAGGTGACGGCAGGGGACCTAGCCGCTGGGCCAACCCCACCTCTCTGCACGCGCTCCAAACTGCGTGTGTGCACCTCAAAGACGTAGTACACCGCCATGACACTGAGCAGTAGGTAGAGAGCCACGCCCACCCATCCCATCCTCTGACGGAAGTTCATCATCCTCCATACTGTCCGGAGATAATCAATAACCAATTAATCAATACATTATCTTTGCATGATCAATACATCACCTGTACATCATCTATACTGGAAGAAATAACAAGTCAGTTATCAATGGTTATCCCATCCTCCAAACTGTCCAAAGATCATCAATAACCAGTCAATAATCAATACGTTATGTCATCCCCATGCCAGAGAAACCAAACAATATGTGATCATCCTATGATCAATAGGTTCCTGCATTATCAAAAGTGAAAGGCAACACATCAATGATCAATACATCCTCCGTCAGTCTGTGCCATTTCAGTCCTCATAGTGTATACTGACGTCATCAACTTTACATTAACACAGGTGTGATTTCAACCCGGTAGATTAATTTTTTATTATATATATTATATGTTATTCTTATATATTTATTATTATTTTTCAGTTTTAACGCTGTTCACATGTTCAGGTTTACATGTATGATCCTGCTTTAACGTTAACATTAAATTTAACCTGACGTCAGAGTTCTCTATATATATATATTCTCTATACCAAACTCCATTAATTTTTCGTAGTTTTAACTTATCAATGTGTGATGTTTCCTGTTGACCTCCATCTTGTTTGCTGTTTATTTACTCAGACTGTAAACCTGTTAGCAGCCTGTCTGCGCGTTAGCAACCTGTTAGCAGCCTGTCTGCGCGTTAGCAACCTGTTTGCGCGTTAGCAGCCTGTTTGCGCGTTAGCAGCCTGTTTGCGTGTTAGCAGCCCACCTGTGTGTTAGCAGCCTGTAAGCACCCTGTTAGCAGCCTGTTTGTGTGTTAGCAGCCCGTCTGTGTGTTAGCAGCCTGTAAGCACCCTGTTAGCAGCCTGTTTGTGTGTTAGCAGCCTGTAAGTACCCTGTTAGCAGCCTGTTTGTGTGTTAGCAGCATGTCTGTGCGTTAGCAGCCTGTTAGCTCGTGTTTATATCGGCTCTCACCTTCCTTCGCGCTGATTCTTTCAAATTAAAATTCTGCTGTAGACTCGTTTCTAATCTACAGTGGATCCCGGGAGGTCCAGTAAATCTCGCTCCTCTCTTCCTGTTGTGTCACCTGATACCGCTGGATGACGTCATACACCGGCTGGCGCCACCTGTTATTTAGTTTAGTTTAATTTTGACCCCAATCAACATCCTGTAATGATTTTTTTTTTTAAACTATGGAGCCGATGGAAGTAAGTGTGACCATTAATAGTCTTTCTTTTGGTCATTAACACTATAAATACTGTGAAGGAGATACTGTGAATAAGTGCAGGACCATTATTTAGAGTCTGCAGTATAGAGTGAATGTCGAACTGTTTCTGCTGCCAAAGATGAGGAGAGAACAGTTCGTGTCTGATGAGTCAGTTTAAAATCAACAGTGTGTGGACCACTAGTTTTTATTTCACCTCATGTTATTCTGAGCTGAGAGAAGAAGAGTGATCAATCAATCAGGAATCAAGGAATCAAAACTGATAAATCTGACAGGAGAAGAATCTCGCCTGATGTGAGCTAGTCATTGTGTGTTGTCCTGTTTAAAGAGTATGTATGAAACCTTTCTGTTTGGTCTGTTTCCATGGAGACATTGTTTCCCAGGTGAAGGTGACTTTCAGGTGTCAAAGCAGCTGAAGCAGATTATCAGACACAAACAGTGACACACTGTTTATTAGTAATACAACATTAATAATAATAACTGGATGTCTGGATGTTTTTATTTTAAATGTAGAAGAAAATGTTTAAATATTTCAACATCTAAAATATATTTCACACATAAAGGACCAATCAGCTTCTGGCCCTGCCCACTCAGTCTGTCCAGTCAATCACATCAAAGAAAAAAGGAAAAAACCTCTGGATATAAAGAGAGTCAGCACTGCTGCACAAACAAGAGCTAACAGCAGTGAAGTGACTCTGTATTACTCTAACTGGCCTAACTGGTCTAACTGTTTTAACTGAAGTCTGGATGGTTTGTTGTTAGGAAGACTTTACATTTTAGGATTTTACTGGTTCTGGTGGTCTTGGTCCTTGCGGTTTTGGACCCAGTGGTTTTGGTCCTGGTGTTGGGGATCTGCGATATGGAGCGTCGTCAGAGTCTGGAGGAGCAGCTCAGGTGTCCTGTCTGTCTAGACGTCTTCACTGAACCACTAATGTTACAGTGTGGACACTCCTACTGCAGGTAAGATGGATGGATGGGACTCACCTGTCCTATCCTGATCTGTCCTGGCCTCTCCTGTCCTGAACCCACCTGTCCTGTCCTGTTCTCACCTGTCCAGGTGTTGTGTGCGCTCCATGACGATAGACCTGCTTGGCCAGCTGCAGTGTCCTGTATGTCGCTGTGCAGTGGACGGAGATAGTCCTCCTCCCAATGTTACTTTGGCTCGAATTATTGAGGCTCTGCAGGTAAAAACAGCTGAGATCAGTTTACCTGTGAAACTTCAGAAAACATTTGCGTCATCTGAGTATACAAATGGAGTTCATTATTATTGATATTTCATAGAAATAAAATATGTATGTCAATATTTTCAGCTTGTTAATAAAATAGAAACCATCTTTATTAACACCTGTTTGTCCTTACAGGAAGTGAGTGTTTCAGGTGGAGCTCAGCTGGAGTCGTGTCCTCAGCACCACAACCCACTAAGCCTTTACTGTGAGGACGAACAAACTGTGATCTGTGGCCTGTGTGGAAGCATCGGTGCTCACCGCGGACACAAGATCACACCTGTGAGCTCCGTCTACAGCCGCATGAAGGTACGGCACAATAAAATCAGACCTGTTAGCTCCGCCCACAGTGTGCATTTATAAATGAAGTGTTTGAGGTTGTGAGGTGTTTAAGTGAAAAGCGACATCAAAGTGTTGCTCTGATAATTATTGTTCTGACGATTACTGTTAAGATGATTCATTCTTTGTGTAACAAGTGAAACCAGGAGCAGATAAGCAGCAGCTGTTAGTTCACATCATATCATCAAACAGTGAGATTAAAGTGCTCCACTAATCAAATCTAACCTTTGTTTCCAGTTGAACAACAATAAGGTCACACGTAGTTAATGTTCACCGTAACACGACACGCTGCCTGAACTTGAAATGACCTTCCTCAGTGTCTGTGTTCAGTCCTGGAAGATATGATTCTGGTTTTAATGTGATCTGACATGAATAATGAACTTCCTGTCCCTGTCTGTCTGTGTCTCAGGAGGACATTTCCTGTCTGATGACAGAGTTCCAGCATCAGAAGCGTAAACTGGAGGATCAGATCTGTAAAATGGCGCACAACAAATCCAGGATCACTGTGGGTGATGTCATTGTACTGGTGTTGTTGTTGTTGTTCCTCTGTCAATACAACTGGAGGAACCATTAGCAAAACCTGCTGGACTAGAAAAGACCTGATCCCAGTCCAGACACAGGTTAAGTCTCACACTGGTAATCTCAGCTGTTCACATCAAAACAAACTAAAACACCAGAGTGTCCTCTTTAAACACTGCCACCTAATGGTCATATTTAGGAATGACAGTTCCTCCTGTAAGAGCCAATGATCGACCACACTGTTCGATTGATATGACAAAGAACTGAGGTGTGTGTGACATCATCTCAGTCCACTCTGAATACAGGATCTCAGCCAATAGGAGCTGACGATCTTCGCTGCTGCTCTCTGTCCAATCAGAATGAGTCTGACGTACTGAAGTGGGTGGTGAGGAAGGAGTTTGGTGAACTGCGACGCTGCCTGGAAGTGGAGGAGGCGGGATTCATGCAGCAGGTGGAGACATCTGCCGCTGTCCTTATCTCATCCCTCCAGAACCAGACGGACCAGTTAAACCAGAACCTGAACCGGCTGCAGGATGCCCACAACACCCTGCAGGACCTGAGCAACGAGGGACACCTGGACTTCATCATGGTACTGTCAGTCTTTGAGTCTCTGATTAGTCCACAATGATGAGTAGGACCCCTGGATACAAGATGTCTGAATCCAGTCAACATCCTTGATAAGGCTCATCATTGTCAATGTCTTTGTCTTTTTCTGTTTATTTACAGAAATATGGATCAATCGCTCCAAGGTAACGAACATCTCGACATGTTTTCAACCAACAATCAATATCAATAAAACATCAAGTTATAAATATTTGACGTCCTCAGATTCAGAGAGAGTCAGGAGCTCCATCAGAGGGAGGAGAGACTCTTCAGCTCCATCAACTTCAAAGCAGGTTTCAACCACAACGACATCAAACTCACCGTGTGGAAGAGGCTTCACCGAAAAGTCCTGCCAGGTACACCTGTCCCCATCCCCGCCCCTAACTGTAACTGTACTTCTAACTGTAGCTTCACCTGTACCTGTACCTGGTCCTGGTACTAGTCCCTGTCCCCGTACCCGTCCCTGCACCTGCACCTGCACCTGCACCTGCACCTGTACCTGTACCTGTACCTGTACCTGTACCCGTCCCTGCACCTGCACCTGCACCTGTACCTCTACCTGTACCTCTACCTCTACCTCTACCTATCCTGGTCCTGGTCCTGGTCCTGGTCCCTGTGTTTGTCTGACTTTATGGAACAGTTGGTTTAATGTTGTTATCAGAAAACATCTGGTTAAACAGCTGGTTGTTTCTGGTGGTAATGTCTCTATATTTAAAAACTCTTGTGTCCTTGCAGCTCCTGAGCTGTTGAAGCTGGATCCTCAAACTGCTCACCCGATGTTGGAGCTCCATCATGGGGACACAGTCGTGGTCTGTGGTGCTCTACTGCGGAGACTTCCTGATAATCCAGAGAGGTTCAGTTACAGTTACTGTGTCCTCACCAACCGAGGATTCTCCTCCGGGAAACACTACTGGGAGGTAAACTCTGAACGTCATCATCACAAGACATTCACTTATCTGTCAGACGCTTTTATCCAAAGAGACTCACTGTGAGGTTCATCAATCAAGCTTCAGAACAGAAAGAGCCTTTGGTGTAAGTACTAAGTACTACATCTATTTAATAAGTGAAGGAGATCAGGTAAAGACGTGCATTGAAAGTTCATAGTAACTAAAATGTTACAGACTAATTGTACTAACTGGAGTGAACACCATTTTCTGATTTGTAAATAGCAAACACACAGATGATTTCCCTGTGTCAGGATCTAAGTGAGTCCTGCAGGTGTGACACTGACGGACATTTAGGTCTGATGTCTCCAGTGTAGACCTTCCACATAGAGAACCGGTTTTAACTGTTCACTTGTGGTGAACCAGTTTCTACGTTCTCTCTTGATCCACTGCTGGAGGCACATTGACAGTCATGACTCTGATCACCTACACTGCATGATTGTGACAGTGATGATGGAGGCCAGAGGGCAGAATATAGTGATGACTTGTAACTAAGTGTGATCCTCCTCCGTCAGCAGTAGTTCATATAATAAGGCGCACCCTGGTGGAAACTACATTTGACTTTATCTAAACTCTGCTTCTCATGTACCTGCAGCGGTTCTGTCCTTCAGTGTTCTGCTTCCTGTCCTCTCCGTCCAGGTGGAGGTGGGTAACAAACCTAAATGGCGTCTTGGTTTGATCAAAGGAACGACCAATCGTAAGTCCAAGCTGGTGAAGAACCCAGATAGTGGAGTGTGGCTGATCGGACTGAAGGACGGTGTTTATGAAGCCTTCTCTTCACCCAGGGTGGTCCTGCCGGTGTCGGCACCCCCTCGCCGGGTGGGACTGTTCCTGGACTATGAGGGTGGAGGTCTGACCTTCTATAACAGTGACAGTCCTGACGAGCTGGGCATCATCTACAGCTTCAGGCTGGAGGTCCAAGGGAAAGTCTACCCCCTGCTGGACGTCTGCTGGCATGACCGAGGAGACAACAAACAGCCCCTTGTCCTCCCCCAGCCTCACAGAGAGCACCTCCTCCCCCTCCCCCAGCCCCAGAAACAGGACGAGTGACTGTGTCCTCCTTTATTAGACTGGTCAGTGTCAGCTGACTGACTGACTGACTGACTGACTGACTGACTGACCAGTAATTCTGTGTAAAGAAAGATGGAAGCTGCTTTTACTAATTATTAATGAGACATTTAAAATTTATTAACCAACATTTATTTTTGCATTCATTAATGAGGGTCGTCTTTTTTTATTTCCTTTTCTCGCAAAGTGCTCAGAAACAAATATCTATTAAATAATTTAATTAAAGCAGTAGTTTTAATTATCATGTTAAGAATTTGATTGTTTTCAAATCTACACTTTGTTACTTTCAATGAATTTTACTGTGAATGAACCTAAAGGTTTTTATTTTCTTGACTAATTATGAGTCTACGTACTGTCAAATATAATAAAAAATCATTTTTTATAAATTCTGTGCTGAATGTTAATGGCACTGTCTCGACACTGTGGCTCTGGCCCAATTAATATGAAAGACACGTATAAAAGTAATTTATTTAAAAACAAATTATTATTAAATACACAACTTTTTTTAATCAAAAATGCATCTGACAAATGTTATCACCAGATTTTATTGTTTATTGATTTGTGTTGTGGCTGCTGATGACACACAAGCAAACAAAGTTGTCATATATGCAATTATATAACTTTTGTAGAGTTGCCCTCAAAGAAGATACATGATAAAAGAGTTGACATTTTAGAAATGAATAGAATGATCGGAGCTGTGTAAACCTGTCATTATACAGAGTGTCATTAACTGAAAGCAGCTCTGCAGTTTATGTTTACAATAAACCACAGGTTATTTTTAAACTGAAGCTTCTGAAGACACAGCAGTGGAAAGAGAGTATTTAACAACAACCTGAATATCAACATACCACAGTATCACTAACCTGGACATTAAAGCACAGAAGTACAAACAATTTGGTTTTTAGTGTTACAAAGTATCAACCTGGATTTAACCTGGATTATCCTTTTGGAAATTATTAAAAAAGTAATCCAGTTTATCAATAAACTGGATATTAATGTAGCAGATTATGAATAATCTGAATGTAAACATGCCAACATATCAATAACCTTTAAACTGAAGTGTTAAAATCCTGAATATTAAAGTATAGAAAAACCTTAAACTTAACATACCAATATGTCAATAACTGAAATTTATTTATACAGTGCCATCACATACTGTATGAAAACATGTATGACACATGAATCATACATGTATACATACATGTCAGACTGACCCTAAACACAAACACTGAGGGCAGAACCAAACAAACAGCAGCTTCATCAACTGATCAAACAATTGTTTCTGTGCCAGTTATTTTTGTTGCTGTTATTGTTGTTGTTGTTCTTGTTGTGGTTGTTGTTTTTGTTGTTGTTGTTATCCTCCTGTGTTTGTACTGTTCTCTTCTTTCCTCAGCTGTTTCCTAAAAATAGAAAACATTTAAACTAAAACCAAACAGTGGAAATATTTTCAATTTTGTTTTATTTGTAGTAGTATACTAATATACCTGGAGTAGTATACTGATATAGCTGAGGCCTGTACTACGAAGCAAGTTCAACATACCCAGGATAACTTTTACTTAACTGAACCTAACGTTGACCGTCCTGATCACCTGTACTACGAAGCAGGTTATCACCTGGCTCAGTTAACCCTGGGTTTACCTGTCCAGGTACAAGCGCCTTCATGTGAAAGAGGCAGAGTTGTTAATTATAAGCAACATGGTCTGAACCATGAATGAAGTTCTTAATAATATGAGAAGAAATGTTGATACTTGCCGATAAGATCGGTAAAAGCAGCGTCCTAAAGTGACATTAAACAAGGAGAAATGTAACAATATGATCACATGACTGGAATAAAAAATATTATTTCAATGTCAAATATAATTTCTGTTAAAGTCAGACTAAAGATATATTGTAATAAGTGAATTAATTATCTTCATGTATAATTTTCACTCTTCAGTCTGATGATGAACAAACTGTTCTGAACATGTGATACAGAGAAAACAGTTAAAGTTCATGTCAGACTGTTTCTGCTGCAGAGGAGAGGAATAGGAGAGGAAGAGGAGAGGAGAGGAGAGGAAGAGGAGAGGAAGAGGAGGAGAGTAGTTGAAATGTTCATTCTAATGATGAAATAATTAACAGTGTGTTGCTAATTGTTCTAATCAAAGACATCAGAGGTTCAGGTTTCTCTCCAGTCGTGTCACAGAGTCTCCTCATGTTGTTCTGAGCTCAGTGATGAAGAGGAGAGTAAAAGCTTCATCACTGGCAGGAATCCTCCATTAAAGAATCTGTGTTCAGGTCAAATGAAGCTCTGACAGTGATTAGATTTTATTTAGTGATAAACTGTGAATTCTGCAGAAGCTTTGGTTTAAAACCAGAGAGACACATGGAAAGACTCAAACAGGAAAACGATTCCACTGATCTATATGTTATATCTACTGATCGTTATTATTGATCACTTTATTGTGAACTCTTTTGTCCCTGTCAGGATCCTGTAGGAATGATGACTCAGTTTTTCCAGTGATCTGATTGGTCAGTAGTTTGGCTGTTGACAGGTTCTGATCTGATCCTCTAAGTTAACCTGCGCTGGAGCAGGTCAGGAGTTCACCATCAGTTACCATGGTGATTTACCTCGGTAACAAGTGAACCACTGTCGTAGGACTGAAAGACTGAAAACACAGACTTAAACCTGAAGTGACCTCGATAACCTCAGATCCTGCTTCGTAGTACAGGCCTCTGGAGTAGTATACTGATATACCTGCAGTAAATGAAGAGAGTTTTATATTTGAAGCAGAGATTTGATGAAACCATGACTCACTTTTTCATTGATTTGTAACAGACTGTGATGATGATCAAAGAGACGGTCAATAATACAGAGAAGATGATGAACATCAGGATGGACAGATGTTCAGACTTCACAGCTGGAACAGCAGAGGGCCACACTGCAATACAGCACCAAGAAGAAATCAACTGTCTATAATGTTATATGTTAACATGTTCATGTGTTTGTGTGTTAACATGTGTATGTGTTAACTCGTTAACATGTTAACATGTTAAAGTACAACGGTCTTACTCAGGATGGACACGTGTGAATTCTCTGTCTCTATGTTTAAAAAGCAGGATCATGTATAAATCTAAACTCTGAACTCTTTGGCCAATTAGAAACCCAGAGAATCAGCTGTCTCTCTGATGTGGACACTTTACAGCAGGGTTTGATTCAGTGTTGTGTTTTTTTGTGTTTGAACGTTACGATAATAATGACTTTTCAAATCCATTATAGGATTACATCACTGATGACATCACTGAAACCCACAGAGTGTCCTCGTGTCTCTCATTGAGGTTTCAGATAGAAAAACAGGATTAAAGTACAGAATCATTAATCAATATGATCAATACACTGAAAATCTACCCAGCATGCATTATGTGACCTTTTTCTGCTCCGGAAACATTATTGTTGATTTATGATTATTATTTATTATTCAAGATGGATCCCATTGTGACGGTGGGGCGTTCACTGATCTCTGGCTTTATTATGACCATTAGATCAGTTGCTACAGATTATAATCTGACTACGATGATTAGTTCGTTTCTGCTGTTGAACCTGGGAGACAGTGAAGGCATCATGAAGACCATGTGAAGAGTTTAATCTGACGGATTGTCAGATTATCAACCACAGAGGCGGGGATGGGGTTTAGAGGCTTCTGATCTTCTTAACAAAGATAATTAAACTGTCAGATTATTGCCAAAATCTGATCCCACCCACACAGTTAATCTAACATGCTGAGGTCAAAGGTCAAAAAAGTCTGAAGAGCCTGAAGGTCAGTTTTTATGTAATTTCACCATCTGCTAATTAAACATCAACAGGATCAAATAATCAATAATGTGATCAATAACATAAAGTCAAATTGTTTAATGAAAAGGTGTTGAAATCCATTTTGATTATATCAAACAGCTGATCACATAATATTGATCATTGAGTGACAGGTAAGGTACACCTGGACAAACATTCACACCTGTGTTTACCTGCATTACCTGTGAACATCAGCTCTCTGGGGGGAGGAGGAGGGGGAGGAGGTAATAGGATGTAACAACGGCAGCTTTCTAGACACGCCCCCCAACTCACCTGCAGACAGACAGGAAACAGAAACCAGGTGATCTTAAATAATCATCATTTAATTATTAACTTTTTATTTAAACTTTTCTGCCCTGGGTTTTACCTGTCAGGTTACTCACAGTCTGCCCTACCTTACAAGTGTAGGAAGTACCTGCAGACAATACTCAGGGTTTAACCCTTATTTAAAGACATTCATTACTGGATCAATTGGTTTTAACATTGAAACACTATTGATCTGAAATATCAGCTAAAGTGAAAGAACACTAATCAATCTAATTAATATTGTGAAGGAAACAGCAGCAGAGTCTGTGGGAGCAAAGGTTCGTTTAATGGTAAATTATAGATGTTTGACGAGCTGTGATGATATTAATTAAATAATTAATTAAAATATGTCATTGTTTATCAGCTGAATGATTCATCAATCATTAATAAATAATTTACTGATGCTTCATAGATCAATAATTAGACATCTTCACCACGCGTCTGTGGATGTTACAGCTCATCAACTGTTAATTAAGTCATTAATTACAGACTGTAAATAATCTAGATAAAATAACCTGGACCAGACTGACTCAGTCTAAGACCTGGACTTCATTCATTTAACAGATCTCACCTGGAAGACACGGAAAAACAGCATGAGGAAAAAACTCAACATCATCCTGAAAACACTCAGCAGACCTGATCCTGGATCAGTCCAGATTAGTCCAGAACCAAGACTGAGGATCAGACCAGAGACCAGATCAGTCAGCAGAGCTGTGGTCCACGAACAGACACGGCTTCATGTCCGTCTGATCCAGATCGCAAGAAGAAGTGAGGAGGGTGTGTGTGTGTGTGTGTGTGTGTGTGTGTGTGTGTGAAGGGGGTTCACTTTTCTTCTTCCCTGAACAGATGAAAAAACAGCTGAGATGGTGTGTTCAGGTACAGCTCCGTATTATTACCATTTTAGCAGGAGACCTGTCATCTCTCCATCATCCTGTCAATTATTTTTGTTGTGATGTAGTTCATGTGTTTTATTAATGATGTAAATAAACTTGGGTTGTGACTTACTACTTACTGCTGGTTGTTGTGTTGTTGTTCTTGCTGTGTTGTTATTGCTGTGTTGTTGTCATGTGTCATTGTTATTGCTGTGTTGTTGTGTTGTTGTGTTGCTGTGTTGCTGTGTTACTGTTATTGCTGTGTTGCTGTGTTGTTGTGTTGCTGTGTTGTTGTTATTGCTGTGTTGTTGTGTTGTGTCATTGTTATTGCTGTGTTGTTGTCTTGTTGTGTTGCTGTGTTGTTATTGCTGTGTTGTTGTGTCGTTGTGTTGTGTCGTTATTGCTGTGTTGTTGTTATTGCTTTGTTGTTTTGTTGTTGTGTTGTGTCGTTGTTATTGCTGTGTTGTTGTGTTGTTGTTATTGCTGTGTTGTTGTGTCGTTGTGTTGTGTCGTTGTTATTGCTGCGTTGTTGTTATTGCTGTGTTGTTATTGCTTTGTTGTTTTGCTGTTGTGTTGTGTCGTTGTTAATGCTGTGTTGTTGTGTTGTTATTGCTGTGTCGTGTTGTGTCATTGTTATTGCTGTGTCGTTGTGTTGTGTCGTTGTTATTGCTGTGTCGTTGTTTTGTGTTAGTGTTATTGCTGTGTTTTTGTGTCTTTGTGCTGTGTTGTTGATATTGCTGTGTTGTTGTGTCATTGTGCTGTGGTATTGTTATTACTGTGTCTTGGTGTTGTGTCGGTGATATTGCTGTGTTGTTGTGTCGTTGTGCTGTGTCGTTGTTATTGCTGTGTCGTTGTGTTGTGTCATTGATATTACTGTGTTGTTGTGTCGTTGTGTTGTGTCATTGTTATTACTGTGTTGTTGTGTTGTGTCGTTGTTATTGCTGTGTCGTTGTGTTGTGTCGTTGATATTGCTGTGTTGTTGTGTCGTTGTGCTGTGTCGTTGATATTGCTGTGTTGTTGTGTTGTGTCGTTGATATTACTGTGTTGTTGTGTCGTTGTGTTGTGTCATTGTTATTACTGTGTTGTTGTGTTGTGTCGTTGATATTACTGTGTTGTTGTGTCGTTGTGTTGTGTCATTGTTATTACTGTGTTGTTGTGTTGTGTCGTTGATATTACTGTGTTGTTGTGTCGTTGTGTTGTGTCGTTATTGCTGTGTTGTTATTGCTGTGTTGTTGTTATCGTTGTGTTGTGGCTGACAATGTGTGTAATGTGTTAACTAACTTTAGACCCAACTCTAATTCTAACCTAACCTTATCTTAAACCTAATCTTAATTGGAACTCTAACCCTAACCTAACTCATTATTGTCATGTGTGATGCATTCACTGACCTGCTGTGTGAGTCTGTAACTCTGTTATCAGATTGGGGTTATTTGTAGATATTTGTATTGAAATAGTTTTAAACGTATAGATATAAATGTCGTTCACTGATGAATAGCCTCGGGTTCATGAGCAGTGATCAGTGAATTAAACTGTCAGACTGCTTTAATTAAAACCACCTCAGGTCCCTGTAATGACACGTGAAAGTATCTGATCTCTGTTTCCGTGGAGACTCTGCCCATTTCATGTCTCATAAACACACTCAGCTCTGACATCACTGTGTGGATATTGATCCAGCTGATCATTAAACTGATTGATTATCCTGTGACTCACCAGTGACTCTGTCTCAGAGGAGTCAGGGATCAGACTGATAATGGATGTGACTACAGTCACATCTTCATCATCATCATCATCATCAATATAAAACCATGATGCTTTAAATGTGAATGTCACTCAGTTCATCTTCCCTCAGTAATGGCTTCATGCTGATTGTGTTAATTAGATGTCTCCATGTCTCTCAGCTTTGTTTATTTTAGTTCTTTATTGACATTTTTGATGGACATTCATCTACCATACAGATTGGTTACAAACTGTCATTTTGTCTGCTTTTTTGTTTGTTTTGTTTTTTTAAACAAGCAGAACACTAAGAGACAAGAGAAAACAAAAACAAACAAACAAAAAAAATCTGGTAACAACCTCACAAGACCAGTCTCTGCAACATCAGTAATAATTATGCTGAATATAAGTCAAGTGACCAAAGCCACATTCACAATTTGTACATAAAAAACAAAACAAAAAATTAATCAAAAAATAGCCCTGAACAGTCCTTGATACAATCAGAAGACCCTAGACATATTGATCAATGATTATAAATAACCCATGCTGTTATATGAATAGTTCACATTGCCAATCAATCAGGATACAGAGATCTATCATCACTGTGTTCAGTTACAGGTGATCCAGGTGAGTTCATCAGCACCAAAGCCCAAAGTAGATATTATCAAAAGGTGAGATATACATAAAATGTAAACCAAACATTTATATCACTGTTTCTCTAACCAAGAAAAAATGGGCCCCAAACTTCATTAAAGAGATCCTCTCTCCCACAGTGAATACGTCACACATTAAATCTATCCACTCGTTAAAATTGGACATAGAGGAGGATTTCCAGTGATGTCAAATAATTCTACAGCCAGTAACCACAGCTAGACAAAACCACAACCTCCTGCGTTGTGACAGTTTGATATTATGTGGCAAAAACCCAAATAAACACAAAGTGGGATTTGTTCAAATGTGTTCCTAAAACCTTATTCAGAAAAAACACAAGCTCTTTCCACATAGTGTCTGCAACAGGGTACAACAGTGCCCACTTCTATCTCCAGCATGTGTTATTGTCACTTAGTTTTAGTTTTGCCAGTTTGCAGTGGGTCCAATTGCTTTTATTGAAATTTTATAAAGTATTATCTGAGCTTCGTTTGTTTTAATAAATTCTTCACAGACACTGAAGGTTAATTACAAATGCATTGGGGTTAGACTAATGTTGTAAAACTGATCTTTTTCAGTCCATCAAAATTAAAGAAATAACGAACATTTCAGGTGTTTAGGATAGAGGAGCTGACGCTCCCTGGACACATATGGAAACAGCTGGAAACAACTAGAAAGAGCTGATATACACATTTACAAGTGATTTCATCAAACAGCTTTTAGTTTTGAGAGAAACTGCAGTTAAACAACATCAGCTTCAACCTGCTGAATGTCTAAGATTCCAACAGTCTCAGTTGTAAGTCAGCAGTCGTCCAGCAAGCCCTCTTGGTGCTGCAGGAAGCGGATCAAACCTCCAGGAAGCGTTAATTTCTTCACACGTCGACTTCCAACCAGCTGCAGTATCTGCAGCCTGCAGAGCTGCATCAGTGGCCGCGGGGGAGCTGGAACAAAACACAAACCAGTAAAACCTGTAAAACTACCAGACAAACCAGTAAGTGGCTTGTTCACAACTGTGTAGTAACATCCAGTCATATTCACGCAGGTGTTGTCTGTGGATATTTTACCTGTTTACATTCATCTTGAACTAAAACATTCATGTGTCGAGATTCAGTCTAAACTCCATCAAACAGTCGAGGCTGAATTCAGTTATTATCAGTTATTGATCAGTTATTGACTCACCTGCTTTCTCCTTGATGACACTCCAGTCAGAGTAACTGTCAAGGTGTTCCATCAGTCTGGAGCACAGAGTCACATGACCAACGTAGTCCAGTAGGATGTCAATGATTGGCCCCGCCCACCGACAGATACTGGGGACTGAAATCATCTCACAGAACTGTAAATCAATCAATCAATCAATCAATCAATCAATCAATCAATCAATCAATCAATCAATCAATCAATCAATCAATCAAACATCAATGTAGATGTAGCCCGTTATTAAACATTCTAAACCTGAAAGGTCACCTGAACGCCTCTCCTCAGCCATGTTTTAAATGTTTTAAACTCAGGTCACCTGAACTCAGCAGGTAGGTTTGGTCTCAACATTGGTAGGGACGCAAGAATCCCGCCTCCGTCCAAGACAAAGAGATTGACATTTTAATGACGTCAATCAAACAGTTTATTAACATATAAGATCTGAATTTACATTCAGGAATACCTATACACAAATGTAATATTATGTACATGTGTTGAATTTCCATAAATGAAATATGTGTACGTATGAAGTATAATCATATATGTATTTAAAGTATAGCCTATATATGTAAAAATTACATATGAAACCTATTAGAAATTGGAACAATATCATATATTGACATATATGTCTACCTAATAGAAACATGTATTTTCATATGTCTGTTTATATTATCGGCATAAACAATGTTACATGATCACATCCCATCCCAAAGCCTGTAAGTATACATTATATATTGAAATGTAAAAGATAGACCTGTATGTTTAAATTTAATAAGACATTATTAAGAAAATCATACACAAACATATATAATTTCAATAAGAATATTGTTTTAATAAAGTAGCATTTTACTATGAGTATTTGATATATGGTATAAACTTATATCTTCATATATCCAGAGGATGTATATATGTCATAATAATATAGCCTCTTATAGGTGACACATGATAACATCACATGTCATTTATATGTCATAAGGCACAGTATAGTGCAGCGTAAAAAATGTCAAAAAATGTCATATTACCAGGAGGAATAAAACCTCATAGTATAGTAAGACATAAAAACGTGTATAAATGTAATACTATACCAAGGTATAAAAATCAAAAATCATTGTAGAATACTAAGGCATAAAACATCATAGTATAGTAAGGCATAAAACGTCAAAGAACATCAAGTGTACTAAGGTATAAAATGTCAAAAAACTGCAGGTACAGTATGTCATAAATGTCATAAAACGTAATAGTTTAAGGAATAAAATGAATGGTCATAGTATAGTAAGGCATCAAACGTCAAAAAATGTCCTAGTATACTTAGGCATAAAAAATTTTATAGTATATTAAGGTATAAAAACGTCATAAAAACGTCATAGTAAAGGAAAGCATAAAAACATCATAGTATAATAAGTCATAAAACACCATCGTAGAGTAAGGCATCAACCGTCTTAGTATACTTAGGCATAAAAAAAGTCAAAGTGTAATATGTCATAAAATGAAAAAAAACGTAATTGTATGCTAAGTTATTAAACATAGTAAGACATAAAAAGTCATAGTATAGTAAGATATTAAAAAGTCATAGTATTGGTCACCTGAACGCCTCTCCTTGGCAGCGTCTCTGTCAGGTCGTCCCTCTCTGATCGGGTGGTTTTTATTGGTGGATGAGGTTTGTTGCCATAGACACATCCAAAGCAGGAGAGGGCGTGGCCTCCGTGGTCCAGCAAGTACTTGAACATGGTAAGGTACTTCATGGAGAACATGTAGACGGCGGGGAAGGTAGTGGGGTGAGTGGGGATTGAGGCATTGATGTCTGCTCCATGCTCCACTAGCAGGGTGACAGTCTGGATGCAGCCCAGCCTCGCTGCCACCATCAGCGGCTTGAACGCGTCCAGGTTGGGGTCAGCACCAGCTGTCAACAGCATGCGCACAGCGTCGATGTTATTGTTGATGACAGAGAAGTAGAGCGCCGTGCTGCGGCGGTCCTCATACAGCTTTGATCTTTCTTCAGACAGCTGTGCATTTACGTCAAAGCCCGCCTCAATCAGAGCCTCGAGCACTTCATCACGGTTACGCTCAGCCGCCATGTGGAGAGGGCTGATCCCGGTCCGCCTGATTCTGGCCTTACTGGTGGCTGAGATCAACAAGGACACTATACTGGAAACAGGAGACACCACAGGATTTAGCCCTGACCCACCCCTGACTGACCCCTGACTGACCTGTGACCTTGAGCTAACATCAGCTGACAGGAAACCAGCAGTAACCTCCTCACATGTACTATTTACTTTCATAATCAAAATGTATCTCAAGAGACCTGTTGGTTAAATAAAGGTTAAATAAACAAAATGGGACCTCACTTTTTATTTTTCAGTATTATTTATTTAGTGAACAGATTTATTTTCACCTGGATTCTTTATGTTTATATTCCATATTTACCTTTGTGCCAGGTGGTGCCTTTGAGTAAGTTTGGACTAAGTGGATTTTAATATTCGGTGCTATGCAGACAACACCCAGCTCTACACAGCTGTTGATCCTGAGGACCTTTGTAAACCTCTGTACCTGGACAAACAGAGATAATTATTATTATTATTATTATTATTATTATTATTATTATTATTATTATTATTATTATTATTCAGATAGTTTGTCCCTCTTATTAAATTGTAGTGATCAGTTATCATTATTTCAATGTTAAACCCTATCACATCAGAACCTAAAAAAATCTAGAACCATGCTGGTTTTGAACCTTGTCAAGTACATATCAGCAACACCTCTCTGGTCTGGTGAAATCCAGTTCTCGTTCCCCCACAAACATGGTCTTTGACATCCTCAGGAGGTCAGCAATTATTAAAAGATATTAAAATGAAGGTGATAATAACAAGTGCCTACATGTCACTTCCTCTCTGGGCAGCAATGTGAAGTGGTAATAATCCGGTCTTTCCAGGTTTGTTGGCGTCTGCGTTTTGTGAGAGGAGGAGCTTCACAATTTCCTCATGTCCATTTTTAGCAGCTTCATACAGAGCGGTGGCTCCATCAGCAGCTTGACTGTTGATATCTGCACCTGCAGAGAACAGGTAAAGCTTCAGGTGGACTGTAAACATCATTCTGAAGTAGCAGTATTTAAACTGATACCTCTCCACTGGCCCCAACCACTAAAAGTGTTATAAGAAATTAGTGTTTCCCTCATCAGTGGATGTGGGCCGCCGGTGGACAGACATTTTCAGGGTCACAAACCACTTAAAGAATCCTGAACCAGAAGCAAATCAAGCCAGTTGTGTTATTGCACAATCATGCACATGCATAGTATAAGTATAACCTGTGAGAAGAAAAAGCATTTTAAACAGTTGGTAATTTTGTACATGCACTTTTATTTCCCAGTGACAAGTGCAGTTGTGACTCCACCCTCTCATTAAGATATGAGCCTGGTCTTTTTCCCAAGGGCATTGCCAAGGTGGCAGTCGAATGGCAAGACTTGCCTACTTTGGTAGCAGTTAGCAGTAGCAGTAAAACAATAACATTAATAATAAACAATAACAATAATAAACCCTCTGGTGAGTTTACCATGTTTGAGGAGGAAGCGCAGCGTGGCGGCCTGCCCAGTCTGAGCAGCGCTGAACAGTGGTGAGATGCCATACATGTTGGTGAGGCTGTGTTTGGCTCCAGCCTTCAGCAGCATCTCACAGATCTCCACGTTGTTTCGAACCACAGCTTCCTGCAGTGCCGTCCAACCCTGAATACAGTGAGTGTTTACCGCAGCTCCATGGTTCAACAACACTGCCACCATCGCAGCACTGTTCCTCTCACAGGCTGCAGAGGAAGGCATGAAACGTTCAGGGACAGGTCACGAAAAAACACCACCACACATCCACAATCCTGTTCTCTGATTGGCTGTCAGGTGTCTTTTAAAATAATATAACATCACTGAAGTCAGTTAACCACTGTTCTAAGTCACAGTTTCACGTATTCAGTACCACCATTTACCCTGAGTTTAAGTGTCAGGATTGGCAGCTACTCTGAGTTTCGGTGTGAGGATCAGGACTTGGGATTGGGACTTGAATGGACCTACTCTGAGTCTAGAGGCAGAATAGGGGATGGTAATCTGTAATGTCACAGTGGTAGCAGGAAAGGGCAGGGTGAATGAATGCAGACTCAACAGGCTGATCCGGTGAAGAAGTTTTAATAGCAGGCTTACAAAGTCCAGGTCATAGGTTAGGGTGACCAGACATTCCTGTTTTCCTGGGATAGTCCCTGTCCTTGGTGGCCTGTCTCCAGCTGGAGCTGTCCCCACTGTAATTGTGAATTAAGAGCAGACCAGAGAGAACGAGGGGGCAGCGGAGCAGACGTCTCATGTTGTGTTTGTTTAGGCCAACAGAGGGAACTGGCTGCTCGCTGCAGCTTCATATCACTCTTCTTCTTCCACTGCCAACCTGCATGCCTGCTTTTCAAAAAAAATACTGCAAAACTGTAAAACTCCACCAGAAACGATCAAGTGTCAAGTGAATCCACAAAAAAAAGATGACTTTTCAAGCCAGGAGGTAAGCCCAGGGTCAGAATCAGGGTCAGAATCACACTCAGAATCAGGGGAAGGGTATGAACCAGGTGACAGGTACAAATACAAATACAGTGCATAATTTTTAATGTAACATATTTGTTTAGCAGGTGTGATGTGGGCCGCTTCTGTAACTGGTTTTACAAATTGTAGATGGAGAATATGACTGCCTGAAAAACAAATCAGTGGAGAGGAAGGAGAAGTGGAAGACTGAGGGAGGAGGGGAGGATGAGTGAAAGATGAAGAGGAGGAGAGGAGGAGGAAGAGGAGAGGTAAAGGGATGATTACAGAGCTGCAAGTTTATTCTTCTAAACAATAAAACAGAAAAATGAAGCAAACAATGTGAAGTATTGTATCTAATACTGAAGTGTTTATTACTAAAGTCTGGACAGGAAAGAGAAGACAGTGCTACCTTTATAGAGTGGAGTCTCTCTTTCGTAGTTTGTGATGTCAGGGTCAGCTCCATTTTCCAGCAGCACCTGAACACATCGTAGCTGGTCTTTGCTGACGCCAACCAGCAGCGCTGACTCTCCACGCTCCGTTCGCTTGTTGATCATCCCAGGCTGAGCTGAGCACAGAGACACAGACAAATTTCTTCTCTGCTCTGGACTGTGATGTCTCTGTCTGGGTGTGTTTCTACCTGACAGCAGGACTCTCAGACAGGTGTCCTGGCCGTACCACGCCGCCTGGTGAATAGCAAGCCAGCCTGGTTTACTCGGCAGCATCAGGTTTGTTCCTGGACTCATCACTAAAGCTTTCACTCTGCTCGCATCTCCAACACTGATCGCTCTGAACAGAGGCTCCTCCTCCCTGCAGGGAAAATACCCATCAGACACCTGTCCCACCTATTCCCACCTGACCACACCTTTTCATGGACCTTCCTGTAATAACCAGTCATACCTGATGGTTTCCCTTATTGACGTGATACATGTGAAACAACAGGTGACAGAGATGAAATGACAGGTGATACGGGTGCTTCCACGCACAGACCTGGTTTATGAACAGAACTTACTCCTCAGGTTCTGGAGCGATGTGAACCAGAGTGCCGTCAGCTCTGCGATAAGCTACCATCCTCTTCCCTGATCCCGTCATGAAGCGACTGACTGTCCCATCAAACGTCTTCCTGCCAAAACAGCAAGACAACAGCCAATCAGAACACAGAGACTGATTCAACAGTCAATCAGAGCACAGAGACTGATTCAACAGACAATCAGAGCACAGAGGCTGACAGCTCATCTGTCTCAAAGTTAGACCTGGACCCAGAGCCATTCTCTGTGTCCTGAATCCTCACTGACAGTTAAAATAAAAGAGTAGAAAACGTTCAGTTCACATTCAACTATTAGAACATTAAGTTAAAACTTAAGAAGGAATCAAATGAAAAACAGAAACATACATTAAAAAAAATGAAGAAGATGAGATGTGATGAAAGTCGAGCTCAGACGTATAGAAGGTATAGAAGGATGACTAAGATCATTTCACACAACTGAGTCAAGTTTTCTTCTCTTTTATTTTCACCACTGATTTTAGTCCCAGTTTAACTTTCACTGAGGATTCAGGACTCAAAGGATGAATTTTGGTTCAGGTCTAACTTTAAGACAGATGAGCTGTCAACCTCTGTGTTTTAGTGCAGGATAATCCCATGTATGCCTGTACTTATTTACATATACAATCATCTGCCTGAGCTGGAGCCATCTCTGTATTTGTTAAATCCGACCACAATCGCAATCTTAGTTTAAACCTGAATCATCAACACAGTCTTTGATATGAAGCATTGTCACTCTGAATTCTCTAAGCAGAGTCTCCATTTCTTCAATTATTCGGGAACAAGAGATGAACTGTGTGAGATCACGTACAGATCAGGAGGCTTTTCACTCGGAGGATTTGGAGAACTGTAATGAACAATGGTCTGGGCTGCAGGTGGATTATGGGACGTGTAGTTTGCAGGTGGATTATGGGAGCTGTGTCTGGGTTGGTTGGCGTCTCTGGCTGCAGGGTTCAGGCTTCTGTCAGGTTGGTGAGGAGGTGTGAGGGCAGGAGCCGTGTTGCTGGTTGGGTTGTCGGTTGCATTGCAGGTTGCGTTGGCGTTGCTGCAGTTTGCGTCGGTCAGGCTACGCTCGATGGCAAGCTGTAGCAGTTCATCCTCGCTCAGGTTACTGTAGAGAGAATAATCCTCGAAGCCCAGAGCTGCTGATCCAGAGCGAGAGATGCTGGCTGCTGCCATGATGGAGGACAACTGAGTTTCACCGTCAGGAACAAACTGAAGAAAAACTAATTGAGACAGGATTAAAGAGGATCAAAGAGTCTGTTTTCAAAATCACATCCGGCCTGTTTCAACCAGGCTGCTATTTTCTTTTTTTTGTTTTGAGCTCAGATCCTGAAGAGGAGATTTGTATTGATGAACTCCTTTTGATTTGCTGATATAAACAGAAACTGGACTGAGAAAGAACCACAGATTCTACATTTATTTGACATTCATTTGAACTCAAAGCTATGAGTTTAATTTGTTTGCTGTCAGAATATTGTTTATGTGGTTTCTAAGGCTTTTATGTGTCTGTATATTTTCTTGTTGTAGAGAATTTGAGCAGCAGCGCAGATTTAAAAATAAACACCACTGGTCTTTTTTGGAAAATATAAAGGTTTGATTTCAGTGTATGAAAAATCACAATTCTTATTTGTAAATTCTGTATCTTATCAATCTACCAAATAACTTCATAGTGTTGGACAAATAATGTTGTATTTACATTAATCTCATGTAGATGAACTGAAATCCAATAAAAAGACAGAAA